>NC_090332.1:66511763-66818481 GCF_035084215.1 Heptranchias perlo
CTGATCTCAGTTGTAGCAACGGCAGGGCTGGTACAATCAGCCTCATCACCCCTGGGTTAAGAAGGGAAGCATCGGCATGGGGTTTTGCTATTGATCATTGTCCAGCAACCCCTGCTGGCTATGTGTATGCGTGAAAGTTGAATAAAGACTGGATTGTCTGTGAGGCCCTTCCATTGAAAATAGTCTGCCAATACTCAATGTCTCGGCTCACAACATATTATGGGATGGGCACTTGGTATTGTCAGTGAAGCACCTTCTATTGTGGAATTGTTTACTGGAAAGGACTCAACATCTTTGGGAGGTGGGGGGAGACAGAATTAGAAAATTGGCAGAATAAAAGGAGAAGGAAAATCTTCCTCGGTGTCTTTGTGAAATAGTAATATATGTACTAACAGTAAGCATCAAATTTCCTCTCCTAAAGTAGACTATCATGAACATTGAATGGAAAAGTATTGCTGTTATCTGAAAGGTGCACTATGGTTTCCAGTGAGCAGTGGGCTGCAAGAACTGGGACTCTTCTCATTGGAGAGGAGCAGACTGATATGATTGAGGTTTTCAAATGCATATGGTTCAGGGATGTAGAGGATCAGTCAGGGCTATTGAATTGCTATGAGACAGAATTAGGGAACATGAATATAGCTAGAGAAGAGGTAGATTTCAGATGGGACATAAGGAAACATTACTGAGATAATGGTTGGCTTTTGGAATAGATCACCATGGGAAATTGTGGGGGCAAGTAACTTAGATATCATCAAGGTAAAATTGGACAAGTATCTTGAGGAGAGATACATGATCAAATACAACTGCTGGGATAGCAAAAAGGCGTACAAGGTGGTCCTATGGTTTCTTCCAGCCTTGAAATTTTCTGTGTTTATGTTTCTAAACTACTTATGCAGAATTCCTATTGTGTGAATTTTAGTAGTTAGTGTACAGCCTACTCCTGTTAATTTGAAGTCACTTGATTCAAATTACTGGATGTCTAAAATGTTCTTAGCACACAAAAAAATTCAAATTAACAGGCATTAACTATATAAAGCATGTGACTTTGAGTTGAATTGCATAATTTATATATTAAAACTGTATTTTGTTGTGGCTGGCTGTTATAATTGTTTTATTTTTACAGTGTTGTTTTGGATAAATATTGGCTTGTGTATGATTTTAAAGGTTCAGTTGTGAATAATTGTTTGTATGTAAAGCACTTGGCCTGAATTTTATTATTCCCCACATCAGTACTAATTTGTGTTTGTGCTGTTTCCACAATGGAAATATGATTTTATGCCATGCAAGTGCTGAGTCACAGTCCTTCCTCCCCCCCTCTCCCATTACCTGAGATACATGATTTTGTATCATCAAGCTACATTGGGAGGGACACTATTAATTCAGTTCCTGAGACAGGGGAATGGGACTAATTGGATAGCTCTTTCAAAGAGCCAGCACAGGCATGATGGGCCAAATGGCCTCCTTCTGTGCTGTAAGATTCTATGGGCTCAATAATATTGCAGAGATGGGTTCTGAGAGGGGGGATGATAGTGGGTGCCAAACCTGGAAGAAGTTTTAACGTGTCAGAATGTCCGATTTCTACATTGCTGCCTAATTATAATTTTACTTCTGGGTTTGGCATCTCTGATGCGCGATAGTGGGCGTGATGCAAATCTGCATGATGTGATCTCAACTCGACTATTTAAACGGCCAATTCAGAGGTGGAATTTGGAGACGTTATGAGTTTATGCAAAAAGACGGTGAAGTATAAACATAGATTCTGGATGGTCAAGGGCTGCGCCCCAATTTAATGGCATGAAATACTGCTGGGTCCAGTAAGGAGCAAGAAGGAAATAATATCCCCCAGCAATGAGAGGAAGAAACCTGCTGCTGTCACGAAGAAGGTGTGGTTGGAGGTGGCTGAGGAGTTCAGCAGCAAGTGCACTGTGGCCCGTTCCTGGATACAGTGCAGGAAGCGCTTTAATTGCCTAACCAGGTCAGGAAAGGTGAGCACAGTTGCAGATTCACTTACATCCTATGGTGTACAACACCTACCTCTAACTCTGTCTTGTCAAGCCTATTCCATCACATCACTCCTCACGCTCACTTAAGTTTCAAGAGCACCCATCGTTCACTTTCTATGCACTTCCTCACCTCCTCATTTATCCATCCATCACTGCCACTCACCCCAATCCTTATGCAATGTGATGCATCTGCCTGATAATCACCCTCACCAAATGCACGCATCCATTGGGTGAACACGGCTGAGTGCACTGGATACAGCAAAGGCTATGGGCCCCGACAACATCCCTCCATAGTGCTGAAGACTTGTGCTCCAGAATTAGCCGTGCCTCTAGCCAAGCTGTTCCAGGCAGCCACAACTCTGTCTACCCGACAAAGTGGAAAATTGCCCTGTCCACAAAAAGCAGAACAAATCCAATCCAGCCAATTACTGCCCTATCAGTCTACTCTCAATCATCAGCAAAGTGATGGAAGGTGTCGTCGACAGTGCTATCAAGTGGCACTTACTCACCAATAACTGGCTCACTGATGCTCAGTTTGGGTTCCGCCAGGACCACTCGGCTCCAGACCTCAGTACAGCCTTGGTCCAAACATGGACAAAGGGAGCCGAATTCCAGAGGTGAGGTGAGAGTGACAGCCCTTGACATCAAGGCAGCATTTGACTGAGTGTGGCATCAAGGAGCCCTAGTAAAATTGAAGTCAATGGGAATCAAGGGAAAAACTCTACAGTGGCTGGAGTTGTACCTAGCACAAAGGAAGATGGTAGTTGTTGTTGGCGGCCAATCATCTCAGCCCCAGAACATCGAAGCAGGAGTTCCTCATGGCAGTGTCCTAGGTTGAACCATCTTCAGCTGCTTCATCAATGACCTTCCCTCCATCATAAGGTCAGAAGTGGGGATGTTCGCTGATGATTGCACTGTATTCAGTTCAGTTCCTTCGCAAGATAATGAAGCAGTCCGTGCCCACATGCAGCAAGACCTGGACAACATCCAGGCTTGGGCTCATAAGAGGCAAGTAACATTTGCTCCACACAAGAGCCAGACAATGACCATCTCCAACATGAGAGAGTCTAACCACCTCCCCTTGACATTCAATGGCATTACCATCATTGAATCCCCCACCATCAACATCCTGAGGTCACCATTGACCAGAAACTTAACTGGACCAGCCACATAAATACTGTGGCTACAAGAGCATTTCAGAGGCTGGGTATTCTGCGGCGAGTGTCTCACCTCCTGACTCCCCAAAGCCTTTCCACCATCTACAAGGCACAAGTCAAGAGTGTGATGGAATATTCTCCATTTGCCTGGTTGAGTGCCGCTCCAACAACACTCAAGAAGCTTGACACCTTTCAGGACAAAGCAGCCCGCTTGATTGGCACCCCTTCCACCAGCCTAAACATTCACTCCCTTCACCACCGGCGCACCGTGTCTGCAGTGTGTACCATCCACAGGATGCACTGCAACAACTCACCAAGGCTTCTTCAACAGCACCTCCCAAACCCGTGACCTCTACCACTTAGAAGGTCAAGGGCAGCAGGCACATGGGAACAACACCCCCTGCACGTTCCCCTCCAAGTCACACATCATTCGGACTTGGAAATATATTGCCGTTCCTTCATCGTCGCTGGGTCATAATCCTGGAACTCCCTACCTAACAGCACTGTGAGAGTACTTTCATCCCACGGACTGCAGCGGTTCAAGAAGGCGACTCAGCACCATCTTCTTAAGGGCAATTAGGGATGGGCAATAAATGCTGGCTTTGCCAGCGACACCCACGCCCCATGAATGAATGAAGAAAAAGAGTGACAACACTGCTACGTTGCCAGTACTAATTCATATCCGTTTCTTCTCTGTTCCAGGGCCTTCACACGTCAGGCAGCAGCCCCAACAGTCTGTTGCCTATCCTGAGGACGATTCTTCAGAGGACCAGATTCTTACTGAGGGTGCACCATCACAGGACGTACTACCAGGCACCAGTGCAAATATTCGCACTTTGGTGGGTCCAGTTAGACATTTAGTTGGGTTTTCACCTGGTGATTCACAGGTCATAAATGAGCACGAGCAGATGCTGGTGGTAGAGACAGCTTGGAGAGTCTGCATCGGGGGCAGGACTCCTCTCCAAGCTCTGCTCAGCTGGACACAGATGTTGAACCCCGGGGGCCATCGATGAAAAGGAGAATTCTCGTGGGACATCAGCAAATTTGCTAGGTATGGCAGACTTGCCGTGCACACTCTCCACAATAGCAGAGAGGATGGAGGAGTCCAACTTTGAACATTTGCGAATTGATGTCGCAGGCCATTGCGAGAATGTCTGCCCTGGAGAGAATGGCTGCCTCCATGGAACTTCAAGCGCGGCTGTCAAACCAGTCCATGCAAGCCATGACCATGGCCATGCAGACTTTGGATGCCAGCTTGTCTGCTGCCTTAGACAGGATGACAGACACCTTATCCGTGGCCTTACAAGGCATCCCTGATCTGCACCAAGCTGCTCCCCGGCAGAGTGGTGGAAGTGATGTACCGCTGGCCCAGGAGAGGGATGGTGGTGAAAGGGGGCATGGAAGTGGGAACTCCACTCAAAGCGTTCCCATGTCTCACCTGTTGCCCCCTCCCACCCTCAGCCAATAGCCGACATGCTGTCTCATCTCCCGATGGCCGAGTCTGCCCCTGCACAGGTGCAGGTGGAGCAGTCTTCGGCGGGACCCTCACGGGCTCCAAAACCCAGAGATCGTAGGCCAAGAGTATCTCAGCTGTCAGAGCAGGGATCTGAGCAGCCTGCCTTTACCTTTGCTGAAGCCACAGGGGTTCCACTGCATGGGAGCGGCAGGCAAACTAAGAAAAAAAAAATTAATTCACCAAGGGTATGCACGTAGGTGTTTGTGAAAATGGCATGTTATTAAGTTTCCTTTTGTTATTACCTCACATAAAATGTATTAATTTGCACCACTTCCTTGTGTTGCCCATTCTTACGTGCCGAGTGGCAACTCGCCTTTTCAGTTGCTTGGCGATGAATGTGAAGACATGAATTGACGGGATCAATTGGGGGATGTGCAATGGGTGGAAGGTTGGTTACAGGACTACTTTGTGTGAGTGGTGGGGTGAGGGGGAATGTGATAGTTACTTGGTCCAGGGTGAGTGACTAACTGAATGTTCGAGTTTTTAGGGCATCCCTGGCATCCAGAGCAGTATTGTGAGCAGCTGGTATGGCGTAGGGTGCCCCATCTCCATCTTCTTCCTAATCATCCTCCTCCTCCTCTTCTTCATTGGATTCATCATCAGATGATGAGTGATAAGTGCCTCCTTCCTCCTCCACCTCTAATCCTCCTTGCTGCGCAATGTCGTGCAGACCGCAGCACACCACAATAATTCTGGACACCCTCGCTGGCAAGTACTAAGTGCGGCTCCAGACCTGTCCAGGCACCTGAAGTGCATCTTGAGAGTGCCAATGGCTTGCTCAAAGACACATCTGGTGGTGATATGGCTCTCGTTTTACTGCTCTTGGGCTTCATTGGTGGGGCTCCTCACAGGTGCCACCATTCAATTTTGAACGAGGTAGGCTTTGTCTCCTAGCAGCCACCCCTTAAGTCTGGTTCCAGGTATGAAGAGGTCAGGGATGTTGGACTGCCGCAGGATGAAAGCATCATGGCAGCTCCCAGGGAATCTGATGCACACCTGCATGAACCTTATCTTGTGGTTGCACACCAGCTGCACAATGATGGAATTAAATCCCTTGCGGTTGATGAATACACCTGATTGATCTGGTGGTCCTTGGACTGCCACGTATGTGCAATTGATGGCACCCTGTAGCTGTGGGAAGCCAGCCAGAGAAGTGAATCCGAGTGCCTGCTCATTCTGGCTGTTGTCGTCGCAGGGGAAGTTTACATCAATGGACGCCCTGGCAAACAACCCATCCATCACCTGCCTTATGCATTTATGTGCAGTTGAGTGGGACACCCTCGATATGTCTTCAGTGACACCCTGGAAGGAGCCAGAGGCAAAGAAATTGGTGGCAGTGGTGGCTTTCACAGCAACTGGCAATGCGTGGCCACCAGGTCCAGCAGGGAGCATCTCTTCCTGTAGGAGGCGGCAGATGTCTGCAACCACCTGCAATCTCAGCCTCCGGAAGTACTGCTCATCAGAGAGGTCAAGGAAGCTGAGCCTCTGTCTGCACACCCTGTTAGGTGAGTAATGCCTCATGTGAACTCGACCCCTCTGTTGCTCTCCTCTCTGCTGCTCCCCTCTCTGTTGTCCACCTGCAGCTCCCTCCACAGCACAACCTTGTTGTTGTGGATGGTGATTGTCTTCCTCATCCGAAGTCCAATCTAAAGCAGCCATGGCGTCACCCATCCTGATGTTCTCCGTTTGAAAACCTTCAAAGTTCTCCAATATGTCTATCACCACAAAAAATCTCAGCAAACATAGAAATATAGAAACATAGAAAATGGGAGCAGGAGCTGGCCATTCGGCCCTTCAAGCCTGCTCCGCCATTCAATATGATCATGGCTGATCCTCTATCTCAATACCATATTCACGCTCTCTCCCCATACCCCTTGATGCCTTTTGTGTCTAGAAATCTATCTAGCTCCTTCTTAAATATATCAGTGACTTGGCCTCCACAGCCTTCTGTGGTAGAGAATGTCACAGGTTCACCACCCTCTGAGTGAAGAAATTTCTCCTCATTTCAGTCCTAAATGTCCTACCCCGTATCCTGAGACTGTGACCCCTCATTCTGGACCCCCCAGCCAGGGGAAACATCCTCCCTGCATCCAGTCTGTCTGGCCCTGTCAGAATTTTATATGTTTCAATGAGATCCCCTCTCATTCTTCCAAACTCAAGTGAATACAGGCCGAGTTGACCCAATCTCTCCTTATTCGACAGTCCTGCCATCCCAGGAATCAGTCTGGTGAACCTTCGCTGCACGCCCTCTATGGCAAGTATATCCTTTCTTAGGTAAGGAGACCAAAACTGCACACAATACTCCAGGTGTGGTCTCACCAAGGCCCTGTATAACTGCAGAAAGACATCCTTGCTCCTGTACTAAATCCTCTTGCAATGAAGGCCAACATAACATTTGCCTTCCTAACTGCTTGCTGCACCTGCATGTTTGCTTTCAGCGATTGGTGTACAAGGACACCCAGGTCCCTTTGTACATCAACATTTCCCAATCTATCACCATTTAAATAATACTCTGCCTTTCTGTTTTTCCTTCCGAAGTGGATAACTTCACATTTATCCACATTATACTGCATCTGCCATGTATTTGCCCACCCACTCAACTTGTCTAAATCACCTTGAAGCCTCTTTGCATCCTCCTCACAACTCACGATCCCACCTAGTTTTGTATCACCAGCAAACTTGGAAATATTACATTTGGTTCCCTCATCCAAATCATTGATATATATTGTGACTAGCTGGGGCCCAAGCACTGATCCCTGCGGTACCCGACTAGTCACTGCCTGCCACCCCGAAAAAGACCCATTTATTCCTACTCTCTGTTTCCTGTCTGTTAACCAATTTTTAATCCATGCCAGTATATTACCCCCAATGCTATATGCTTTAATTTTGCACACTAACCTCTTATGTGGTACTTTATCAAAGGCCTTCTGAAAATCCAAATAAACCACAACCACTGGTTCTCCCTTATCTATTCTACCAGTTACATCCTCTAAAAACTCCAGTAGGTTTGTCAAACATGATTTCCCTTTCATAAATCCATGTTGACTTTGTCTAATCCTGTTGATATTTTCTAAGTGTCCTGTTATCACATCCTTTATAATAGACTCTAGCATTTTCCCTACTACTGATGTTAGGCTAACCGGTCTATAGTTCCCTGTTTTCTCTTTCCCTCCTTTTTCAAATACCGGGGTTACATTTGCCATCCTCCAATCTGCAGGAACTGTTCCATAATCTATAGAATTTTGGAAGATGACAACGGATAAAGCATCTGTGAGGACTAAGCCTTTACTGATATCGGGACACCTGATCGTTAACCATCCCCATCAAGTGCTATTCAATCTCGCCTCCGTTTTACTGGCAAGTTACCCGAGTCCCGGGAATCCTGTGCTGCAGACATTAATTTCAAATTGCTACTAAAATCTCATTAAAATACCCTCATTAACATATTACAACGACGGACCCACCTCTCAAGAGTGGATTACTCAGCCGCACCCAAACCTGCCTTGTTTAAATTGGATGTTTGAGACGGGTTGGGGTCGGGTTTCCCATTCTTGAAAATTTTACTCCCCCCGCCCCCCCCCCCACCGCTTCCACCCCCGCCCCTCCTGGGGGGTTGAAATTTTCCCTATGATTCCACTCCAATGCCATGGAACATGTGTAAACTAATTAAAAATGAGGAGAGAAAACTCACATTGCAGTGACTTCACTGGGTCAGTTGCCAGTTCAGTTTGTTTTGTTCTTTTGGCAGTATGTGACCTAGAACACAATTATCACTTGGATCCTGAAGTATTATGTGTCACCCTCCCATGTGCACTGACATATTTCTGATTTCTTGATGCAAAAGCACACTGGAAAGAAATCGAAATAAAATAATGACTATTAAATTGGCAGTATCAAGCAGCAAATTCTAAGCCCAAATACATTTCTTTTGTGTGAACAGTATGTGTGAACCTGTAATTACTGTCTGCCCATTTTAGCAAAATAGCAGATGTGAGTATGAAGTAGTGGAACTTCACTTTCTCCTCAGTTCTAAGTTTGGAATCCCACCCACTTCGTGTTTGAAATGTATTGGTTCGGTTGTGAATTATATCCCAGGGTATGCTTTTTAATGGTTTTTACTTTTTGTTAAGTTTGTGGACTTTTTTGTTTGTTTTTAAAGTTAAATTGGGGCAAATGTGAGAAAGAGCTTTTTGTTCTGAAGCATTAAAATTGAATTTTGCATTTTGAGGCCAAGAAAGACCAACAGTACTAATTTATACCGTAACTTTTTTCTTCATGAGCAATCTTGTGCGAGGAATGTTCCAATATAAGAACCAAGAACATAATACTGATTACAGTCCTACATCAAAATGGGTCTGTCACTTAGGTCAAAATGTGCCCACTCCCCCATTTCTCCATACACAGAATTATGTAATACTTCCTCCAATGGTTTGTTACTTCTGGATTATAGGACTTTGTTTCTTTGGAAAGGAGAGAATTCTGCAATCACCTCCCTCTTACACTTCCACAGGGTCCTACTTCAAATTATGGTTTACCTTCAGGGCAGATAAATCCATGTCAATAATAAAGAAAGCTGCCCATTCATCTGCACTTTATAAGGGTTGCAATCTATCTTTTGTTACATTCATTCCTTGGCTTGATAATCACATCTGATTGACACTGGGACATAGATGGTGAAAAAAGAACGGTAGAAGAGCAGCGAACCTCATGAAAGCTCATCTTTTGGATGACCATCTCCACCAGATTATTTTTGCTGTCTCCTTGACAACAAAGAGTAGCATTCGAGATGCACAGAGCACAGGCTCTTCCCTCTGTGACGTGGAGAGTTTATAGCCTGGAGGCCTAGCAAGTAGAAAAATACAGGGGTCACTTTAATCATGTCAGTCCAGCGGAAACCGGGCAGTAGGGGCCAGTTAAAGATGGCTGCATGACTAACGCATGAATTTTAACCTGTTCTTTTGAGCAGGTGGCAAAGACACCTGCTTGATACCGAGCAGGGGTCCTTCTTTAAATATTGAGATATAATTCACAACCGAACCAATACATTTCAAACAGAAGCGGGTGGGATTCCAAACTTAGAGCTGAGGAGAAAGTGAAGTTCCACTATATCATATTCACAACTACTATTTTGCTAAAATGGGCAAACAGTAATTACAGGTTCTTCTTTAAATATGCAGATCAGAGTCCAATGATGGCATCAAGCCCTGACTGCAATTTTAACTGTTGGCATGAGCGGGGAAGTCGTTGCGGCTTTTCCGGCAGATGAAGATAGTGGGAAGAGGATCCGGGGCCAGAGGCCCAAACAGCTATGGTTTTTTAACTTTCACTGGCCAGCAGGTGGAGATAAGGCCCGGGAGTTAAAATCACCCAGGCCTCATGCTGCCACGATCAGGGGGTGTGGTGCTTGCATTGCCCCCGCCCACCCAGTTCCCACTCGAGATGAAAATCAGGGCATATACTTGCTCATGGGAGAATATGTACCATCTGTCAAGTTTTGGGTTTTTATGCTAAATATTTCATTGGTTTTAGTGTCACTGGTCATACCTGTAAGTGGACCTCACACTCCCTACTATTGGGGAGCGGGCAGGAAATTGGACATGAAGCTGAGTTCGGATCGGTCAATGCCCTGTGGGTGGCGGAGAGGGCCCAGGGGCTATGTGGCCGGGTCCTGCTCCGACTTCTTGTGTTCTTTAGATTTGTGGTTGGGATCAGATCAGCCATGATCTTATTGAATGGCGGAGCAGGCTCGAGGGGCCGATTGGCCTACTCCTGCTCCAATTTCTTATGTTCTTATGTTCTTATGATCCAGAGTGTATGTTTTCCCACCCAATATCTAGCCAAATTTTAACATGACTCAGTGGTTGTAACAAGAAACCGTATTGTATATACCAAGTACTAAAGTATGTCATGCCACCACATAATTCTTTTTACGGAATGTGGACTGAAATCGCGCTTTCCCAAGATGAGGCATAGACTTTGGACTACTAAATGGTTTATTTACATTAAGTACAGTAATGAACAATATATAGATTGGCACAATAAGATCATATATTCCTTTACATTCCTAGGGTTGTGAAAACAATAGTGACATAACTTACTTTCTTTCTCAACATGGACTCTATGACAGAAGACAACCTATTTCAGCTTATCCCTTTGAAGCTAGGTTTAGACTCTAAAATACACACAGCCTTCTTTCTAGCTGTGAAACCACAGACAACTCTGCAAAAGAGAAAGAGAAAGAGAGAGACTGCTCTTGCTTCAGAGCACTGTCCCATTAAGACAGTTATTTGGGTCCCTGCCCACTGACCTGTCAATCATAGAGAGCTCCAAGCTGAGGTCTACCCTTACAACTGTGATTAGACAATATACTTCTCATGATTTAATTAAACTAGAATGGATATTCACCAAGTTGAATGTTCGTAACCTTTACTGATGGCATAAGATACTTATCAATGAAAGTGACAATTCAAGCTGGGGGTTTCCCATTTTTCACAGCTTCAATAACTTGAATAAGTAAGCAGCATCAATGCAAAATGCCTAACTAATTACTTCAAATCACCATCTTGAACCTCAACAAACTTTCAAGCAGTTGGCTTACTGTTAAAAAAGAAAGCTGGTATACTCCTTATCTACTGAATCTAGCCGTACAAAAATATTATGTTAAAAAATCCAACAGAGGAAACCCAGGCAAAAGTCTACATTTTTGCCACACTCTCAAAAGGGAGAAATAATTTAACTCACAGAAAAGTTATTTGAAGTTTAATCAGAGTAAGTTACTCTCAAAAATAAGGAAGTGATTGGTGGTGCAGGGAAGAGCTGCAATAAATACGCCACAAAAGATCAGATGCAATGAGACAGCAGAAAAAGAAGCAGTGAATGTTTCAGGATGAAGGGATTGGCATTGCTTGCAGGTGTTGACCGGAAGTCACCGGTTAACGGTTTTGGCTTAGTACACAGAGAAAGAGTCAATTCTCTCTTAATTCTCAATTTGCTTTATTAACGTTATTAGATCATGTACATACCGCTTATACGTCTAGTTAGATATAGGCATGTAGTTTACAGCAGGTTATACAGGTTTATACTCAAACTAGGATTTAAACGCACACCCACTAAGTTTCTCTGACAACACTCCCAGAGTATTAGGCTTTAAACGCACACCCACTAGGTTTCTCTGACAACACTCCCAGAGTGGTCACAGAACAGAAAGGATATTATATTACCCGGAAAGGAGAGACACTGCTGGCCAGGCAATTCTCTTCCTCACTCCCGACGTCGTCTCTACGTCCCGGACGTAGTCTTTACGTCCCTGACGTAAGGTTCCCACTTCCACGAGGGTTAGTCTCCAGAGTCTCCCTCACAGACAAACACACACCAACAAAAACACACACACACACACACACACACACACTCTCTTGCTCACAAACAAACAAAGGCACACACTGGGACCAAACCAGCAATTCTTCAGTTTTATCCCCCAAGTCTGTCTTTTCGAATGATGCTGTCTTCTCCGGTTGGCTCAAAGTTGCTGGAGTGATCGATGTCATCCCCTGATTGGCTCTGTTCCAAGGGCCTAGGTAGCATCACCGTTCCTTTGTCTCTGTAAGAAGCGGAACAAATTCAAACCGGTTCTGGCCAGTTCAGACCAGTGACTGAACTCCAGGTCACCTCAGTTCAAAAGGTCAGTGTCTTTGTTAGCACTTCGAATTAAACTCAATAGGTTTTTGCAGCCTCTGGCCAACACAGGTTTGTGTCAGTCTTTTCTTTCAACTGAACAAAGCTACGTGCAGGCGGAATACTCCAGCCCTCCTTGATGCATTCCCTCACGGAATCTGGAAGTCTTTCTACAATGCATCCCCCAAGGTTCCCCAACCTGCAGTACATAACTCATTTAATGTGCACTGAAGTACAGTCTCTGATTGTGGAGGATTCAACAAATTACATAGGCCTAAATCTAACATAGTAGTACAAATTCCTACAACCTCAATAAGATAAATGACATACTTGCTTTTGATAGGAAGAATAAGGAGGCCACATACCCCTTGGAAAATAAGAGTCTAAATGGGGTAGAGGAGCAAAGGGATCTGGGGCTACAGATACACAAATCGCTAAAAGTAGCAAAGCAGGTTAATAAGGCCAAAAAAAAAACAAACCAAGCAGTGGGATTCATTTCTAGAGGAATAGAATTGAAAAGCGGTGAAGTTATGTTAAACTTGTTTAGAACCTTGGTTAGATCATATTTAGAGTACTGTGAACAGTTCTGGTCTCCATATTATAAAAAGGATATAGAGGCAAAAAAGAGGGTGCAAAAATGATTTACCAGGATGATACCAGAACTGAGAGGTTGTACCTATCAGGAAAGATTGAACAGGCTGGAGCTCTTTTCTCCAGAAAAGAGAAGACTGAGGGGTAACCTGATAGAGGTCTTTAAGATTCTGAAAGGATTTGATAGGGTAGATGTAGAGAAGATGTTTCCACTTGTGGGGGAGACCAGAACTAGGGGCCATAAATATAAGAGAGTCACTAATAAATCCAATAGGGAATTCAGGAGAAACTTCTTTACCCAGAGAGCGGTAAGAATGTGGAACTCACTACCACAAGGAGTAGTTGAAACGATGGCATAGATGCATTTAACGGGAAGCTAGATAAACACATGAGGGAGAAAGAAATAGAAGGATATGCTGATAGGGTAGATGAAGTAGGGACGGAGGAGGCTCATGTGGAGCATAAACACCAGCTTGGACCTGCTGGGCCAAATGGCTGTTTCTGTGCTGTACATTCTATGTAAGTGTAGAAATTTTTGATTATTAGACTGAAGGTCTAGTTTATTCACTGAATAGATTTCAAAAATGTCTTTTCCAAAGGCAAAACGCCCTTTGACAATTATTTATCAGCAAGTTGCTGTTGATCCAGGATCCTGACTCCCAACTCATCTCTCTCTGTGGTAAACAGTTGGCTGGTGCTCTTTTCAGTGAGGGTGAGTCATTCTATGGTGACAGGGCCACCACCAGTTTTCCTCTTGACCAACTGCAGACATCGCTAAGTCTCTTTTTTGCCGTTGACTTTTCAAAATAGTTAATCCTTGAGCAAACACTGGCACAATCACGTTGGTAGTCGTTCTTAACATAGAAAAAGAGATTAATTCGATGGAGTTTAACTCTATGTTTATTTTAGCTGAAAGGACAGGCATTGGCACCACTTATTTGAATCAAATGGCTATGCTCTGACTCATACTTGTCTGTCTGACCCAGCATTACCCGAAACAATGGCACGAGATAAGATTGCCCAATGTCTCTTTTTCTATTCATATTAGTTATTGGATTGCTCTTCAAAGTGAAACAAACCTGATATTGACAGGGTAAGACCAGAGGGTGATGTCCTTAAGATCTCTTTGTTGACATATGACATGTTCTACATCCCCAACCTTTGTGACACTCCTTTAAGGACATTTTCCAAACGTTCATTTTAGCACAGAAAACTAGTTTTGGAGATGGGACTGCAATATACACTTGTAAACAGATATTAAAGGCTAAACTCTCTAGGGCTGAATTTATGATGGGCTGACTCTGCTGGTGAGATGGAGGAATTAAAAGAAATTAGTATTAGTAAAAAAAAGTGCTGGAGAAATTAATGGACTGACAGCCGATAAATCCCCAGCACCTGATAATCTGCATCCCAGAGTATGAAAAGAGGTAGCCATGGAAATAATGGATCCATTAGTTGTGATCTTCCAAAATTCTATAGATTATGAAACAGTTCCTGCAGATTGGAGGGTGGCAAATGTAACTCCACTATTTAAAAAAGGAGGGAGAGAGAAAACAGGGAACTACAGACAGGTTAGCCTAACATCAGTAGTTGGGAAAATACTAGAATCTATTATAAAGGATGTGATAATAGGATACTTAGAAAATATCAACAGGATTAGACAAAGTCAACATGGATTTATGAAAGGGAAATCATGTTTGACAAACCTACTGGAGTTTTTAGAGGATGTAACTGGTAGAATAGATAAGGGAGAACCAGTGGATGTGGTTTATTTGGATTTTCAGAAGGCCTTTGATAAAGTCTCACATAAGAGGTTAGCGTGAAAAATTAAAGCACATGGCATTGGGGTAATATACTGGCATGGATTGAAAATTGGTTAACAGACAGGAAACAGAGAGTAGGAATAAATGGATCTTTTTCGGGGTGGCAGGCAGTGACTAGTGGGGTACCGCAGGGATCCGTGCTTGGGCCCCAGCTATTTACAATATATATCAATGATTTGGATGAGGGAACCAAATGTAATATTTCCCAGTTTGCTGATGACACAAAACTAGGTGGGATCGTGAGTTGTGAGGAGGATGCAAAGAGGCTTTAAGGCGATTTAGACAAGTTGAGTGAGTGGCAAATACATGGCAGATGCAATATAATGTGGATAAATGTGAAGTTATCCACTTCAGAAGGAAAAACAGAAAGGCAGGGTATTATTTAAATGGTGATAGATTGGGGAATGTTGATGTACAAAGGGACCTGGGGTCCTTGTACACCAGTCACTGAAAGCAAACATGCAGGTGCAGCAAGCAATTAGGAAGGCAAATGGTATGTTGGCCTTCATTGCAAGAAGATTTGAGTACAGGAGCAAGGATGTCTTACTGCAGTTATACAGGGCCTTGGTGAAACCACACCTGGAGTATTGTGTGCAGTTTTGGTCTCCTTACCTAAGAAAGGATATACTTGCCATAGAGGGAGTGCAGCGAAGGTTCACCAGACTGATTCCTGGGATGGCAGGACTGTCGTATGAGGAGAGATTGGGTCGACTCGGCCTGTATTCACTCGAGTTTAGAAGAATGAGAGGGGATCTCATTGAAACATATAAAATTCTGACAGGGCCAGACAGACTGGATGCAGGGAGGATGTTTATCCTGGCTGGGGGGTCTAGAACGAGGGGTCACAGTCTCAAGATACGTGGTAGGACTGAGATGAGGAAAAATTTCTTCACTCAGAGGGTGGTGAACCTGTGGTATTCTCTACCACAGAAGGCTGTGGAGGCCAAGTCACTGAATATATTTAAGAAGGAGCTAGATAGATTTCTAGACACAAAAGGCATCAAGGGGTATGGGGAGAGAGCGGGAATATGGTATTGAGATAGAGGATCAGTCATGATCATATTGAATGGTGGAGCAGGCTCAAAGGGCTGAATGGCCTACTCCTGCTCCTATTTTCTATGTTTCTATGGTGCAAGTGTAACGGAGTGAAACCCATAGTCACCCAAAGTGAAGGCCGCTGACCCCATCCTAAATTGCAGGGATGAGGTCATTAGCACAATCAGTGCAAGCGTACCAGCAGCGCCCACCCCGAATGTTGGAGTGGCTCGATATGGCCCTGGAGGGGCCTCACAGGAACAGAGCGATGTCATTTCTGCAGCTCCCAAGGAACTATTGGGTATCCTTGCATGGTATTCAATCCCGTCTAGGATCATTTACCATCCCCCATGGAACCTTTATTAGGCCCATAATGGAATGTACACCTCCTGTTAGCAAGCATAGGTTCCATTGGGCCAAGAGGAGGCGAATTGGATATCCCGGCGAAGCCTAGGAACTCCCTTGCCATGTCCCCTAGGTGCGCGGAGTGGGGGATTGGGCAGCAGCAGATCCACCCGCAGCACCCCTACTGGAATTTTCTGGCTTCCTCTTCACGGGGCAGAATTCTAGTCGAACCAGGTTCTGTCCTATTTCCCTCCCCGCACCCACTTCCAGCAGCAAAGCTCAAGATGTCCCCAGTGCAAAGGTGGAATTTCAGGCCCTCCATATTTAATAAAATGAAGAAAAGTTAATTGGAAATCACACACTGCCACGCTACACCCATCAAAGTTACATGATTTAAAATGCATTACATCAAATAGGAGTGATGATATCTCTACCATGTTTTCTGGGCACATCCCTTTTTGATTCCATACTAGACTAACATTCATCGACATTGGATCTATTTAAATACTCTTTCTGCTAGTCTGTTTATTGGATTTCCACATGCTCATCATATTTGAACTCATTGTGGGGTAACACAATCAAACTGATGCCATTTGTAGGTAGACATGCGGAAAGATATAAGAATCCCACAGAATTGAAATGGATCAAGTGCCTGGTCAGAGTGGATCATGCACAGATGATAACTTACCCATTTGGTCATCTTTCTACATAAGTGCAAAACAATGATCCAAACTCCAAATGCCAGTGATACACCAAAAAATGTTGATGACCTCTAGTTGGATGTTGTTGAGCTAAGAAGGCAACTTATAAGATCTGTGCCTAGATGATGCAAGGCAAGACCACTGCTCTTACTTTTCTAAGTAAATGAATCTAAGAGTATTGCTACCGGCTTTGTCTGCAATCTGATTGAACAAAGGGATGTGTGGGTAGCATGCTGCATCATTCAGAATGAATATTGGGACTGCACATCACATCGAGTGTACTGAATTATTCTCAAGATCAAAATGCATGTCAGAAGTTGTACTCATAAATGAAGAGTCATAACACATGCTCTGAATGGAAAGCACTTCTGCTGTTGGTACCTCAGTACTGCAATGCATATCATTTATTATATACGCAATAAAACCTTTTGGGCAAGAACTCAAATTCAACATTTCTTCCATCCCTTTGACCTGGGAGAATGTTTTGTTATTGCCTGCAATTTCCTGCCGTGTTTCTTTTTCTCTCTGTGAGAATGAGCAGTCTCCAGCAACTTTCCTGGAACAAACTGACTCCACCTCAGTATGCTTGTATTAACTGCCAATGTCATGTTTCAATGTTTCAGATTCTGTCATGATACAGTATTGCCTCCGGTATAAAAAATGCGGCAATTACAATTTGCATCTAATTCACAAACATTTTTGCAAACTTTATGGGGTAGAAATTCGATCATGCTGCACCCGAATTAGCACCCATATGGTGGTCAGGAAGCACACAGTCATTAAGAGACGGAAGTGTGCCACCCGTCATATTGGATTGGGCTACTCAAAGGCGTCCAGGCACACCAGAACTACTTAAAGAACTATGTAAATTAGGGTCCTTCGCTTGTTGTAGGATACTTTTGTGATATTGGCCTGCCCCAGCGCCTGACTCGTCACATGACAAACTCGCCCAGCAACTCATGGCGCTAACAGGCAAGAAGGACCCTTCATCAGCGCTATTTAAAGGGATCACACAGTACTTCCAGGTTAGTTGCTGGTTTGTCATTTCAGGCTGCTGGTTAAACTTCTCACCTTTTTTGGTCTGTTATCAGACTCTGGAAAGTTCATTTTGACTGCTGAGTAGAAGATTTTGCTGGTGTTGCACTGTTATTAGCAGCCTTATAAACAGTTTCACTGTAATCATGGTGGTCTAGTAGGGCTGCCTTTGAGGCTGGAGGAGGAGGGGGAGCAGGAAGGAAGACAGCAGAGAGCAGGAGCACTGCCACAAAAGGGAGGAGGAGGAGAGCACTACGCAGGAGGCCATACCCACAGTGAGTATTCAGGGTGCACTTCTCCAACATGAACTTTTTGGAGGAGCAATGTATGAGGCGTCTCTGCTTCACAAAGGAGGCTGTCACAGAGCTATGTAACCTGCTGAAGGCACGGATTGAGCATTGCACCAGGGCATGGACAGCACTGCCTGTGGCTATCAAAGTCACCAGGGCCCTTAACTTTTATGCCATAGGCTCCTTTGAGGCTGCAGCAGATGACAGCAGCGACATATTACAGTTTGCAGTATCAGGGAGCTCTCCGAGGTTCTCAGCCCCAGGGGGAACAGCTACATCTCGTTCCCCCCTGAACAGAATGAAGCAGGACGAGAGAGCACTTGGCTTTGCCCGCATGGCAGGATTCCCCAGAAGCAAATGTCCTCCTTCTGCTGCTTCATGCTACTGGAATGACTGTGACTTCAAGAACCACTTTAGGACTTGAGCATATAATTTAGGCTGACATTCTTGGTACACAACTCTGCATTAGCAGAGGTGCTGTCCTTCAGATGAGACATTAAACTGAGGCTCTGTCTGCCTGGTCAGGTGAATGTTAAAGATGCAATGGCACTATTTGAAGAAGAGCAGGGAGTTCTTCTGTTTCCTGACCACTGTTTTGTCCCTGAACGAACACCACCAAAAATAAATTAACTGGCCATTCATTTCATTGCTGTTTGTAGGACCTTGCTGCTTGAAAAGTGGCTGCCATAGTCACATAAAGAACAGTGACTGCATCAAAATTATTAATTGTATATCAAGGGCTTTGGGATATTTCTGACCGATGTGTTAAGGCCCTATGGGGTAAAAATTCTGCTTCTGTGATCCCAGTGGACAAACTTGTGCACGTCCAGCCTTTGATTTTCTGCCCCAGTGTACGCTCACAGCACAGAGGTGGAATCTTCATCCCTTTATAAATTTTGTTTATTTGTCCCTTCACTGCCAAGGTTAGGAACATTGGAGAGAAATGTGAGATCCAAACTTGAAGGACATAACAAAAGCCAAGAATGAGAAAAGGCCATTTGAAGTTCATCCCTCTAGTACCATAACTCTCCCTACCCAGCATCCAACTTCAATTTGAATACTTCAATGTTTTTCTCCCTATTATAGAATCATAGAATGATACAGCACAGAAGGAGCCCATTCTGTCTCTGCCTGCTCTTTGAAAGAGCTATCCAATTAGTCCCACTGCCCTGCTCTTTCCCTATAGCCCTGCAAATTTTTCCCGTTCAAATATTTATGCAACTCCCTTTTGAAAATTCCTGTTGATTCTGCTTCTGCCACCTTTTCAGGCAGTGCATTTCAGATCATAACAACTTGCTGCATAAATAATTTTTCTCCGTGTCGCCTCTGGTTCTTTTGCCAATTACTTTAAATCTGGTTACCGATCCTTCTGCCACTGGAAACAATTTCCCCTTATTTACTCTATCAAAACCCTACATGATTTTGAACACCTCTCCTCCTAACTGTCTCTGCTCTAAGGAGAACAACCCCAGCTCTGTCTCTCTATGTAACTGAAGTCCCTCATCCATGGTACCATTCAAGTAAATCTATTCTGCACCCTCTCTAAAGCCTTGACATCCTTCCCAAAGTGTGGTGCCCAGAATTGGACACAATACTCAAGCTGGGGCCTAATCAGTGTTTTATAAAGGTTCAGCATAACTTCCTTGCTTTTGTACTCAATGCCTCTATTTATAAAGCCAAGGATCCGGTACGCTTTTTTAACAGCCTTTTCAACTTGTCCTGCCACCTTCAAAGATTTGTGTACATACACTCCCATTCTATCTGGCAGATTATGGCTACATTTATAACTCTGAGTAAGATCTTCTAAATATATGTTTTGAATTTACTTTTTACTAATTTAAATTTAGGTGCTCTGGCCCTCTGGCCTGGCTTATTTTATAATAATATTCTGGTTCATTTTATCTATCCCACTTAATACTTTATATACCTCAATGAGGTCAACCCCTTAATTGTCTTCCGTCACTGTAGACCTTGAGCTTGTCTAGTTCTTCCGCACAGTACGTCCCCTTTACACATGGGATCATTTTTGTTTCTCCTCTCTGCACTTTGTTCAAAAAGAATGTTTCTTTTTTTCTTGTAGTATAGTGACCAGAACCGCACAGTCCTCCAAGTGTGGTGTGACCAGTGAGTACGTTGTAGAACCTTAGCATAGCTTCTGTGGATTAGTATTCTACTGTTCTGGCTATATAACCTAACATTCTATTAGCTTTGCTAATTGCTTGGCTGCATTATTTAGATATTGCAAGTGATGAGTTTACTATTACTGCCAGGTAGCTTTTGGAGATTTAGAGGGAAGCTGTGCTAATTTTGTTCTTCATTTTGACTTATGTCCCACATCTTTTGACAACACTCTTTGATACAGTAATAATACAGCATATATATGCAAAGTAATTCTAAGAATGTAATATATAATCATTTATTATTTAAAACAGTCTTCTATTTTCATCCTGAGAAAATAGACTGGTTGCATTTTAGATTTCAGATCATTTGTTCGTTAGTCTTATATTTTGGTGTAGGAACCATTTTAGGTAAATATAAACACTGGATGTAGGGGGTTAAATTGGATAAGGCCCGAATCTGGGTGCAGGTATTATGGTTCTGATGCAGGCAGCACGTTAGATTCGTGCTGCCTGGTCATTTACCTGATAATAGCCTAGCATGGAGGCCTGGCTGCGATGTTCTCTCCAGCTTCAGCACTTCTCACCAGCAGGAGGGGCCCAAATCTTGTGTGAGTTGCTCGCACCTCTTAAAGGCAGCCTGCAGCTCTTAAAGGCAGCCTGCACCATAAATATAAATGCAAAATATAAGATACGGGTCTGCACGGAGTCTGAATAGAGATCAGACATCGCACATGTAAAACACAGATGCAGGTCCCATTCCTATGTTTACAAACTGTGGAGTTATGTTAAAACATTGAATAAAATTTGCGCACTACTAAATCCCACATCCTCCAATCTGCACACCAGACCTCATCAATCTGCCGATCTGAGTTTGTACCTGGCCTGTGAAAGAGTGTGCACCAAGGTTCTTTGCTGATGCACTGGAGACATCTGGCTGGTGCAAGAGGTTGACAGATGGAGGGGCATCCTATATATGCAGGGGGCGAGAGGCCCTCCAGACATACGCTCAAGAGGCAGTGGGAGGCAGTAGGGGACAAAGTCAATGCCAGGCGCATAGCACCACAAGCATGGATGCAGTGCAGGAAGAAGTTCAATGCTTTGACACAAGTGGTCAAGGTGAGTGAGGTCAACTGTCAAGTGGCATCTCCTACCAACTGCACCACTACCCGCATCCGCTGCTCCACACACTACACCCCCCATCACCCACATACCAACAAACTCTTTCAATCAGTACTCAACTCTTCCAATTAGATGTTTCCTCTAACCCTCATACATTACCACTGTTTCAAGTCACACTCCCACAACTCACAGGTCACACACACTGGCAGCTATTCAACCATAATGGGCACATCACCTAAACATCCAGCAGGACACTCACCGAAGGTGGCGCATAACAGGAGACAGCAAGTGGCAGTGGCATTTAGCCCCTCGAGCCTGTTCCGCCATTCAATGAGATCATGGTTGATCTGTGACCTAACTCCATATACCTTAATACCCTTGGTTAACAAAAACCTATCAATCTCAGACATAAAATTAACAATTGAGCTAGCACCAACTACCATTTGTGGAAGAGCGTTCCAAACTTCTCCCACCCTTTGCTTGTAGAAGCGTTTCCTAACTTCACTCCTGCAAGTCCTGGTTCTAAATGATAGGCTATGTCCTCTATTCCTAGTATTCAAGTATAGGAGATCTCCAAAAACAGGTACAAATGCATCAGCAGCCAGAGGCAATAATCTAGCAACTAACCTGTAAATCCTGCATTGTCCCTTTAAATAGCGCTGATGGGGGGTCCTCCAGATCCTTTTAAGACATGTTCAGTTGGTCGTAGTTAAGACAGTGCGTTGGCTGCAGCATTAAATGTCAAAATGGTATCCATCCCTTTAAATCAGCGTTGCACACTGATCTAAAGCATATTCTCCTTACTTTACATGCAGCCGGCTTTCGTTATCTGCGCCTGCACGATCCCCTTTACCAAAATGGCGTCCGGCACACGTCACGCTAGAAACGTGCACATGCATTCCGGACGCCATTTTGGAACTTCAGGAGGCCGCGTAGCACCTATACAACGGGCGCTACATGGCTGATTTTCTAGCCCGTTATTTTTTTACTTCAATTGTTTTGGGCAGTCTAAAAGTGCAGCCCATGATACACAACATTTGTGTGCTTGCCATTGTAGATCTGACTTGATTTCATGGAGACCTTCACTACCCAATAGTAATTGCAGTAAACATCATGTTTAATTATTCTATGCCCTTGCTTGCCAGGGGAGCTTCTGTATAAATGGGGCATTTATAGACTTAATGCAAAATGTGATCCTGGAAAAATTAACATCTTTCACATTTAATTTTTTTAAATCTAAGAACACTGGTGATCATATAAATCTTTAAATAATTCAAAGGGAAGTTTTCCCGATTTAATTAAGTGCGGGAAATAAATCCAAATAATTTTCCACAGAATTCCAGATTTCCTTTGGGAACTTTCACAAGTTTATCTGCACTTCCTGTGTCTGCAGCAACATCAATTAGAGGCAATTACGCTAGAAAATACGTATGTAGTTTTAATTTTAATTACATCAGCACTGTACTTTTTCCACTGTAACAATGCTCGCATTAAACTCAGAGCTTCATGCATGAACTGATGAGATCTGCAAAGGGCTGACTCTCTTTTAGAAAAATAGAACATTCTGCTCAACATAGTCAAATCCACAAACACTACTAATGAACAGACAAAGCTAAGAGCACTGGCAATCTGCCAACTCCATTTGGTTTGCCCATTGTCAAAATATTAGTTAAAGTTTCCAACTCTGATTATTAATAACAGCCTGCATCTCATCTGGGACGAGCTTTATGTCTTAGGTCTGGGGAAACACCTGTGCAAATATTTTCTGTATTTCTCTGAGTGTAATGTCATTAGTTGCAATGACTGGGCCTATTTGCTTCCAAGTTTCTCAATCCCAGCAGCTATCCCTCCCCATCACTTTTGGTCATGGAACTAGCTTAATATTCTAGTTCTGTTACTATTACCTCCTTCCCTGCCCCCGAATTTTTCTCCCAGCTCTCCTAACTCATAGGCCCTGATATTTACAGGGATATGGGGAGGGTGCTAGTGAGGCCGAAAACGGTCGAAGGACCCAGCAAGGCCGGGGACGCGGAGGTCCTGCCGATCTTAACAACAGGACCACGTTAACATTTTTTAGCTCCGTTTCCCGCACAGCAGCCGGTCAAATGGACAGCCTGGCTGGCGGGAACACCAGCAGCAGGAGATCGCAGCTATGGACCCTTGGGGACTGTCCCCGCCAGTCAGGAGGCGGGAGAGGCCCGCAGTTCGGAGTGGGGAGAGGCCCGCAGTAGGGAGGGCAGGGGGAGACTGGTGTCCGGGGCTGGGGGGAGGTTGGCGATCGGTGCTGGGGAAGGCTGAAGGCTTCCTTCAGGTGCCTGGGAGCACTCCTGATCCTCCTGGACCATAAGGAGTGTTGAGAAAGGCACAGATGATGTGGAGCCGGCAGTTCCCGCCTCTCTTTCACTACCAAGTTTCCCAACCCTGGGAAACTTGTGCAGCAACTGTAAATTTTAAATTGGGCTCCCAATTGCACTGTGGGAGCCCAATTTAAAGATGTTAATTAAGTGTCCCGCCTCTCCACGGCGGAACACTCAGACGTCCTGATATTATGGCAGCAGACGTGGTGGGTTGGGGTTGCGTTCCCCATATTTAACTCTTAAACCCCCCTCCCCACCCTCCCCTGCCTGACGTGGCGGGCTTAATATCGAGGCCATACTCTATTTCATAGCTGCCAGCCACCATCCAGTAACTTACATACATGAGCTTACAGACATGAAATTGCTGTTGAAGCTCTATTTGAGAGTTGGCTGATTATAATTTATGCTTTTGAGCATTAACAAGCATGCTTATTAACAACAATAACAAAGAAGCTTCATGGGCCGGGTTGGGGGTGGGCGTGGTGGATACATGCTATGGAGGGAGAGTAAGGGCAGGTGATTGAAAGTTTAGATGATAAGGTAGCTTTTGAGAAGGCTTTCAAAGGTGGAGAGAGAAGTGGAAAAGTGGAGAGATTTAAGGTGGGAGTTCCAGTGTGTACGAAAGAGGCAGCTAGAGCTTCTGCCACCAATGATAGGGGAAAGAGAGTGAGATGCTAGAAAAAGCTATAGTCTGAGGATGCAGGAGGGATAGAAGGCTGGAGGAAGTGGCAGATAGTGTGGGGCCGGGCAATGGTAGAATTTCAAGACAAGGAGGAGAATTTTAAATCCAGTGCACTGGGGGACAGGGAACCAATAAGCATTAGCGAGGGCTCATTGTGAAACAGTATACAGGTGGCTGAGAAGAGTAAGAAGGGAATGAGAAAAAATGTGAAAGCACTTAAAAGAGAAAAAACAGCGAGCAGAGAGAACGGCAGAAAGGAAGGAGGAGAGAACGAAGTGAAAGAATTCTGACTGTCTCTTTTATTTCTCTCTGTCTTTCCTCCCCTTCAGTTTCTTTGGGCTCGATATTAGCAGGGCGGCGGGTTCTCAGCGGGGGGTCGCCACGCGCCCGGTGAAATCAGTGTGCTCCGCACACAATCGCAGGCTAATTGGAGCCACTTACCTTTGCGACGCATCTCGCCCTCCTGCTGTGCAGGTGAATGTGTCACAGCACTGTGTTGTGGAGTTCCACGTGTCAGAGGTGGACGGCGTGGACGGCGATGCTGTTCGCTTTCCAAGGAGGTCATGACTGCAGCTACGGCGGCCCCCATCCGGAAGTTTGAGGAGGTCCGCAAGGTAGGTAAATGTGTCTGGACACCGGGGTAAGTGTGCAAGTTTGTGAATTTTATTGTTAGGAGGAGGGTGGTGGAGGCCAAACTTTGTCCAAAGTGACAGAGTGGCCTCCTGCAATGAGTGAGGGTCTCCACCCCCCTCCACCTGTCAAATGGACAGCTGCCACAGGCTGATGGTTGCAACACGTCCATTTCAACTGGGAGTGTTTCCCCCAGTACGGGAAACAGTCTCAGTTAATTTCAAAATCCCACCCCTCCTAAAATATCAGGTCTGTAAACGACCCTCCGACAGTGTGGAGCTCCCTCAGTACTGACCCTCCGACAGTGCAGCGCTCCCTCAGTACTGACCCTCCGACAGTGTGGAGCTCCCTCAGTACTGACCCTCCGACAGCGCGGCACTCCCTCAGTACTGACCCTCCGACAGTGCGGCGCTCCCTCGGTACCGACCCTGCGACAGCGCGGCGCTCCCTCGGTACCTGTTTAAGTACTTTAAGTGGCACCCCGCCGGCTTTAATTGCTGGCGGGAGTCCCACATGCGGGGGCTGCGCGTGCATGTCAGCGCGTCACTGGGGAACCCGGAAGTGGGCGGGTTGGAGCCGGGCTCCAGACCCACCCCAGGAATCCCGGATTTTCGCAACCCCCCCACCACGAACGCACCCGATCGCGGGTGCGAAAATCAAGCACTTTCTCTTTCCTCCTTCATGTCTATAATAAATATACAGCAGAGATGAGACACAGAAGAAAAAAACGAGTTGTGGACAAAAACATTGAGACAGAGAGAAAAAAGGAAACTGAAAGCATGGGGGACAAACAGAAAGATAGATAAAATGAGACAGAAAGAATTAGAGTGGGAGATAAGCAGATAGATAAGGAAGAGAAAGATACTTTTAAGAAAAATTGTGAACTATACCCTAGGAGATCATCCAGTAATCATTGTCTCAAAATTACTAGTTTTTTATGCTTTATCTGCTGGATTGTTTCAGCTAAATACCTTTTCCAGTGGAGGATTCTGAGGCAGAATAATTTCCACCAGGTTTCTGACCCGTAATGGCAGCAATGTTATTTGTAAACAGACCTGGGGCCTCCCAAGAATCAGCCCACCAATTCTGCAGGCAGCTATTTCAAATATATGCAAATTAGAGGGCCCAGCATTAGCACGCCAATGGAAGTTACACTCGCTTTTGAAATAAAAAAACAGAAGAGCTTTTAAGCATTTTCTTTTACTTTGCACTTGGTTCGAGCTGGACTTATCTCTGACAGCTTGAGGGCCTGTGAGACCGCCAGGATATATTCACCTTCCCCCCACAGTAAGAGGTTCTGTGTGCCGGGCATCGGATTCCGAATGGCATTCCCTTGTTCGTAATTTTAATGGAGGAGGAGCAGTACAAGGTGGAGAAAAGCAGAGTAAGCGCTACAGCACATTACCCCTCCTCCCAGCCCAAGAATTTACCAGCCATGTAGTTTATACGAAGCTCTCAGTGAGGAGCTTTATGTGAGAAAAATGCACTTTACCAAGAAAGAATAGGGGAGCTGTGCCAATTACTACATGAAGACCTGCAGTTAATCTTCCCAGACAGATATATCTGCAGCTATGAAAGTGATAAACAGAACTCAATTTTTATGCTATTGGCTCATTTCAAGCAGCGAAGAGGAATCTGTGCAATATCACCAAGAGTGCTATCCGGGCATGCATTTGACAGGTAACTGACAGACTTTTTAAGATAGCTGTGGAATTCATCCAGTTTGGAAGGACAGCAAGGCATTGCGGGGTTCACCATAGTACATGGTGCAATAGATGGCACCTACATAAAATTGCAAGCTCCTACAGTCAAACCCCTCAACTTTCTTTATTGAAAGGTATACTGCTCGCTGAATGTCCAGATTGTGTGTGATCACATGCGAAGAATCCTTCACATCATGGAAAATTTTGCTGGAATTTGCCATGATGCATTCTTCCTCAGTAATTCTGCCCTCCCTGAGATCTTCAAGGAAGACAGTTGTGAACAGATGGCTTGTGGGTGACAAAGCTATCATGGATAATGACCCCTCTAAAAGATTCAAGAACAACAGTTGAAGAGCGCTACAAGAGACATACCTCAATCAGAATTGTCATAGAAGAAACCATAGAGGTCTTAAAGGGATGCTTTCGCTACTTGATAGATCAGGAGGGACACTGCAATATTTTCTAGAGCATTAATTCTGAGATTCCTCTTCGCTGCTTGAAATGAGCCAATAGCATAAAAATTGAATTCTGCTTATCACTTTCATAGCTGCAGATATATCTGTCTGGGTAGATTAACTGCAGGTCTTCATGTAGTAATTGGCCCAGCTCCCCTATTCTTCCTTGGTAAAGTGCATTTTTCTCACATAAAGCTCCTCACTGAGAGCTTCATGTAATCTACATGGCTGGTAAATTCTTGGGGTGGGGGGAGGGGTAATGTGCTGTGGATGAGCTTATTGTGCTCTGCATAACTGTGACATCCTAAAAGGCCTAGATATGCAGATCTCTGGGAGGTGGCCCTTGCTGCATTGATCGTGAATATTTGGAATTCTCTACCCCAAAGGGCTATGGATGCTCAGTCGTTGAGCATATTCATGATTGAGATCGATAGATTTTTGGACTCTAAGGGAATCAAGGGATATGGGGATCGGGCAGGAAAGTGGAGTTGAGGTTGAAGATCAGCCATGATATTATTGAATGGCAGAGCAGGCTTGAGGGGCTGTATGGCCCACTCCTGCTCCTATTTCTTATGTTCTTATAAGAGCACGGAGCAGAACACCTTGAGGGACCATCAGTCAGAGGATTCCTGAGGAGCTTCTGAACTCAACTTGTCAATGAAGTGCTCTCATCAGTCTACCTTTGTCACCATTGCAGCAACTCGCCAAGGCTTCTTCGACAGCACCTCCCAAACCCGCGACCTCTACCACCTAGAAGGACAAGGGCAGCAGGCGCATGGGAACAACACCACCTGCACGTTCCCCTCCAAGTCACACACCATCCCGACTTGGAAATATATCGCCGTTCCTTCATTGTCGCTGGGTCAAAATCCTGGAACTCCCTTCCTAACAGCACTGTGGGAGAACCGTCACCACACGGACTGCAGCGGTTCAAGAAGGCGGCTCACAACCACCTTCTCGAGGGCAATTAGGGATGGGCAATAAATGCCGGCCTTGCCAGCGACGCCCACATCCCGTGAACGAATAAAAAAAAAACTCCTCCCCCACCTTCAAATAAATTCTAAATCCTTCAAAGCAATACCCACCCTAGAACATCACATCACACCTCCTTGGCCCTTTATGACCATGCAAGTCTAAATAATCTGATTAAGTAAGTGAACAATAAACACGTGCTCCCTTTCTTGTATGACTATATCTTCATGACTATCAGAGCATGAGTGTACATTTTCCTTTAATACAAGTAATTCAAAAAGGAACGTAATGGGCTCGATTTTCAAGTGAAAGTCCAGGTGCATTTGGGGGGCAGCGAAAATTGGTAAAATCCTGAGCGGGTAAGGAACCCGGCTCCAACCCGCCGACTTCCGTGTCTCAAACAGAAGAAGCAAATGTACCTCATTGAGGTACTTAAGGTACTTCATTAGTTACATAGTAGGTAATTGCAACGATTTTCTACTTACCTGGGTGGCTTTCCCAGAGCTTCTGATTCAGGCCTGGGCCGGATCAGGCAAAAATAAACTAAATAAATTAAATAAAATAACATTTCACAAAGTTAAAAAAATAAATAAACCTATCTTACAAACGATCTCACCTGCACCCCCTGCTCCGATGTCCGATGTCCTCATCCCCGATGTCTCTTCCCAATATCTCACCCCCCGATGTCTCTTCCCGATATCTCACCCCCCGATGTCTCTTCCCGATATCTCACCCCCCGATGTCTCTTCTCCGATGTCTCACCCCCCCACCGACGATGTCCAATGTCCCCTCCCATCTTTATGTCCCCCCATCTTTGTGTTGTCCCATCTTTGTTCCCCCCCAATCTTTGTGCCCCCCCCCCCCCAATCGCTGTTCCAGCGCCCGATGAGGTCTCTCTCCCACCTCGGTGTTGCAGCTCCCATCAGGAGCCAGCCTGTCAATCAGGCTGGCTGTCGGGCACGAAACTTGGAAACAAGATTAATGAGCATCAGTTACCTCACGACTGCGTGGGGAAAGGTAAGTTCTTTTTATTCGGGTTTGTTGCGCACCTATTGACTAGCCCCGCCCCCTCCCCACCCCGCTGCCATCCTACCACCCTTTTAAAATTGAGCCCAATGTATTTCAACCAAACACATTAATCATGTTGGCATTCCCACCCACTGACAGAGGATTGAATGCTTGACCCTGTCCTAACTCACACTCATTTTTAGCACTCAGTTTTCAAATCCCATGTTATCCCTTGATCCATTGGTCTGTTGCCTGCAATGGTGTTTGGTGGTAGGATTTTCAGCTTTGAGCTGTACATTGTGGTTATAATAGCTGGGATTGCTGAGGACCAACAAAATCCTGCAATTAGCTGCTTTCAGCTTTTTATCATTAGCCACATTCCAAAAACAGAGTTGATTGTCCAGGCATTTTGAAACAGTGCAAGGAATCCTTTAGCATTTCTAAAACAATGAGATTTTTCACCCCTCATTTGAATTATCAATCTTACAACACCAGGTTATAGTCCAACAGTTTTATTTGAAAATCACAAGATTTCGGAGGCTTTCTCCTTCGTCAGGTGAGTGTGAGATTCCATGGAAGGTACCGCATATACAGTCAGAAAACAATGCCTGGTGATTACAGATAATCTTTCCAACTGCCCGTTGTCAAGGCAATCAAAGGCGTCGAATAGTGTTCAGACAGAGAGACACCACACACAGGACCACCGAATACACAAACAGTCAGAACCCAAAAGCAGAGAGAGAGAGAGAGAAACATCCGAAAGGAAGAGAGAGAGAGAGAATGATCAGTTGTATTAAAAACAGATAACTCTTTTTTCGCTGGTGGGGTTACGTGTAGTGTGACATGAACCCAAGATCCCGGTTGAGGCCGTCCTCATGGGTGCGGAACTTGGCTATCAATTTCTGCTCGACGATTTTGCGTTGTCGTGTGTCTCGAAGGCCGCCTTGCAGAACGCTTACCCGAAGTCGGTGGCTGAATGTCCTTGACTGCTGAAGTGTTCCCCGACTGGGAGGGAACCCTTCTGTCTGGCGATTGTTGCGCACCCATGAGGACGGCCTCAACCGGGATCTTGAGTTCATGTCACGCTACACGTAACCCCACCAGCGAAAAAAGAGTTATCTGTTTTTAATACAACTGATCATTCTCTCTCTTTCTCTTCCTTTCGGATGTTTCTCTCTCTCTCTCTCTCTCTCTCTGCCTTTGGGTTCTGACCGTTTGTGTATTCGGTGGTCCTGTGTGTGGTGTCTCTCTGTCTGAACACTATTCGACGCCTTTGATTGCCTTGACAACAGGCAGTTGGAAAGATTATCTGTAATCACCAGGCATTGTTCTCTGACTATATATGCGGTACCTTCCATGGAATTTCACACTCACCTGACGAAGGAGAAAGCCTCCGAAAGCTTGTGATTTTCAAATAAAACTGTTGGACTATAACCTGGTGTTGTAAGATTCCTTACATTTGTCCATCCCAGTCCATCACCGGCATCTCCACATCTTGAATTATCAATGCAGCTAATTTATCAGAGCCTCACATGTCACAACAAAACATTACAGGCCAGCCTGACAATCACTTGCTTTAAGTGTTGTCTGATCCAGCTCTAAGTATGGCCCAGTCTCATTGTATTTGCACAATATTCACTGATAAGTAGTTCTCCAAAATATCCATGAGGCTTTCTCTCAGCTACTTATTCACATTCTAGATCAATGATTTTTTCACCAGGCATCTTCTCATGTGCAAGGCTTTCCTCTCTTTCCAGTGATCAAACCAGTGGTTTATTGGGACTCCATAGTTATGGCTAATTCTGTAACATTTTGTTGTGTCTTCTCTGCACTTTTCAATTTTTTGTTCTTTTTTTTTCCTTTTACTTCTTTTTTGTCCCGCTGTAGCACACACTATTCTCTAGCCAAAGGAATAAGCGAATGACCTGTTTCCATGTCTCTCTCAGTGTTGCTGTGCAACAAGCTGCTAGGAGTGAGCAAGAATGGCATGGAAAATCTCACTTGCTGATTTTCTCTCTCTCTGTCCCTGAAATGAAAGTGCCTGGCAAGTTGGAATGCAAAGCCTTGCATTCATTTATCGACCCAACATATAGAGTGTGATAGAGTGAGGTCTGTCCAGTTTCAAATTACAAATTTGTGGTATTATATATTTCTTTTATAGTATTATAGATTTGTTTCTTTAAGTGCCATCTTGGCTTAGTTTGATAGCACTCTTCCCTGAGTCAGAAGGTTGTGGGTTCAACCCCTACTGCAGACTTGAGCACATATTCTAGGCTGACACTTGAGTGCAATACTGAGGCAATGCTGAATTGTTGGAGGTGTCACCTTTCTGATGAGACATTAAACATTAAACAGGCCCTGTCTGCCTGTCCAAGTGAATATGTAAGATTCCCTGGCACTATTTGAAGAAGAGCAAGGTGTTCTCATGGATCCTGGTCAATATTCCTCCCTAAATCAGCAGCACCAAAAATAGATTAGTTGATCATTTAGTCATTCATTTGCTGTTTGTGAGGCTAAGCTGCATGCAAATTGGCTGCCTTGTTTGCATGTATATAGCTCCTTTCACATCCTCAGGATGTCCCAAAGTGCTCCACAGCCAATGAATTACTGTTGATGTGGACTGACTGTTGTTTCATAGTCAAAAGGTTGTAGTCACCCAATACCCATTTGGAACCCCTGACCCTGGCTCATTTGTGCACACCTGCATAGTACTGACATGGCTGGCAAAGTATTTGGGCCATATTGTCAATCCCCAGGAGCATATGGTGGCATCCTATACTATATACAGTGTATACCCCAGCAATAAAAATGGTTAATTGTTCACTCTGAGGCCTGGTTTCCCCGATATTTTATGAATTTTGGTTCATGGGAAGTGTGGACTTAACTATGAAAGTGAACTTTTGGAGACACCACAAACAAGAGCTTTGGGAAGTATCCACAATTGTACCATGGGGCCTGGTGGACATTTTGGATTTTCTTCACTTTACTATTGAAAAATTATAGCCACCAGGAATGTCTGTTTTCTTTTTTATATACCAGATGCTGTGCTCGCTGATGTACATTGGCTCCGGGGTCTGGCAACACCTTGAATTTAAATTTCTCATCCTTTTGTTCAAATCCCTCCATGGCCTTGCCCCACCCTTTCTCTGTAACCTCCTCTAGCCCTACAACCCTCCGAGGTCTCTGCACTCCTTCAATTCTGGCCTCTTGTGCATCCCTGATTTCCATAAACCCCACCATTGGTGGCCATGCTTTCAGCTGTCTAGGCTCTAAGCTCTGGAATTTCCTCCAGAGTTGTCAGATAGAGTCAAGTACATTTAATGTTTGAACACATTCTTGACAATTCAGAAAACCATCCTGCAGATTCTCACTCTATGGAAATTTTTGGGGTGGATGGAAAGTATACAAATACAATCTGGGTAAAATTTCAAAAACTACAAACCAGGTCAGTGTGGGCAGCTAAAAACACTATAACAAAGACAGCACCAGAAGAGGTAGGAATCGTATTAATGAGACCTATATTCCCAGAGACTGGAAACTATTACGGCCTTGTCAGAGACGGAGGTCTTCAGTTGGTGAGTGCTGGGGGTGAAAAGGAGGAACAGGAGGCTACTACAAGGCCCTCTCCCTCCATCAGGAGACATTGCTATCCCAGAGACTACCGCCAGGTTTCACCAGACAGTCCCTGGAAATGGTGAGCACAGGAGCGATGGCAGGAAAATCCCCCAAGAACCTGAGCCCCACCTCCCTTCTGGCATTTGCATGTGGTGGGTGGCCAAGGTCGTCAAGCGGGGCAGAGGGAGTGAAATTCAGGTCAGGACAGGGAGGTAGCAGTAGGCCTCACTGCCTGATTTTCCCCACTATTTACCCCTGCTATCCTACCTGATTTGGAGCAGGATAGCAAAGGACAATCCAGGCTTAGATTCCTTTAACAAAGTCAAACTGGCAAGAAATTCACAGTATCATCAGCCATCCTCAATGGGTCACTCTGGTTGCAGGAAAAATCCCTTAGAAAAATTTCTTTCTGTCAAATAATTCCCATGAGACAGACTTTCTTGTAAATAACTGAGGCTTGCTGTGTATCACAGTATAACAGTCTGGGAACACTGATTACATCCAGAATTTTCCAATATTTGGTGAATACATGAAGCTAGAAAGCCAGGTGACTAATAACCGCAACAAACAAAATCCATGGGCGTGATTTTAAATGGGAGCTGGGAACCCAACCCGTCTTTAGATACTCGTGTGGGGAACCCAGACGCCAAAGAGTGCGTTGCAGTCTGCAATCGCAACTCAAGTGAAGGTGAGTATTTGTGCTTTCAGGTTTCCCACACGCCAGGCAGCCAGATTAACAGGTTGGGTGCCTGTCGGAAGGGAAAGGAGCCGCGAATCAGGGGGGGGGGGGGTTAAGGGAGAGAGAGATTGTGGGCCCTGGAAGAAATCTGAGGGGTGGGGGAATGTGGACGACATCGGGTGGGCATTGAATAAGATCAGGGGGTCCAGCATCCGGGGGAGATCCAGTATCGGTGGGGGTGATCGGCCAATCGTGGGGTCATGTCACGCCAGACGAGCTTTTTGGACCTGAATGAAGCACTCCTGCTCCTCCAGGCTCACAAGCAGGGCAATAAAGGCACTCACCTCATGGATCCTGCCCTTCCCACCTGCTTTCAGCCGATGTGAATCAATGGAAGCAATGGGAAACCCGAACAGGTAAGGTTGACTTTGTTTTACTTTGTAATGCACAAAAAATTAAGGTGGTTAAATTCGATAACCCCCAAATCCAGGCGCAGAAATCGCGGTGCACGATTAAACCCCACCCGTCGTTGAGATACAGGCAGCACGTGAGGTGCATTTACGTGATATCTGCGAGCAGCCAGGCCTAGCTGTGCTGTTGAGAGGCTCCTTACCAGCAGGGGGGCCCTGATATCGCACGAGTGGCTAGCACCACGTAAAGGCAGCCTGCACCTCTTATTTGCGAAATGTAAGATACGGATCTGCACGGAGTCTGAACAGAGATCAGACATCGCACATGTAACACATATATGCAGGTCCTGTCCCTTTGTTTACAAACTGTTGAGATATGTTAAAACATTGAATAAAGGTTGCGCACTACTAAATCCCACATCCTCCAATCTGCACGCCAGACCTCACCAATCTGCTGATCTGAGTTTGTACCAGGCCTGCGAGAGAGCGTTCACCAAGGTTCTCTGATGATGCACTAGGGTCCTTGATGCAAAAGGTGGACAGAAGGTGGGGCATCCTATAACCACAAGGGGGCAAGAGGCCCTCCAGACATATGCTCCTGAGGGAATGGGAGGCAGTAGGGGACAAAGTCAATGCCAGGCGCATAGCACCACAAACATGGATGCAACACAGGAAGAAGTTCAATGATTTGACAAGAGTGGTTAAGGTGAGTGAGTTCAACTGTCAAGTGGCATCTCCTATCAAATGCACCACGAGCTGCATCCACTGCTCCACGCACTACACCCCCCATCACATACGTACCAACAAACTCTTTCAATCAGTACTCAACTCTTCCAATCAGATGCTTCCTCTCACCCTCACACATTACCACTGTTGCAAGCCGCACTCCCACAACTCACAGGGCACACACACTGGCAGCTATTCAACCATGACAGGCATATCACCCAAACATCCAGCAGGACATTCACCGACACATGTCCCGCTTTCTTGCAGGAGAAGGTGGTGCATAACAGGAGGCAGCAAGTGGCAGTGGCTCCATGGAACATAAACCTGCTGTCCTCTCTCAGGATTACAGCATTCTTGTCCCACCCCTGCCATTCTGCCAGTGCCCTTCCTGTTGCCTGTCAGCTAGCCAGCCCACTCCCTGTAGAGTGTTGAAACTTTATTATACAAACATAGGAAGATAGGAACAGGAGTAGGCCATTTAGCCCCTCAAGTCTGTTCTGCCATTCAATGAGATCATGGTTGATCTGTGACCTAACTCCATATACCCACCTTAGCCCCATATCCCTTAATACATAGAAACATAGAAAATAGGAGCAGGAGTAGGCCATTCAGCCCTTCGAGCCTGCTCCGCCATTCAATATGATCATGGCTGAACCTTTATCTCAATACCATATTCCGCTCTCTCCCCATACCCTTTGATGCCTTTTGTGTCTAGAAATCTATCTAGCTCCTTCTTAAATATATTCAGTGACTTGGCCTCCACAGCCTTCTGTGGTAGAGAATTCCACAGGTTCACCACCCTCTGAGTGAAGAAATTTCTCCTCATCTCAGTCCTAAATGTCCTACCCCGTATCCTGAGACTGTGACCCCTCGTTCTGGGCCATATTTGCTTTCTGTGACTGGTGTACAAGGACACCCAGGTCCCTTTGTATATCAACATTTCCCAATCTATCACCATTTAAATAATACTCTGCCTTTCTGTTTTTCCTTCCGAAGTGGATAACTTCACATTTATCCACATTATACTGCATCTGCCATGTATTTGCCCACCCACTCAACTTGTCTAAATCGCCTTGAAGCCTCTTTGCATCCTCCTCACAACTCACGATCCCACCTAGTTTTGTGTCGTCAACAAACTTGGAAATATTACATTTGGTTCCCTCATCCAAATCATTGATATGGATTGTGAATAGCTGGGGCCCAAGCACTGATCCCTGCGGTACCCCACTAGTCACTGCCTGCCACCCCGAAAAAGATCCATTTATTCCTACTCTCTGTTTCCTGTCTGTTAACCAATTTTCAATCCATGGCAGTATATTACCCCCAATGCCATGTGCTTTAATTTTGCACACTAACCTCTTATGTGGGACTTTATCAAAGGCCTTCTGAAAATCCAAATAAACCACATCACTGGTTCTCCCTTATCTATTCTACCAGTTACATCCTCAAAAAACTCCAGTAGGTTTGTCAAACATGATTTCCCTTTCATAAATCCATGTTGACTTTGTCTAATCCCGTTGATATTTTCTAAGTGTCCTGTTATCACATCCTTTATAATAGACTCTAGCATTTTCCCTACCACTGATGTTAGGCTAACTGGTCTGTAGTTCCCTGTTTTCTCTCTCCCTCCTTTTTTAAATAGTAGGGTTACATTTGCCGCCCTCCAATCTGCAGGAACTGTTCCATAATCTACAGTATTTTGGAAGATGACAACTAATGCATCCACTATTTCTATGGCTACCTCTTTTAGTACTCTGGGATGCAGATTATCAGGTCATGGGGATTTATTGGCTTTCAGTCCCATTAATTTCTCCAGCACTATTTTTTTACAAATACTAATTTCCTTTAATCCCTCCTTCTCACTAGTCCTTTGGTTCCCTAGCATTTCTGGGAAGTTATTTGTGTCCTCTTCCATGAAGACAAAACCAAAGTATTTGTTTAATTGCTTTGCCATTTCCCTGTTCCCCATAATAAATTCTCCCATTTCTGACTGTAAGGGGCCTACATTTGTCTTCACTAATCTTTTTCTTTTCATATACTTGTAGAAGCTTTTACAGTCCACTTTATGTTCCTTGCAAGTTTACTCTCATACTCTATTTTTCCCCTCTTAATCAATCTCTTGGTCCTTTTTTGCTGAATTCTAAACTGCTCCCAATCTTCAGGCTAGCTACTTTTTCTGGCATTATCCTTAATTTCTTTTGTTAGCCATGGTTGGGCTGCTTTTCCTTTTGTGTCCTTAAATGTTAGCCATTGCCTATCCATCGTCATGCCTTTTAATGAAGCTTCCCAATCTATCATAGCCAACTCACTCCTCTTACCTTCGTAGTTTCCTTTGTTTAGATTTCGGACCCTAGTTTCGGATTGGACTACTTCACTTTCCATCTTAATGAAGAATTCAATCATGTTATGGTCACTCTTCCCTAAAGGACCCCGCATAACAAGATTATTAATTAACCCCTTCTCATTGCAGAATACCCAATCTAGGATAGCCTGTTCCCTGTTTGGCTCCTCAATATACTGGTCTAAAAAGCCTTTGGTTAACAAAAATCTATCAATCTCAGATTTAAAATTAACAATTGAGCTAGCATCAACTGCCGTTTGTAGAAGAGCGTTCCAAACTTCTACCACCTTTTGCATGTAGAAGCGTTTTCTAACTTCACTCCTGCAAGTCATGGCTCTAATTTTTATGCTATGTCCCATAGTGGGGTGTTAAGTGGGGGTGGGACTTCCGGGTGTATGTTGCACCTGGGTCAAACCTGGAAGCGGGCGCATTGGAGCCGGGATGTGGTCCCACTCCAAAAATCGACTATTTTTACACCCATCCACCCCCAACCCACACGTTCTTGGGGTTAAAATCACCCCCCATGAATTAGTTTAATGACTGGTTTGCACAATTGATATGGAACACAGTATAAACACAAACAGCCATGCTTTTTTTTCCAACATGACAGTAAACCATTCTCAGGTAGGATCTGCTGAAAGATGTAGGTTTACAGATCTGTAAAAGCAGGAGAGAGTCTGTCATGGTTACTTAATGTACTCGGACTCTGTACAAACGGTGCCTCATTCCAGTAGATTCAAAAGGAAAAGGTCAAAGGTTGATGATAAAGAGTTGAATGCAGACATACAGTTACAGCACAACAGTAAACATTTAAACCATTCACAGCTGTAACCCATGCAACTGAAGAGATGCACATTGTGATAGATTGACACTTGTCTTATGTGGTAAAAGCAAAGTAGCCCAGCCCCTGCACAGCTGTGTCACCACTTGTATGTGAGCAGGATGACATCAGTAATCAGTGTCAGGCACAGAGATGCATTTTCATCTCCTTGGCTTCATCTTCAGTGCACAATAGGTTGGATGGACATCCACTGTGCAAAAAAGAAAGAGCTTTTAAAAAATAATTTGTGAAGAAACTAAATACATTTGACACATCCCAAAACACCAAAACAAAAATTAAATTAATTAGAAGAGTATAATACAATATTGGATGCATTGAATTATTTTACATTGTTTTGCAGAAATTATTGTTTTGCTTTCATTGTATCATAGACTCATAGGATCATAGAATTGTAACAGCACAAAAGGAGGCCATTCGACCCATTGAGCCTGTGCCAGCTCTTTGTAAGAGCAATCCAGTTAGTCCCATTCCCCCGCTCTTTCCCCATGGCCGTGCAAATTTTTTCTCTTCAAATAATTATCCAATTCCTTTTTGAAAGTCACGATTGAAACTACATCCACCACCCTTCCAGGCAGTGCATTCCAGATCATAACTACTCGCTGCATAAAAAATTTTTTCCTCACGTCATCTTTGGTTCTTTTGCCAATCACCTTAAATCTATGTCCTCTCGTTCTCGACCCTTCTGCCAATGGGAACAGTTTCTCTTTATTTACTTTCTCTAAACCAGTCATGATTTTAAACACTTCTATCAAATCTCTTCTCAACCTTCTCTGCTCTAAGGAGAACAACCCCAGCTTCTCCAGTCTATCCACATAACTGAAGTGCCTCATCCCTGGAACCTTTCTAGTAAATCTTTTCTGCACCCTTTCTAAGGCCTTCACATCCTTCCTAAAGTGCGGTGCCCAGAATTGTACACAATACTGCAGTTGTGGCCGAACCAGTGTTTTATAAAGGTATAATATAACTTCCTTGCTTTTGTACTCTGTCTCTATTTATAAAGCAGAGGATCCCGTATGCTCTTTTAACCACTTTCTCAACCTGTCCTTCCACCTTCAAAGATTTGTGCACATATACTCCCAGGTCTCGCTGTTCCTGCACCCCCTTTAGAATTGTACCATTTAGTTTATATTGCCCCTCCTTGTTCTTCTTGCCAAAATATATCACTTTGCACTTCTCTGCGTTAAATTTCATCTGCCATGTGTCTGCCCATTCCACCAGCCTGTCTATGTCCTCTTGAAGTCTATCACTATCCTCCTCATTGTTTACTACACTTCAAGTTTTGTGTCATCTGCAAATTTTGAAATTTGCCCTGTACACACCCAAGCCCAAGTCATTAATATATATCAAAAAAAGCAGTGGTCCTAGTACTGACCCCTGGGGAACACCACTGTGTACCTTCCTCCAGTCCAAAAAACAACCGTTCACCACTACTCTCTGTTTCCTGTCACTTAGCCAATTTCGTATCGATGCTGCCACTGCTTCTTTTATTCCATGGGCTTCAATTTTGCTGATAAGCCTATTATGTGGCACTTTATCAAAAGTCTTTTGAAAGTCTGTATACACCACATTAACCGCATTGCCCTCACAACCCTCTCTGTTACCTCATCAAAAAATTCAATCAAGTTAGTTAATCACGATTTGCCTTTAACAAATCCATGCTGGCTTTCCTTTATTAATACACACTCATCCAAGTGACTATTAATTTTGTCCCGGATTATCATTTCTAAAAGCTTCCCTATCGCTGAGGTTAAACTGACTGGCCTGTAGTTGCTGGGTTTATCCTTACACCCTTTTTTGAACAAGGGTGTAACATTTGCAATTCTCCAGTCCTCTGGCACCAACCCCATACCTATGTATGACAGACTTCAATCACAGGGACCCTGTTAGTATTATAATAATTGAATTTTTCACACTGTGCTCAATGATTTGCAAATTAATTGAAAACAGTCAAGCCACTTTCTACATGTGTAAATTAAAATAAGAAAATGAGTTCCTAGAAGAAAAAAAAGAGCATAGAAATGGGACTGAATGGTAGTGGGTTCAATGAAGGCACTTCACGTTTGGGACATGGATTCAAAGCCAAGCCTGACTGATGGGATAGGTGCTTTTGAAACATAATTTTTTTAGCACAGGAGGAGGTCATTTGTCCCTTACAGTTAGGTCCGTCATGGGAACTGATTTTACACTGTCCCATTTTCCTTCTTTCTGCCGTACCATTTTTTAGTCTTCCTCTTGAAGTAATTAACCAGTACCTTTTGAAAGATGCAATCATGTAATGATGTCAATCTTGTCTCGGTGGTAGCACTTATGCACAACAAGGTAGAAGACTTGAGCACACAGCGGGAAATTTTCACTTTCACATGCCCGATTTTCATTCCATTTCTATAATGGGCAGCTGATCCACAACGCCAGTTTTACTCCCAGGCAGCAAGTTGAAAATCTATGCATAATCTAGGCTGCACTTCAGTATAGTCCTGAGGGAGTGCTGCCCTGTCAGAGGTGCCGTCTTTCAAATGAGATGTTAAACTGAGGCCCCTTCTGCCTTTAAAGAAGAGCAGGGGAGTTCTTCCAGTGTCCCGGCCAACATTTGTCCCTCAACCAATATCACTAAAACAGTTTATCTAGTCATTAATCTCATTGACGTTCGTTGGGCCTTGCTGTGCACAAAATAGCTGCCATGTTTCGCTGCACTTCGCTGCATAGTGACTGCACTTTAAAAGTAATTTGTTGGCTGTAAAGCACTTTGGGATGTCCTGAAGACATAAAAGGCACTTTATAAATACAAGTTCTTTCTTTAATCAACTTAGCATCAATCAGCAAAGCATTCTGCATTCTGACAACAGCTGAAAATTTTCTTCTAATCTTGAAAATCATGGCTATGCATTTTAATTTACCTACCATATGAAAATAATCTATATTTAATATAGTTTACACCTCTATTTAAATCACATTTCTAAAATATAGGGATAGAAATTATTCCTCATTATGCCTTTTTTCCAGGTGGAAAATGGGGGCAAAAAGGACCAATTTTAGGTTGCCTGATCTGCACCTGTGTTATAGGCACCGTTATATTGACAAATGTGGCTTTTTTCTTTTTTCTATTTTTTTTAGGCCCCCTTTTATAAGGAGGGCTTTAGGGTGTGTTTTATGTGCAGCAAATCAAAAAAACAAAATATGTGTCAAATAATAATTTTATTATGAGGATCCAGGATGCACTCCAGCCCCTGCGGTGAAATGTGGCTTTGTAGGCATCCCAGGTAGCCCCCGAAATGAGGAGCCTAACACCTGTTTTAGGTTCCCTTGCAGATATTGGCTTCGATTGAGTGGAACAGGAGCCAGGCCTGCTCTGCTCGGAATTCTTAAGCGGTCGTTGGGGTCTAAGCAGTGACCACCACCACCCAAAGGTAAGTTTATTTTAAAAACATTTAAAGAAACGTTCCTATGGAGCCAAGAGGAGCAGGAGTGTCCCCCCGGCTCCCGGCAACCCACTCCACAGCCCTCGCGATCACCCCACCAACACGCTGCCACTGCAAACCCCCTCCCGGGACTTATCTTCAGGTCTCTGACGGTGAATATGATATTCTCCTTAGTGAAATGCGCAAGCTGCCTTTGAAGGCATGACAGCTGCCGACAACTCGCGCAAAATGTACCCAAGGACCAATTTCAGGACGATCCCGGGCCTTCCAGTTGGGGCGTGTGCTGTCAGCGCACTGCTGGTTTTGGACCCAAAAAACGGGCTGTAATTAATTTCCACCCCATAATGTCAATATAACTCTAATAAACCTTTTAACCCAATTCTGTGGCGAACGGTGAGACTTAAAGTGAACTGCACTTGAGGCTGTCTCCTAAATTCCAGCGGAGTTAATAAATGTGTTAAATTAATATAACTTCACTGATTTATGGCTCAGTAGCTTATCACAAGGAAGACACCAAACTTACAAATCAACGGTAAATATCACCTGTATGCATACAGTCACCAACAACTCGTAATAAATAAGCTGGACAACTTGTCCTTGAGCTGGCTAATTATGATGCTGCAGGTATAGAAACATGTGTTTGTATTATTTTTTGTTCCAGCGGTCACTCTTGAACGTTTTTATGAGCGATAAGGATAATCTACTCCTCACAAAGTAAACCAAATGGGATCCAAAATGCAGTTTCTCTGAACACAGCTTCTGCATTGCATTAAGTATGTAGATTCTAAACTGACTGGAACTTTCTTCTGGGGCGTGCCTGGATGAATTCTGTTCCTGCTGTGTGTTTACATTCTTTAAAAAATAAGTAAATGTAGGAGAAAATACTTCACTTTTTGATTAAAGTTATTTCTTTCCTTTTCTGTGGTATTGTATTACTGTCAGCTCCTGAGAGACCACTGATGAATACTATCCCTAGCTGAGAGGATGTATTCAAGATCTAGTCTCAGGCTTCTGTGAAGCTGATTGCTAGTCCAGTAACATAACCATTACACTACCATACCCACGAGCGCTCTTAGGCCTGAGTCAGCAGGAATTCAGTTTACTGAGAAAACTTCATTGCTTTTTTTTATTCGTTCATGGGATGTGGGCGTCGGTGGCAAGGCCAGCATTTATTGCCCATCTCTAATTGCCCTTGAGAAGGTGGTGGTGAGTCGCCTTCTTGAACCGCTGTAGTCCGTGTGGTGAAGGTTCTCCCACAGTGCTGTTAGGTAGGGAGTTCCAGGATTTTGACCCAGCGACGATGAAGGTACGGCGATATATTTCCAAGTCGGGATGGTGCGTGACTTGGAGGGGAATGTGCAGGTGGCTTAGTTCCCATAAGCCTGCTGCCCTTGTCCTTCTAGGTGGTAGAGGTCGTGGGTTTGGGAGGTGCTATTGATTTGTTGCCATCTAGACCTTAAAGGGATAGTGTTTCCCAAAAGTTTTGGCTGCAGCAAGAACAACTGTCAAAACTGCATTGGGAATCCCTTTGTACGTGCTTTTGGGAGGAGAAGGAGAATGAGCAGGAAGCTTTTTTCGATGCAAAGCAGTGAGGCAGCACCTGAGAGGAAAGTACAAACTCAGAGGTACCCAGCTGAGCAGGATAATGGACCTTGACCGGCATTCTCCAGACCTTAGTAAGGAGCAATGCCTTCGGAGGCTCTGTTTTAGTAGGAAGGTTATCAGAGAGTTGTGCCACCTGCTGGGAGAGGTCCTGAAACCATAGACCCAGTCCTCCATTTATGCTAGTGAAGATCATCATGGCACTCTATTTCTATGCTGCTGGAAGGTTTCTGGACACTGGGGACATCGCTTGCCTAAGCAAGTCAGCAGTGTATAGGTGCATCCACCAGGTCATGACTACCTTATTTGGTGGTCCAGCTGGATGGGACTGCGCTCGCCTGGTTCCATTCTTATCTATCCAGTCATAGCCAGAGAATCACCTGCGATGGCTTCTCTTCCCGCTCCCCCACTGTTATCTGTGGAGTCCCCCAAGGGTCTATCCTTGGCCCTCTCCTATTTCTCATGTACGTGCTGCCCCTCAGTGATATCATCCGAAAACACAATGTCAGCTTCCACATGTACGCTGACGACACCCAGCTCTACCTCACCACCACCACCTCACTCGAACACTCCACTGTCTCTGATATGTCACATGCTTGTCCGACATCCAGTACTGGATAAGCAAAAATTTCTTCCAACTAAATATTGGGAAGACCAAAGCCATTGTCTTCGGTCCCCACCAGAAACTCTGTTCCCTAGACACCGACTCCACCCCTCTCCTTGGCCACTGTCTGAGGCTGAACCAGACCGTTCGTAACCTTGGCGTCCTATTTGACTTGGAGATGAGTTTCCGACCACATATCCACTCCATCATCAAGACCACCTACTTCCACCTCCGCAACATCGCCCGTCTCCACCCCTGCCTCAGCTCATCTGCTGAAACCCTCATTCGTTCCTTTGTTACCTCTAGACTCGACTAATCCAATATTTTCCTGGCTGGCCTCCAATCTTCCACCCTTCATAAACTTGAGCTTATCCAAAACTCTGCTACTCGTATCCTAACTCGCACCAAGTCCCATTCATCCATCACCCCTGTGCTCGCTGACCTACATTTGCTCCCAGTCCGGGAATACCTCTATTTTAAAGTTCTCATCCGTGTTTTCAAATCCCTCCATGGCCTCGCCCCTCCCTATCGCTGCAACCTCCTCCAACCCTCCGAGATCTCTGTGGCAGAGAAAGTGACCATAGCTCTGAACGTTTACGCTACAGGCTTATTCCAGGGAGCCACAGGAACCTCATCAGTCAATTCGCTGTGCATTCATGTATGAGGTAATTGATTAATGCCCTCTTATATGCTTCAAATGACTGAGTGGGTAATATTTTTTTTTCAGAATCACTGAATTCCTCAGGGTTGTGGGCTACTGGTTGCATCAAATGAATGCCCAAATGTAAACTTCCATATTTACAACAACTATAAAGGTTTCATTTCCTAAATGTACAGGTCATTTGCAACCAAAAGCACAGATTCCTGCATGTGAATTCACAATAAGCTGGGAGTTGTCATGTTGCCTATATACTTCACCAGTCTGGTATCTTAGCTCTATTTCAACGGCAGGGTCAAGGGACAGAACAGCTGCTGGGTGATCAGGGATACTCACTGCTCCCATGGTCGTGATTGTCACTTTGTAGGACAACCAGTGGTGCAGAAGAGCGCCACAGTGAAATGCACAGTAAGACAACAATTAGAACTGGGAAGCCAGTGAGATGCTTAAAGAAAGGTTCTGTGCCTAGATCGGTAGAGGGTGCCAAGCACCATTTTCTGGAGCTGCCACTTTCTCCAGGATGCACTGCAATGATCTTAAACCCTATCCGATGTTGGTGTGCACCAGGACAGTGGGCTCCACCGCTATCCCACCCTTCTGCTGAACTTCGAGAGAGGCTGTGCAGTGCCTCCATATGTGTTTGATGCTCTAGTAGCATCCTTTGTTTCATGGTAGGACCCCTGAGGTACATCAGCTGCATCAGGCTCCCCTTCCACACCTACATCCTTTGGTTTCTTAATGATCTGTGCCTCACCATTGGTCAATTCCTCCTTTACACTTTTTGTACCCTCCTCCAAAATTACTGTTTCTGAGCTGCTGAGTGCAATGATGGGGTGAGTGAACGATGGGGAGGGTGAGTGTGCATCATGGGTACCACAGATAGAGGGGACTGAAATCTCTTGGACATCATTGTCCTTCTGTTTCCTGGCTTGCAGCCTCTGGACGAAAAACACTACAGTTAACTTGGATCTGCAGGATCAGCATACTTTCTGAAACAGCTCATTTGTGGATCTCATGAGGAAATTGTTTGCTGGTGGAAAGCTTGAAGAATACATAGAAAAGGTGCATGTGAAGACGAACCCACTGAAGACATATTGACTCCCACATCTCCATCCTCTGATCAGAGCTGACTCCATTAATTGACAGAACCTCCTCTTCATAATGAGTTAATGTGCAGATGTCTGTGCTTTCTCTCTAGTGGCATTATGTGCTGTCTTCTCCTTCAAGAGGAATACATTGTATTAATTGACTGTAGCAGTCATTAAATCCTGGAGTCACAGTCTGTCAGGATTCATGGAATGGATTCCAATAATAGTAATTGAAAGGGAATAAGAACCTAGGATGTGAGACTTCAATGTGATAGTATGCATCACAGGATTTGAGATAGTTGACATAAGTGATGCCAGGTTACAGTGCCTACTGAGCATTGGAGCAGGAAATAGCTATTTGCCTCTCAGTAAACCTTCCTGACTAAGCTGACAATTCACTTACCTTTACTGCCCTGTGAGGTCATTAAACTTCTTCCAACACTGTTAGGGGGTCTTTGGGAAATGGAGATGCCATTCAGTGCCACAGCTACCTCCTTGAACAAGTCCCATACTGCAACTTTTATGGCTTCTTCTCAGCTAAGCCAATGATGACATCGCTTCTTTGTCTTATTTCTGACAGTAATACTTCAACAGCAGCCTCAGAAAAAATTGATCCTTGCCTTTTCCCTCTTCTTGCAGCAGTCATTGCAAAACCTCTTACCAGAACCTCGTCACTTTTTAAAATCGAATAAACCCTTTTAAATCAGGATTATGCACCCCTGCTCCACCCCCTTTGTGAATTTTCGGGTTCTCCCCTCCCCCGGCATATCTGGCCTACTGCCAGTGGGACTTATGGCTTTGACACACCCAACATTATGCAAAGCAGCCTGACCCTGGAATTTCTGATGGATTCAGCATCCTTGCATATCGGTGGGTGGAAATCCCACCTCACCTTATTAGGGATGGGCAATAAATGCTGGCCTTGCCAGCGACTCCCACATCCCATGAACAAATTTTAAAAAAACACTTCTGCTGGCAAATCAGGGACACTGGAATTTAGCACCAGTGGCTGGGATTTTCTGCTTTTGTGTTTGCTAACCCATAATTATCCACGTATTAACATTAAATAGGCAGAATACCATAGGCTGGCAAGTACAGAAGCAGAAAACTCCAGCCACTATTTTCAAAAAGACATTGATCTGCTGGAGGGAATTCAGAGAACAGTGACTAAGGTGGTTCCAAAACACAGAGCTCAAAGTTATGAGGAAGTACTCACCTAGTTGAACTTAATTTTATTGAAGAAAAGAAGATTAAGGAAGCATTGAAGTGGGTTATTTCAAAGGTGAGGCATAGATGATGTAGATCTAAGCAGGCTATTTGACTAACACTGTGAGTACACAACGAGGGAGAGAGATTTTAAGTTATTGTGCCTCAAACAAGATCAGAGTTTAGAAGAGTAGTGAATATGTGGAAGAAGCTCCCAGCAAAAGTTGTTGTGGCTAAGATGCTTAATTCATTCAAAAAGAAGAAAAACTAATGTTTATAAGGATAGGTGTAGACTGAGATGATCAAGTACTCCATGGGACATATTAGTTCATCTGCTGCTGTGGCAAAAGGGAAATGTATGTCCAGATTTCAACAGATCATGATTAAATGGTAAATAGAAGAACACTCTTCACTCACAAGGTGATCTTTAGGGAGCAGAGATTCTTTAAGCTGGGCATTTGAGTCCATTGAGCATGGTCTATGGAAGGAGCAGGGGTTTTGGGCTGAATTACCTATTCTCTTCCACCTGATTTTTTAATGTGTTATGGTGTTGCTCCTAGAGTAGATAGCACAGATGCAATACTTTTTTTTACAAGACTACTTTTGATCTTCGTGAGTTTTACCATGTCATGAGCTACACCAGATGCAATGGGCCCATCTTCCCTCTAAGATAAAATCAAAACTTCTCATCTGCCTATGGAGCTAAAAGCCGAAAGGAATTTATTGTTATTGGAAACACCTGCATGTGGATGTAATATGATAGAGAGATCAGCTTCAGTTGTGATGTTCCCACATTAAATAGTCACTTACTGTCCAGGTCAATGCATGAAGAATAGCCACTTCTGTGAAGTACCAGAGGATTGCTGGCACCCAAGGAATCATACCCCAACAGTAATTAACTTCAATTGAGGAAAAGGCAGCAAGAAAAATCAAAGGGAAAAGAAACAGTTTCAAACTGTTCTGTCCCTGCCATTTGGGCATCAGCATTTGGGAAGTAAGAGCAGACAGCAGATTAGTTTGGTAACCGTTCTTTACCTGAGCCCACTGGACTATTGGTGCTTGTGAAAGAGGCAATTAAACGGCTGCCAATAATACATTTTTATTATTACTGGCAACAGGAAAATCAAGTTATGGCTGGTTATAATAGCACAGCTTCAGGTTACTAGCCAGTGATCGTTGTATTGTCCAAAATAACCCAGTGACAGAAAATGGCCAGTTTCTCCAAAGCTGCCTTAATTTTATATTTGTAAACAATTTTACAACACCAAGTTATAGTCCAACAAATTTATTTTAAATTCCACAAGCTTTCGGAGGCTTCCTCCTTCCTCAGGTGAACGGTGTGGAATACCGGCACCGTTCACCTGAGGAAGGAGGAAGCCTCCGAAAGCTTGTAGAATTTAAAATAAATTTGTTGGACTATAACTTGGTGTTGTAAAATTGTTTACAATTGTCAACCCCAGTCCATCACCGGCATCTCCACATCATTAATTTTATATGCAATGCTTGGAGTGGGAGTGGGAGGGGCGGTGGGGGTTAAGATAATCCACTACATAATTGGGAGTTATTTCTTCTTCAGATATATTTTATCCATATTGCCAGCTTCTATTAACCTTGTTTCACTCTTTCTTCCACTAACAGAGTTATAATAATGTAAGATCAGGAGCTTAAATATAACACCACTTACACGATCATCCATACCCAGAGCCACTGGCTTATCAATTGTCCTTTCTTCATCATTCAACAAGCCTGGTACCGTATATGCTAAGTACCCTAAGCCCAGCCATGAGATGCCACTGAGAGTCAATGCCCTGGAAGCCATCTGGATGATCTCATAATATGATGGAAACATAGAATATCAAATGGATTACATTATGAAAGCAAAAGATAAAGAACAACATCTGTGCAGGGGCCAAAAGAATAAGGTTTAATCCTTGGAAAACCAAAGTCTAGTAATATTTCTGCATCAAAGTATAAGATTACAATATTTTTATTTATTTATACAATGCTGTATATTATAGAAAGTTATTGGATCCAAACAATTCTCTAATAATATTTTATGATGCTGAACATTAGAAATCACCAGAAAGGGACATTACATAGAAACAGCAGGTTATGAACTAATGCTTTGTAAGTTTTCTCCTGTTGTTCCCCACATGGTAAGATCCATCAGTCTAAGGGAAATGTCTAACACAGGTTAGGTGGGAGTGACTCTCCTGGCTACTATTTCCTACCAACAGCTGGCTAAATAGTACCTTTGGCAGAGAGCAGGTCACGTGTTTGCCCCCTAAACTACCAGATAGTAAACAGTGACAGGGAATCTTAAAGGAAGGGATAGAAATAAAATGGAACACAAGGAGACTGTTTTAAATGAAATTAACAGTGAACAAAAATAACTGTTTCAAGATTTTGCTAAAGAGAAAATGGACATATTTTGAAATCTGCATTATTTCGGAGCTAAAATCCCATTTGAGTATTCATTAGTCTTTGGTTACATATTAAATAGGAAACAGAAGAAAAAAAATGATATTGAGGTCCTGCCGTTAAATTCATGCCATGTGTCTGAGTACAGCACAATTGTGGTAGAGCAGCAGAGCAGTCAGCACATCTTGTTATTAAGGTGTGGATCTATAATTGCAGTATGAGAAGCTGAAAACATCTATCTCACAGGCAATGAAATCTGGGCGAAGTGGGAATGTCTGAGTGTGCACTAATAACATGATATTGTTTTCTACAGGGAGCTATTACTGAGCTAGACCAGCTGCGCTGAGACGCCTTGAAGCCTTGCAGAATGAGATCAAGTGCTATTAAGGTAGAACTCACAGTTCTAATTATTTTAACTTATTATATGCCATCAGCTTCCATTACCAAAGGGGTGATGCCGGAACTTTAGCTGGATGCCTGCACTGCCCAGTAATATCTGAAAGCGATGGGCGCACTTGTCCAGAAGCAGAAATGCTTCACATGCAGTTCATTTATGCAGCACCGGCAGCAATTCAATTCCCTAATGTAATGGATTTAATCAAGGGTATCCTTGTGCTCACCGCACACATAACCTGAGGCAGAAGCCTATTGTGAAATTCCCTCCTGTTTCATAAGCTTGAAAATACTAAGATTCAAGATCCAAACTCACTAAAATTTTGAGGTTCATCTAAACTAGCCACATCCAAATCTGTGTTCAACCAGGTCAGTTTTGTTCAAGGTCATAAAAGGACAACTGTACCTGTGCAGAAATGCATACAGATGACAGATCTGCTTTTATCAGTTTTGACATAATTTCCTGGTAAACTTAGTTAGCTCTGCCCTGATTGTTCAGTGGGTAAATACATTGTGTTCTGTGGTACTGAGTCTAATACAGCAGGTAGAACCTTGATGAATTTCTGACCTGTGCTGAGTTAGTCAGGGAGCCGAGATGGAATCTCTACAGGTGGACTCTGTACCCCAGGCTAAAGGGGGATCGCACTCTTGTTCACTGACCAATGTCCCTCAGCTTAAAAAATGGACGCTTGATGCAGGGCAAGGTTGGGATTTAGCTCTACCCTCCAAGAAAGAATAGCTCACTGGAATGGCTCTCTGTCTTGGCTCACTCATGACAAATGGTAATTGGGGGGTGGGAGGGCGGGTGATAATAGAGAGTAGTTGTCATTTGTGGAATTATACCTCAGTTTGAGGTGGTAGAGGCAGATTAACTGGTGGTGGAGGGAAGGACCAACTGGTGGTAGAGGAGAGCAGTAGCAGAGGGGAGGAGAGGCATTTGGTAGAGGGGAGCAGTGGTGGTTGGTAGAGGGGAGTAGCAATAGGTGGTAGAGGGCAGGAGTGACTCATAGTAAATAGGGGAGGAGCAATTGGTGGTAGAGGGGAAGAGCGACTGGTATTAAGGGCAGGAGTGACTGGTGGTAGAAGGGTAGGAGTAGAAATAGTAGAGAGGTTTAGGAAACAGGTAGTAAAGGAGTAAACGGGTACTAATTAATATCTATTCATTCACCTAAACTGGCAGCAGCATGGGACTTGATCTTAAGGCTTTATACTGGTGCCAATCTGAAATTTGAGGCAAACAGACAGGTTACTGGAATGAACAAATCATAATCTCTACACAGCGAGTGGATAGGATCTGGAATGCACTGCCCGAGGGGGTGGTGGTGGCAGATTCAATCACGGCCTTCAAAAGAGAACTGGTTAAGTACTTAAAAGGAAAAAATTTGCAGGGCTACGGGGAAAGGACGGGGGAGTGGAACTAGCTGGATTGCTCTTGCATAGAGCCAGCATGGACTCGATGGGCCTAATGGCCTCCTTCCATGCTGTAACCTTTCTATGATTCTATGTGTCACGATAAACAGGCCGTGAATACCGCTTTTTCTGTACTGAAATATCCCTTTAAATACAGGTGTTAAACTCTACCCTCTCTCCCAACCATCCAAATGATTTAGCGACTGACAAGTCAGTGACAGAAGAGGACTTACACTTGTGGCCCAGATAGTGTTGTTATTACTTGATTTACATTGCATAGTTATTGATCAGGCCTCTTGATGTGACTGCAAAATCTATTTCAGTGCTGCTGCTGCTCTTCAGCATGAGCTGTCTGTGCTGAAGAATGAACTATTTTGTCACACTCATCAAAAATAAATCATGTCCACTTGCTGAAGGCTGCATGTACATTGAGTGATTAGTTATATATTCCCAGCAGTCCAGGGAGCTTTGTGAACTGTTCTACATTATTGGAGTTGACATTGCTTTTCTAAATGCATGCATTTTAAGGTTACCAGAGATGAAATCCCAGATCCTTAATGCTCTTCTATTTATAACCAGACTGTGTGTAACTGTCTGTCCTTGTGGTCTAAATTGGATTTTCTCATTGTAACAGAACTATTAGTTGCTTGTTTTTGTGATTTCTTTTTATTTGTTCATCGAAGTATGGGATGTTGGCACTAGGGGTGGAAAATGTTTTTCATTTTTGCAGCCCGCGACAGAATCAAACATTTACAGGTCAGGTATAGCGCAGGCCAAATATAGAGTACAGCACCTCCTACCCTGTACCATAATCCTAACTTCAGTGCGGCTACTTTTTTCATTGGAGCCATCCTTAAGTCTTTTGAATTAGATTGTCAATTTAGTGCCAATTACTGCTGTCTAACAGACAAGGAACTTTAAACCATCAATATGGGCTGGTTTTAAACCCAAATTCCAGAGATGAAAGGATGGTGTGCTTGTCTCTTAAATCATCATTTGATTTTAGTATGAATTGCTCATTTTACTATTACAGCCCCAAGACATCCTCAGTGTTGTTTGCAGGCTAAATCCAGGTTTGGCAAGTGAATGGTTCTATACGTGCCAACCCTCCACTGTATCACCACTGTAGCTCTGAGCTACCTTCCAATAAAGTCTTCTCCATGGCTATGATCAATACTTGATCATTGTCTGAGAGGATATGTGCTGCTGTGAGACAGGACTGGTCTTCTTAGCTTCTTTCTTCCCAAAGATAAAAGAACTTCACCCACTTAAGTCCTGGTAGAGAGCAAATAAACTCAGCCATTAGTGCGAATAGTCTCTGGATTTCAGCTGAGGCAGTGGCTTGAAATTTGGGCTTGCCAGTGGAAGCAAAGCTCCCTCCAACACTTTTGCAATGTCTTTGTAAATGGTTAACTTTTATGGTGCTCCACATGGGTAAGGATCTTGTAAACTCAGCTCTACTGTAGGATAAGTTATAGGGTCCCTGAAAATCCGCAGAGCCGTTTACACTGCAGACCTACAGATCCTCCTGGATCAGATCTGCCAGAGGAGAGACTGCATGTTGGGCTCACAGAGAAGGAGACAACCAAAGGCAATCACCAGAGTTATGTGGAAGGAGGTGGCAATGATGCCAGTGCTACTTCTCCTCACATTACCATGGACCCTTCTCCACTGATTGCCTTCACTACTTAAATGGATTGACAAGGCTTTGTGGTTCAATGGCTGTCTAATTCTTCCACTTGGAACCTGTGTTTGGTACTCCTGGCTTGCATGTGGCTCCTTACAACTCCAACCTCTCATGCTACAGGGTCTTTCTACCACTTGTCCTCCCTGCAACATCAACCGTCTGTTGCCTCCAGGGAGATTTCCTTCACATTTGTCTTCACCTAATATTGTTTCAGAAAAAGCAGTCACACAATGCCAGAGAGATGCCGGCCACTAGCAGATAATAAGGATAAGGATATAAGGAAGTTTACTAATTTAGAGTAGCAGGCTATTGAGCTCACGAAGAGACAGTTGCTGATGATGAGGCCAGTGCACCAGTACCAGCTGCAGAGTGCAAACCATTATTTACACCTGCCAAAACGCTTTAAAGAACCAAGCTGCCATTTAATTCCAGAGCTGTCTCTATCTCGTCACCCTCTCTCTAAATTCTGCAAGGAAAATCCCAGTGATGAAAGATTGCTTCCACTGTTTGGCAAATCAGGAACAAGAGGGCTTATACTGAGGATTATCTCTTTTTTCACATTTGACCAAATTTATTGGTATTCTGCTTCTAAGATCCTTTGAACATGTGGATATTTTAATGCAGCATTGTCTGCTGCCTTTTAGCTTATAAGCGTTTGCAGACTTAGAACATGTATCAACAGAGCATGTCACTCCTGTTACAATTTTAGAATCTTAATTATACAAGGAAATGAGCTGAGATTTCATTTATTTGCACTTGAAGCCATAGGTGCTACATTTCTATTTATAGAAACTCAGCTTGTGATCTGAGAATTTCTAAAGAACAAATGACTCATAGCAGTTCCCATGTGAAATACACAGCTGACAAGAACAGTGAGCTTCAGGATTGACTTTAACACCTTAGCTGCATTTAGATGAAGCAAAATTTGCTCTTGCATGCTTCTAGTTCACTACTTCCTGCAACTTACAATGTGCGATTTTAACCCTGCCTGCTCGGAACTCACTTGCTGATGTCCCACACCGATTCCGCTGATTACAATTTTAACTTGCTGTCTGAGCAGGGAAGAGGGACACCAGGCGGAAACCTTCTTTAAATATGCAATAATATTATCGGGGCCCGACTGCTATTTTAACCAGAGGCCTGCATGTGGAAGCCATTGTGGTCTTCTCACCCGGCCAACTTAGCGGGAGTTGGGACCAGGAGAGGCCCAGAAGGGTAAGTGTTTTTACTTTTTCTTGTGTGGCTTGTGAGGCGCAGAGGACCAGAGGCCCCACAAGGTATGTTTACGTTTCCCATACCTAGGGAGTCCTCCCCCCTCCCCCCTTTGTGTGGCCCCCTCAGACCACCTCCTTGCAACTTATCACACTGGAGATCATTCCTTAGGTCCCTGGCGGCAGCCTCCTGCCACCTGACCTTGTGCTCTCGCCCGCCAGCTGCCCAGTTGTCACTTCTCGCTGATTCGGGTGGGAGACTGACTGAGGCTATGCAGATGAGGAGTGAAAACTCACTCTGTCGAGGTCGGAATGGTTTGCCACCTAACTCAGCACCTGCTCACCCGACTCCCGCCCAGAGTTAAAATCAGGGCTTGTAGTTTCAAACATGATTACTCGTTTATCTTTTAAAGGTTTGCATCTATTTTCTTTTGTTCTGTGTACTTTGTTTATGATCATACTCAATCTAACACTGGAAACTCCAATGCTTCTCTGGCAATTGATCGGTCTAAGTAAGTATTGCAAGCAACTAGCTGATGATGACTATAATGAACAATTGCAGATAACATTCCACTCTAAATATGCAATAGCTGCAGAAAAGGGAAGCCTGTAATTAGGAAAACAAACATGAAATTAAAGCAAAACAATTATTTGGTAAAATCAGTCATCATCACCACAGCAACTATAAAAAGCATATGCACTTTGGCAGCACAATTATCACTTCAGATCCAGTCGGATAATTATGATCACATAAGTGGCAATTCATCAATACACTCTCCACCGCTTAAAGTGTTGGTGTCAACGCAATTTGCCCGCTGTACGCGGTGGGCTGGTGTAACAAACAAATGAACATTTGAAGTAGTGGAGGCATAAATGAGCTCAGGATAATTATGTTAACTCACATACAGAGGGTGATTCAGTAGTCTGCACTGACAACCAATGAATCTGTCAACTTTGCTGAGATTAAAGCCCTGGAATCGTCAAGTGTCTGTGGGAGAGTGAGTTAAACAGGCCGGGTGCGCGCACTCACCATGAAACAGAGCCAGAATGTGTCACCTCAATTCTTTATTATTTTTACTTTGGATCATACTTACCCCCAATTTTTTTTCCATTGGGAAAATAAAATGGCCCATGTAACCTCTTCCAAAGTTTAAAATGGAGCCGGAAGGTGTCCAGCTAAGCAAGCCGGTAAGAAGGGCTTGCAGCATTGGCAGGCATTCTAGAGGCCACTGGGTGTTGGGACCTAATGACAGGTAATCACTAGGTATGGACAGGTGCTTAAACTGCCTTTTGTAATTGACACCTATGGTAATGAAAGTGATTAGTACCAAAAGCCTTCACGATTAACTTCTAGTTGGTTTATGCAATATGTTTCTTTTATATTTTATATAAGCATTATACTTTTCAAACAGCAGAACTGTGTGCATCTAGAATGCAATCTTTCACTAGGACGGCAAAAACTGCCCATACACAAAGCTGTCTCGGTGATTCGGGACAGCAATGAGAACACGGTGACAGGGTCCTATTTAATCAGCCAACATATGGATGGTAACATTTTTAGCAAAATACTCTGTGTGTTTGTTTAATGATACCCTTTCCAACCACAGGGAGAATCATCATTCTGTGAGGGGGAATATAGTCCAACATCTGTTCAATAAAGGGAGACAAGTACCCTGAGGACCCACTACTGGCATAAAAATCATATTATATTTTCTCTTCTTTCTTTGTCTGTCAGATTCCTAGAAAGGTAATATAGCAACCAGTCTGCCTGACCGAGATGTGAGAAACTTGAGTGAGACACCTACACACAGGATTGTTGTGCCCTTTTTACATTGCTCTGCCAATACCAGAGAAATTTTCAGCTGCAAGTTAAAAAGAACAGTGATATAGGAACTGAGAGCTACTGTTAACTTTACAACTATAAGCACCGTGAGGTGAGAGTGACTGCCCTTGACATCAAGGCAGCATTTGACCGAGTGTGGCACCAAGGAGCCCTAGTAAAATTGCAGTCAATGGGAATCAGGGGGAAAACTCTCCAGTGGCTGGAGTCATACCTAGCACAAAGGAAGATGGTAGTGGTTGTTGGAGGCCAATCATCTCAGCCCCAGGACATTGCTGCAGGAGTTCCTCAGGGCAGTGTCCTAGGCCCAACCATCTTCAGCTGCTTCATCAATGACCTTCCCTCCATCATAAGGTCAGAAATGAGGATGTTCGCTGATGACTGCACAGTGTTCAGTTCCATTCGCAACCCCTCAGATAATGAAGCAGTCCGAGCCCGCATGCAGCAAGACCTGGACAACATCCAGGCTTGGGCTCATAAGTGGCAAGTAACATTCGTGCCAGATAAGTGCCAGGCAATGACCATCTCCAACAAGAGAGAGTCAAACCACCTCCCCTTGACATTCAACGGCATTACCATCGCCGAATCCCCCACCATCAACATCCTGGGGGTCACCATTGACCAGAAACTTAACTGGACCAGCCATATAAATACTGTGGCTACGAGAGCAGGTCAGAGGCTGGGTATTCTGTGGCGAGTGACTCACCTCCTGACTCCCCAAACCCTTTCCACCATCTACAAGGCACAAGTCAGGAGTGTGATGGAATACTCTCCACTTGCCTGGATGAGTGCAGCTCCAACAACACTCAAGAAGCTCGACACCATCCAAGATAAAGCAGCCCGCTTGATTGGCACCCCATCCACCACCCTAAACATTCACTCCCTTCAACACCGGCGCACTGTGGCTGCAGTGTGCACCATCCACAGGATGCACTGCAGCAACTCGCCAAGGCTTCTTCGACAGCACCTCCCAAACCAGCGACCTCTACCACCTAGAAGGACAAGAGCAGCAGGCGCATGGGAACAACACCACCTGCACGTTCCCCTCCAAGTCACACACCATCCCGACTTGGAAATATATCGCCGTTCCTTCATTGTCGCTGGGTCAAAATCCTGGAACTCCCTTCCTAACAGCACTGTGGGAGAACCGTCACCACACGGACTGCAGCGGTTCAAGAAGGCGGCTCACCACCACCTTCTCGAGGGCAATTAGGGATGGGCAATAAATGCTGGCCTTGCCAGCGACGCCCACATCCCGTGAACGAATAAAAAAAAACACGGCACTTTGAAGCATCTACCTTAGTGTCAAGGTATGATGAGAGATGTGTTCAACCCTGCCCCATTCTCCTCAGTTCCCGATCTCAGACAAGTTACCATGTGTTGTGCTGAACAGTAGCCAGCCACCTTACCACAGTGAGTGAGGGGAAATTGGAGAGAAAACGCCCAGACTGCTCACCCATGCCTCCTGGCTGATTGAGAACAGTACTGGTGGTGAATTTGGAGCAAACGGCCCACTTGCCCTCTCAGACACTGGTGTTGCTTGGCTTGAGGAAAATAGGGAGGAAAAACTAGTGGGTAAATAGCCGAAAATCACAATTACAGGCAAGGCTATGATAACTACTGACTGTGAATCTAAATCCTCCTATATATAAATTAACTTTAATTTCTTTGCTATGTCTGGCTTTTCTTTCGCTCTGATTCAGGAAGCTCCAGTAGTGATGATTAAACCCTTTGCTAATGATGAAGCCTTTCTAATTTATCCAGGTGGCAATAGCCGACACATGCATGACAACGTACTCCTCCACTGTCATGTTGCTGAAGGTTGTTGTGCTCTTTTCACATTGCTCAGGCATTATTAAGACCAGCTGCAAGTTTGTTTAATTAACACCCAGGCACAGCACTGGATGGTTGAAGATTCCTTGTCCTGCGCACCCTTTAATTAAAGTATTCATAATGTCGGCTGAGGTTGTTTACAGCAAAATATTAAAGCAAGAATCTGGGGCAGCAGAAAGTATGTTGGCAAACAATACGGTTGCCCCAACTCAGGGTACAAAATAGCATTGCACAAAATAAACAGTGTATATACTGTGTAGTCAAAAAAACAATTGTCGCCAAAGGATATGCAGAACTGAACTGAAGACTGCAGCAAACAATGACAAAAACCAACAATAAAAAGAAATATAGTAAATGTTGGAAATTTGACGTAGAAAATGCAGGAAATTCAGTGTTTTCAGATGGCTGATTAGCTTGCTGTGTGTTTCTGGCAAATTTTCTTTAACGAGAAAAGCCAGATAGTCCTGCAGCAATTACAGTATGTCAATCAGCTGGGTTAATGTACAGACCTAGATGACTGACATACTGTAATTGCAGTTGCTATGTGTTCACCCCAGTCATTTCCTTGGTTTTCTATTTTTACCTCTGTCTGACTCCAGTTTAAGCTTTGTTATAATTTGTACTATGTTATAATAATCATGTTTTGCTTTCTTAAATTTCTCCTCTTGTGTTCCACATATTCACTGAAACAGTTAACAAGGGGAAACAGCAGTAACTAATTTAATCTTCGAACATGACCAGGAGAATTTATCCCAGGAATTTCCTTAATTGCGCTGACACTACTCCAAACTTGACCCACTTTTGTCCCCATTTGAGGTCAAACTTGATGGAATATGCCCAACACACACACACACACACACACACACACACACACACACACACACACCTTGCAAATGTGCATAGTTGGACATTTTGAGTATTGATAGGGGTAGGTTGACAGCAGGTGCAGTGAGTCTCCAAAATGGAGTTTTGAATATGGCATCACAAACATTCACACACAAATTGAGCACATTATGTATGAGACTGGCATAGGTGAGAGTGACTGCCCTTGACATCAGGGTGCCACACTCGGTCAAATGCTGCCAAGGAGCCCTAGTAAAATTGAAATCAATGGGAATTAGGGGTAAAACTCTCCAGTGGCTGGAGTCATACCTAGCACAAAGGAAGATGGTAGTGGTTGTTGAAGGCCAATCATATCAGTCCCAGGACATTGCTGCAGGAGTTCCTCAAGGCAGTGTCCTAGGCCATCTTCAGCTGCCTCATCAATGACCTTCCCTCCATCATAAGGTCAGAAATGGGGATGTTCGCTGATGACTGCACAGTGTTCAGTTCCATTCGCAACCCCTCAGATAATGAAGCAGTCCGAGCCCGCATGCAGCAAGACCTGGACAACATCCAGGCTTGGGCTGATAAGTGGCAAGTAACATTCGCGCCAGACAAGGGCCAGTCAATGACCATCTCCAACAAGAGAGAGTCTAACCACCTCACCTTGGCATTACCATTGCTGAATCCCCCACCATCAACATCCTAGGGGTCACCATTGACCAGAAACTTAATAGACCAGCCATATAAATACTGTGACTACGAGAGCAGGTCAGAGGCTGGGTATTCTGCGGCGAGTGACTCATATCCTGACTCCCCAAAGCCTTTCCACCATCTACAAGGCACAAGTCAGGAGTGTGATGGAATACTCTCCACTTGCCTGGATGAGTGCAGCTCCAACAACACTCAAGAAGCTCGACACCATCCAGGACAAAGCAACCCGCTTGATTGGCACCCCATCCACCACCCTAAACATTCACTCCCTTCACCACCAGCGCACCGTGGCTGCAGTGTGTACCATTCACAGGATGCACTGTAACGACTCGCCAAGGCTTCTTCGACAGCATCTCCCAAACCCGCGACCTCTACCACCTAGAAGGACAAAAGCAGCAGGTACATGGGAACAACACCACCTGCACGTTCCCCTCCAAGTCACACACCATCCCGACTTGGAAATATATCGCCGTTCCTTTATCGCCGCTGGGTCAAAATCCTGGAACTCCCTTCCTAACAGCACTGTGGGAGAGCCTTCACCACATGGTTCAAGAAGGTAGCTCACCACCACCTTCTCAAGGGCAATTAGGGATGGGCAATAAATGCTGGCCTCGCCAGCGACGCCCACATCCCATGAACGAATTTTTAAAAAACTACAGAGGACAAAGGAAGAAGACAGGAACAAAGTAAAAGTGGTGCTGGTGCCCATATGGAGGAGAAACAAATAAAAAGTGAACTTGAGAAGACCAAGAAAGGAAATGACAATATCCAGGCTTCAGCAAAGAAATTAGATTTGGGAGTTATTAGAATTACTAAAACCCCGATATTACCAGGGAGGCGTGTTGGCGGGTGGGGGGGTTGGGGGCGACTATGTGCGTGGGTAACCCACCCAGTAAAATCGGTGCGTTCCTTACCTTGGCTTCCGGGAAACCTGCGCAGCGGGTGGACTGCGCACCCGCATCACAGGCTGTCAGCTGGAGGAGCTCTATTTAAAGCGGCAGTCCTCCAATGGCTACTCCTGCAGCAAACAACCAAAAGAGCAGCATGGAGCAGCCATGGGGAAAGGCTGTTCCCAGCTTTAATGATGCCTTATTCCAGGTGTTACTGGATGGGGTGAGGAGGAGGAGAGAGATATTCTACCCGACGAACGGGAGGAAGTGGCCTGCCTCTGCCACCAAGAAGGCCTGGCTCGAGGTGGCAGAGGAGGTCACCAGCAGCAGCAACGTCTCCCGCACCTGGATCCAGTGCCGGAAGCGCTTCAATGACCTAACTAGGTCAGCCAAAGTGAGTACACTTGCTCATTCTCCTACACTCCATCTTCCACATCACCACCCCCGCCCCCCACAACTCTTTCTGCACTGCCAACACTACTCTATCACATCACTCCTCATACCCACTCAAACCTCATCCTCAACTTACCTGCACTTCCTCACCTCCCCAGTACTGATCCTACCGCTACCACTCAACCCAATCCTCATACAACGTCATGGCTCTGTCTCATACTCACCCTCTGATGCATCTCTTTCATGGTCAGCCTCACCCAAACCAATGCATTCAGCGGTTGGCCACATCACCATCCCTCAGTCACGCCTCTCTACTTTCTCCCCTATAGGAGAAGATAGCCCAGAATGCAAGGGAGAGGGCGAAGACCAGAGGGAGGGGGGGGGGGGGGGGGGGGCCGCAATATTACGTCGTCCTCATGGACGCGGCGCAGGAGGCTCTTGAACTGAGCCGCACCCTCGAGTGCCTGTCCGTGGAGGACACCGAGACTGCCACCCGACAAATAGCTGGTGACAGAACTTTAACATTCAGCACTCACAATAGCAAATGATGTTAACATGCCTTGCCATCTTCAGCACCTCAACATCTGTCATCATGCTTAATATTGCCTTCTGTTATCTTACAGGGCCTTCAGCGACTGCTGTGATGGCAGAGGGTGATTCCTCAGAGGACCTGCCGGCCTCTGAGGGTGCACCGTCACATCTGAGCGAGCCATCCACCAGTGCAGATACACACACCTTGGTGGGTCCCCGTCCTCACTTAGTTTGGGTCGCACATGGTGAGTCACCGCACACATGTGAGCACGAGCAGACACTGATGGCAGGGGCAGCTGTGGAGAGTCCGCATCAGTGGGAGTACTCTTCTCCAGGCTCTGCTCAGCTGGACACAGATACTGAACCTTGCGGGCCATCCATGAAAAGGAGAATGATAGAGGGGCAGCAGCACATTTGCAAGATGCTGGAACAGGTGCCACGCGCACTCTCTACAATCGCACAGAGGATGGAGGAGTCCAACTCCTGCATGAGTGGAATACTATCACAGGGACGTGAGGGCATCTCTGAGATAGTGTCATGGGTAAGTGCGGGACTGTCTGCGATGGAGGGAAGGCTAGCCTCCATCAAGCTTCAAGCACAGCTCAACATTGAGGCCCTGACAACAGCTGTTCGGACTCAGGGTGAGCAACTTTCTGCCACCTTAAACAGGCAGGCAGATACACTAGCACTGGCCTTACGAGGTTTCACACATGTCCTCCAAACTGTCGTCCAGCAGAGTGGTAGGAGTGATGTGGGCCTGGCCCAGGGGAGGGATGATGACGAAAGGGGACATGGAAGTGGGGATGCCACTCAAAGCGCTTCCACGTCTCACCCATTACCCCTCTCTCAACCAGTACCTGCAATGCTGCCTCCTCTCCAGGTGGTCGAGTCTGCCCCTGCACAGGTGCAGTGGAGCAGTCTTTGGAGGGGCCCTCACGGGCACCGAAACCCAGAGGGCGTCGGCCCAAAGCATCTAATCAGTCAAGGCATGAACAAGAGCAACCTGCCACTACCCCTCCTGCAGCCACAGGGGAAGCATCACGTAGGAGTAGCCGGAAGCGAAAGGCAAAGGTTTTGTGAGCACAAAGGGGTTGCACAAGGGTTTGATGCTTTGTCATGTTTTTTATTTATATTTGATTTTTTTTTCTACTCACAATAAATCTTATTATCACCACTACTGCCACGTCTTGCCCATTCTTGACTGGCTTGTGCAATAAATCCCTTTCATGAGGTTCACCATGAACACCCACACTTGATGCCACCCAAGGAATCTCTTGCGGTGGTCACAGATGAGCTGAGTGTTGATGGAGTGATAGCCCTTCCTGTTGATGAACAGTCCTGGCTCGTGTGGAGGTGCTCGTATTGCTATGTGGATGCAATCGATTACACTCTGCACCCATGGGAAGCCAGCCACAGCGTGGAATCCCATTGCCCTCTCCGTCTGGCTGAGGTCATGCATGGGGAAGTTGATATCGTGTGAGGCCCTGCGAAACAAACAGTCAGTGACCTGCCTTATGCACAGTGGGTGTATGTGTAGTTGCATAACTATTTTGTGCAGGGAGCGGGGGAGGGGGCTGGTGTGGCAGCTCCTCTGTCCAGGTGGTGAGGACTGGACTCTTCACACTGTCTGATGTTAGGAGAACCGTTCACATATGAGTGACTCCCTGGCCTCACAAGCAGCCAGGTGAGCCGCTGTTCTGCCCATGGGTTGCTCGTCCTCCTCCTCCTCCTCAATATGGGTGGCAGATGCGGATGGGGCCTCCTCCAGTGGCACCCCTTTGTTGTGCCATGTTGTCCGGGGCACAAAAGACGACTATAATGTGTCCCACTCTGTCCGGTGCATATTGAAGTGCTCCCCCAGAACGATCAAGGCACCTGAAGCGCATCTTGAGCAGCCCTATAGCATGCTTAATTGTAGACCTGGTAGCGATGTGGCTGTCGTTAAATCGACGCTGTTGCTCGGTGATGGGGTTCCTCAGAGGTGTCATGAGCCATGTGTGCAGGGGGCATCCCTTGTCCCCGAGGAGCCAGCCCTTGCGGGTGTTGAGTGCGTGGAAGAGGGGCAGGATGTTGGACCCCCGGAGGATGAAGGAATCGTGGCAGCTGCCAGAGTATCTGGCACAGACATGAAGGAATCTCTTGCGGTGGTCACAGATAAGCTGAGTGTTGATGGAGTGATAGCCCTTCCTGTTGATGAATAGTTCTGGCTCGTGTGGAGGCCCTCGTATTGCTATATGGATGCAATCGATTACACCCTGCACCCATGGGAAGCCAGCCACAGCGTGGAATCCCATTGCCCTCTCCGTCTGGCTGAGGTCATGCATGGAGAAATTGATATAGTGTGAGGCCCTGCGAAACAAGCCATCAGTGACCTGCCTTATGCACTTGTGTGCAGACGACTGAGAGACCCCAGCGATGTCCCTGGTGGCACCCTGGAAGGATCCGGAGGTGAAGAAGTTGAGGGCAGTGGTGACTTTGACTGCGACAGGTAAGAAGATGCTGCTCGGGCCAGCCGGGAGCAGCTCGGCATGAAGGAGGCTGCTGATGTCCGCGACTACGTGGCGACTGAGTCTGAGCCTCCGTGTGCACTGCTCCTCAGAGAGGTCCAGGAAGCTGAGCCTCGGTCTGTAGACCCTGTGGCGAGGGTAGTGCCTCCTGCGACGTCGCTCTCTCTATTGTTGCCCTCCGTGCTGTTGTGCAGGTGCCTGTGGCACAGCACTGTGTTGTGGAGCTCCACGTGGCTGAGGTGGATGGCAAGGCTGGTGATGTTGCTCGTCCTCGAATGAAGTGATGAATGCAGCTATGGCGCCCCCCCCATCCTGACGGTGAGTTTAAGGGGGTCCGCAAAGTAGGTAAATATGTTTGCACAGCAGAGTTTAGGGTATAAATTAATTTTGAGTGGAAAGACAAAGGTGTTACAGCCAAAACTTTGTCTGAAGTGACGGAGTGTCCTGCTGCAATAAATGAGGTATTCCCTCCCTGTCAAATAATCCTTTGCATCTCCCACTGGCTGCTTGCAGAAACATGTCTGCTTCAACATGAAGTGTTTCCCACAGTACGGGAAACATACTGAGGATCCTTGAAAATTGGACCCATGCCAAAATCTCCAGTCAATGAGGTCTATCAAGGACCTCAGCTATCTAAATAAGTATGTGAATTGTCATCCCGCTGCATTAATTGCCGGTGGGAGTCCCGCATGCGGGAGCTGCGCGTGCACCCGAACGCGCCATTGGGGAACCCGGAAGTGAGCGGGTTGGAGCAGGGCTCCGGACCCGCTCCAGGATTCCCCCATTTTACGAGCCCCCCTGCCCCCAACGCACCTGCTCGGCCATCCGAAAATCGGCCCTTAAGACTTCAAGATTATCTGCATTGAAGCTAACTGAACTGTAGGATCGAGCTGAGTTGTATCTGGGTGCTCTAAACTCTTGCTGCAATTGTGATTAAAGAGGGCTGAGATCTAGAGAGGTGAGCTAGCTTCATGGGCTCTTTAAACTGAAACTCTGTGACCAGGCTGAGAAACTGACTGCCAGACACAGAGGGATTAACCAAGACTTTGCGATGAATCTAGAATCTGAAGACATTCTGATGAAGAGTAATTGACTCATTATTGTTTTCCCCATTTTTTATATATATATATATATATATATATATGTATATCTCAAGACTCTTACTCAATTGAGTCACCCTGAATCTCTTCATACTGTACACAAAGACTCCAAATGCTCTAAAAAGTGGCAGAACTTATACATAAGGCCTGTTTGGATATCATTATCATCTCATTACATTTGTGCACACAAGACAATATGAGGATGACTATATATCAGCCATTTGAGTGCACACTCGGATACAATAATCGACCTCTGGTTTGTGACAAATAATGCAGATAGGTTTCAGATAAACACAGAAGATTTATTGATCTGTTTCTTGGTTGATTGTGTCTGGAAGGCATGATGAATATACAAGAAATAATGAAAGAATCTGAGATCTTCAACATAAACCAGTCCATTGCCTTCAACATCTAGCTCTGTAGAAACAATTCTAAAACTAGTGCCCTGTATTCCTAACTTCAGATCTGATCTGAGCTGAGTATTGAGCTAAAACTATTTCAGCCAGTTTTATCAGATCTAATCAATTGCAGTTTTGAATTATTTTGAATCTACCAAGTGGTCTGATTGATGATATGCCCATCACAGCTGGGAACTGCAAAGTGTGTGCATTAGGCAGGTAAACAAAATACCTTCTAAGCATGAACCGTTCAACTCCCAGAGTGCGCCTTGATGTATGCTATTCAGAACAGGGTCAAGCTGACCCCGACAAATGCAATCATGCAGAGCTGAGAGTATAATCAGAACATGTCTGAAAGTTGGAAGGAGCAGTTTAAAGTTGGTAGCAGTGCAACATAAGTTTAAAGTTAGGAGTAGGGGACAATAAGTTTAGAACTAAAAGCTCGCATGTTGTATTATTCAAAGGAGTTAAATTGCTTTACCACTGTTTGTTTTATAAAGAGAATGTTCAATGTTAAACTCTGAAGTCTAATCTTTATTTCTATGAGGCAGCTTGACTCATAAGTGGTTTAAAAAAAACACTTAATGAAATGGTACTGACTATTCTGTCCATCATACTTATGGTATTTTTCAGCAGTAAAGAAATTATAATTATATCAGTCAATGGGAATCGGGGAAAACTCTCCAGTGGTCATACGTGGCACAAAGGAAGACTGTTGTGGTTGTTGGAGGCCAATCACCTCAGCCCCAGGATATTGCTGCAAGAGTTCCTCAGGGCAGCATCCTAGATCCAAGTATCTTCAGCTGCTTCATCAATGATCTTGCCTCCATCATAAGGTTAGAAGTGGGGATGTTCGCTGATGATTGCAGTGTTCAGTTCCATTGGCAATTCCTCAGATAATGAAGTAGTCCATGCCTAAAAGTTCTGGACAACATTCAGGGTTGGGCTGATAAGTAACAAGTAACACTCATGGCACAAAAGTGTCAGGCAATGGCCATCTCCAACAAGAGAGAGTCTAACCACCTCCCCTTGACATTCAATGCCATTACCATTGCCGAAGCCCTCACTATCAACATCGTGGGGGTTACCATTGACCAGAAACTCAACTGGACCAGCCACGTAAATGCCGTGATTACTAGAGCAGGTCAGAGGCTGGGCATTCTGTGGTGGGTGGCTCACCTTCTGATTCCCCAAAGCCTCTCCACCACTTACAAGGTACAAGTCAGTAGTGTGATGGAATACTTTCCACTTGCCTAAATGGGTGTAGCACCAACAACACTCAAGGAGCTCGTCGCTATCCAGGACAAAGCAATCTGCTTGATCAGAACCCCATCCACCACCTTAAACATTCACTCCCTCCACCACCAGCATACTGTGGCTACAGTGTGTACTATCTACAGGTGCACTGCAGCAAGTCTCCAAGGCTTCTTTGGCAGGACCTCCCAAACCCGCAACCTCTGCCACTTAGAAAGATAAGAGCAGCAGGCGCATGGGAACACTACCACCTCCAAGTCACGCACTATCCTGACTTGGATATATATCGTCGTTCCTTCATCGTCGCAGGGTGAAAACCCTGGACCTCCCTACCTAACAGCATTGTGGGGGTACCTTAAACACATGGACTACAGTGGTTCAAGAAGAAGGCTCACCATCAACTCTCAAGGGCAACTAAGGATGGGTAATAAATGCCAGCCTCACCAGTGACACCCATATCCCTAGAATGAACAATTTAACAAAATTATATTTTACGGACATTTTCATTTTTATAGGTTGATAAACCATGTAATAGGTAAGTGACAACACTAAACAATTGTAATGTGGTAACTGTAGAATTCTGAAAAGCTGCCAGTCTACATCAGTATGATAAATATACTTTGTTGTCTATTTCTAACATTATTTCCTTATTCTGGAAAATGGGTGTGCTTTGAACAGAAGGAAAAGTTACTGTGGGACCGTTTCACTCTTGGTCAAGTTTCTTATTTTTTTCTGATCTTCTATAAACAACAAACAACTTCTTTGGGGTTGTTTCTGGTCTTAAAAATATACAAGTACTCTAAAGAACATGGTGGTTACTGAGCTGCTAGGACCACTGAAAATGTCATTCCAGGGAACACAACTGATCAAGGATGCATAATATAAGGTGTAAAGCCAGGGAGAAGCTTGCAGGCTATTAGGAGACTTAATTAGCTGGATGGAGTCCATGATAGAGGGGTTGGAATAAAAACAGAAAATGCTGGAGAAGCTCAGCAAGTCAGGCAGCATCTGTGGAGAAAGTTCTCCAGCATTTTCTGTTTTTATTTCAGATTTCCAGCATCTGCAGTATTTTGCTTTTGCTATGGAGGGGTTGGATATGGTCTATTGGAGGAACAGTTTGATAGGCCAAATGGCATTTTCTTGCTTCTGTGTTTTTTTTTGTGTTCTTATGTTTTTGTGTCTGCAACATTCAATTTAATAAACAGGGTAAATTTTCCAAGAATCTATGTCTGGCGGCACTTGCTCTAGGGGGTTGCCGATTGGAGAAGTTCATTCAAATGAAAGGTTCATATGGGAAATTCATTAAAAGTAATAACTGAAAAATCAGGAGTGCAGCAAATTGGGTGCACTGACTGGGCATGGAGTCTAAGAAAATTTACTCTATAAGAACATTTACCCTAATGCTGATGGACTGCTAAAAAATTACTGACACCAATATTAAAGCATCTGTGTGACATTCCTCTTTGCTAGTTTAAGATAAGTGGGTTAACACCTCCATTAAAATAGTGAAACAGGAACATCATACGAATCTTATTAAACATTCATCCTTTAATATCAACACCAGTGATTTCTAGGCTTTCATTTTCTAAAATAACCATTTAAAATAAATAGGGTGACATTTAGGGCGTAAATTTAATGATTTAGCACGCCCAGTGAAGAGCTTCTTGTTGCAGGAACAGAGATCAGCACGCCAGAATCGTAGCCCATTATTGGCAGCAAATTATGCAGGCTGCAAAACGGGTGTGCTGGCCTCCGTTCCTGAATTCCCAATATACACTCTTATTGCATGACGTTCTGCACAGGGAGCACTAAATTGTAACATTTAGTTCCAGTTTGTCACAGAGGTAGAAAGAGGTTACCCTCCCATCTCATCTCCCCATCTCACCTCCCCGTTCCTCGTCCCCTCATTGTGATCAGGTTTTTTAACTGTCAGTAGGAGATATTAAGCTGATTGCCAATGTTGACTTTTTCTAAGCATTGCTGGTGGAGAACTGCTGCTAGGACCTAAGGAATCATAGAATCATACAGCACAGAAAGAGGCCATTTGGCCTGTCGTATCTGTGCCAGCTCTTTGAAAGAGCTATCCAATTAGTCCCATTGCCCTGCTCTTTCCCCATAGCCCTGAAAATTATTCCTTTTCAAGTATGCTTCCTCCACAATTTTAGGTAAAGCATTCCAAATCATAACAACTCGCTGCGTAAAAAAAAAATTCTCTTCATCTCTCCCCTGGTTGTTTTGCCAACTATCTTAAATCTGTATCCACTGGTTATCGACCCTCCTGGCAATAGAAACAGTTTCTCCCTATCTAGTCTATAAAAACCGTTAATAATCTTGAACAACTCTATTAAATCTGCCCTCAGCCTTCTATGCTCTAAGCAGAAGAATCCCAGCTTCTCCAGTCTCGCCACATAATTGAAGTCCCTCATCCCTGATACCATTCTAGTAAATTTCCTCTGCACCTTCTCCAAGCCCTTGACATCCTTTCTAAAGAGTGGTGCCCAGAATTGGAAGCTACATCCATTCTGGAAGGTGGGCTCATGCTTGCAATGGAAGATAATAATACTTATCACCTCAAAATGTCTCAAAGCTCTTTACATAATGCATCACTTCTGAAGTGTGGTGACTTTTGTTACATAAGCAAATATCAGTGCTGAGGTCACTTGTCATGAGTAAAGCCTAAGTTTCACTTCTGGGCAGGAATGATTCCAACGATTGATACCTTACCAAGAACAAACAAAAAAATTGAGGATAAAGAAACACCATATGGGCAGCCCAACTTACCACCTGGGCTAAAATGACCAGGTACTTATGGAATTTGAAGACCCCCTAAATTCTCAAATCACTCCCTCCGCCTATATCATTATTTTACTCCTTATTTCTGTAAGGCGAGGGGCTACAGGAGTTCCAGAAACATGTCTGAGAATCAGTGGGACAGTGTGTACTTTGTTCTATATTTTCTTGACTTGTCAAAGATCTGCCCTTTCTAGAATCAGATACTAACAGATGTTAGGAAACTCTGCTGGGTTGCATGTGGCCAGAACAGGGATGATCAATCAATCAATAAATAAAATGTTGTCATGTTTTATTATTTAAAAATCTTGGCCTGGAAATTCGATGGCACCCCGCCAGTTTTTCAAGCGCAAAACGGGTGCATAACTATCCAATATGGCAGGCAGGACGTGCTAGCTCATTACAAGCCGGAAGTGCACCTCCCACGATATGGATCAGGCTGCTCCATAGGTGTCCAGGGTGCACGTCCGATCCATTAACATGGCTGATTAAAATATTTAACTAAAGGACTTACACTTGTTGGGGTACCCTTTTCTGATATTGGGCTGCCACAGTGTCTGACTTGCCAATAATTAATTCACTCAGCAACTCGTGGCGCTAACAGACAGGAAGGACCCTTCACCAGTGCCATACACAGGACTCATCAACTATATACAAGTTAGTTGCTGGGGGGGGGGGGGTTTCAGACCGCTGGTTAACTTCTGGGCATTTTTTGGCCTGTTTTCTGACCTGTAAAATCTGAATTCTGACTGCTGAGAAGAAGATTTTGCTAGTGCTGCACTGTTTTTGGCTGCCATCACAACAGTTTTACTGATGTCATCTGTGGTCTAGTAGGGCTATCTTTGGGACTAGAGGACAAGGAGAACAGCAAGGAAGGCAGGAGAAGGAGCAGCTTAGACAAGAGGGAGAAGGAGGAGGGCACTGTACAGGAGGCCATACCCACAACAGGTCTTCAGAGAACACTTCTCCTACCTTAACTTCTCAAAGGAACAATGTCTGGAGCGCCTTCGCTTCACAAAGGAGACTGTCATCGAGCTACGTCACTTGCTGCAGCCACAACTTGAGCCTCGCACCAGGGTATGGACAGCACTGCCTGTGGCTGTCAAGGACACTGTGGCTGTTAACTTTTATGGCACAGGCTCCTTTCAGGCTGCAGCGGGTGACGTCGGCGACATATCAGCGTTCGCAGTCCACCACTGGTCACCAGGAAGGTCACTGAGGCTCCCTACACCAGGTGGAACACTTATATTATTTTCCCCATGGACAGAGTGAAGCAGGAGAAGAGTGCGCTTAAGCTTTGCCAGTATTGCAGGCTTCCCCAGGGTCTAAGGTACCACAGGCTGCACCCACATTGCTTTGCATGCTCCCTATCACCAGCCCGGCATCTTTATCAATCAAAAGGGATTCAACTCCCTGAATGTCCAGCTGGTTTGCAACCACAGGGAGCACATCATGCAGGTCTGTGCCCAGATTCATGGCAGCAGTCATGACTCATTCATCCTGCGCTAGTCCTCTGTGCTGCCTTTATCCCAACCAAGCCATCAGAATACAGGTGGGTACTGGGTGACAAAGTCCCTTCAGGTTTGGCAAGACCCCTGTCAGGAACCCAGGCACAGCTTCAGAGTTGGCCTTCAATGAGAGCCATGCCACCACCAGAACATCATCTTCCTGAGAGAGTACAGAAGGTGACTCACCCATGGAGCCAAGGCCACACTCCTAGGACTGCACCTCAGCACTTCTCCGGTTCTGCACGAGAACAGAGTGCACAAGTGATGTGACACCCTGGAAGCCCCTGTCAACACTGGCCCCCATAGTCAAGATGGCAGCCATCTGAGCTTCCATGGCAGCTGTCCTCTGCTGCAGAGCTAGTATGCGATCTCGCCCTCTGGCGAGTTGGCACCTGTGGCGTCTTATCCCCCTGCCCTAGTTCCTCCATACTTCTGCTTGATGATTCACCACGTGATGACACAACCTTTAGCCTAGCCTCTAAAGTATGCACGATGCCAGTTTCTGACCTGGTTCATGCGAGGGTGAAAGCGAGAGACGTTGCATCTTCAGGAATGCTGGGCTCCTCTTTCTGAAGTGGAACAGAGACTTTCACATTTTCTGCACCTGAAATGGACGGGAAGGACAAGGGTTAGCTTGTGGTTTGAAGGGAGAGCAAAGAAAGAAGTGGCTGGTGAAAGCATTTGCAGTTTGTCATGCAGTGTGAGATAAGAACATAAGAAATAGGAGCAGGAGTAGCCCATATGCCCCTCGAGCTGGCTCCGCCATTCAACCAGATCATGGCTGATCTTTGACCTCAACTCCACTTTCCCGCCTGATCCCCATATCTCTTTATTCCCTTAGAGTCCAAAAATCTATCGATCTCAGCCTTGAATATACTCAATGACTGAGCATCCACAGCCCTTTGGGGTAGAGAATTCTAAAGATTCACCACCCTCTGAGTGAAGAAATTCCTTCTCATCTCAGTCTTAGTAAGTAAATAGAAGTAAAAAAGGAAAAAGAGGATAAAGTGTGAAGAAACCCTGTGCAATGTCTCCTCAAACCTTGCCAGTCACCACAGACATGACTGTCCCTGCCCGTGATGGCCAGCGCACTCTTTTTGACAGGGGAGAGGGTGTGCAGGAGGCCTCCTCTGCCAGCAGCTTCCTGTCTGGAGTTGTGGGCGAGCTTCTCCTGCAAGAACAAGAGATTGTTAGTGACATCCTTGTGAGGTGTTAAGAGAATTTGCTTGTCATGGTAGAATAGCGGTAAGCAGTGTGTGAGATGTGAGAGTTGGTATAGTGGTGAGAGTAGGATGTGCAGAGTGTGTGAGTATGAGGAGGTGGTGTAATGAAGTGTGGTGCAGTGATTGTAGGTGAGTGAAGCTGGAGGTGTGAGAAGAGAGTAAGAACAGGGTTCTTTTTTTACGACTCTGGTGAGATCATTGAACTATTTCTGGCATTGCAGCCATGTCCTGGGAGCTAAGCTCCTAACATTGACCTCCACTGCGATCTCTTCCCAGTGCCGACGGAGGTGTTGCCTGGAAGGCTTTCTGCCCCCTGGGCAGATAAAGATCTCCCTCCTCCTGTTCACCATCTGTACCAGGGCCTTCAAAGCAGCATCAGAGACCTGTCATAGGTGCCCTGTCAGTGCTTCATCCAGCCATTTCTTTCTTCAGAAACCTTCCCTGTTGTCTGCAGCCAGACTGCACCTCCCCTTTAAAAGGTGCTGGCTGCCTTTAAGTGGCGCCAGACACCCGATTTCCACCCCATTCCTCCATATAGGCACATGGCCAATGGTGGATTGAATTTCTAGGCCCTTATGTCTTCAAAACAGATTTGTTTTTTAGTTTTACATTAATTGCATTTAAAATCAACTAGATTAATTCAGCTTTAAATAAAGAAATTGAAATATAAAATGATCCGCTCCAAAAGGGTAACTTTAGTGAGGCTCTTCTCCCACATGGAGCCTTGTTAGATGGGAGCCTAGGCTGGAGGTAGGGCCATAACACCATAGAAACATAACAGGAGTAGGCCTTTCAACCCCTTGAGCCTTTTCTCCATTCAATTAAATCATGGCTGATCTTTCCTCAACTTCTATAGTGCCTGTTATGCCACCTGCACCCCTATCTGGCAAGGCTCCACACCGAGAGTGATGCCTTGCAAAATGATCCCTTAGGAGTTTTTAATTATCATTTGTATAACAACAAGGAGAGAATTGCTTTTTTATATCCTTAGAAGTAAATTTAATTCCAAAGAATAAATGAATAGTTGTATTAGTGGGTGCAAGAAGCTGGATGAAAATCACTAATATAGTCATCTAAATCTAGAATATTTTCACTACAGATTATCAACTGTTTAAATCCAATTTATGTTTTGATTTGTTTTAGAAGCATAGGAGGATTCAGTCTCCTTGCCAATCTCTAGAAATTGACTTAATCTGTATGATATATGCAAATTATTATTGTTGCTCGGTGTAAGGGAAAATAGTCATGTGGGTGCAGTGCACTTACGTAATAATGACCATTTTCTGAGGACTCTCCTAATAGTTTGGGGATGGTACATATATTACACAGGGTAGAACTAATCCATAGAGACCAGGAAGGTCTCGAGTTCGATAACCAATTAAAATTAGCTGATTTCTACTGGGATGAGATCACCACAAATGGCCTCAGCACTCCACGGCGGAAGAATCAGCCATTTCCAATCATGACCCAATGGCTTCTGCTGGGAAGTATGCATGTGTGGACATTGGGTGAAGACAGCATTGAGGTTGACTGTGTTGCCTTCCCCATGACAAAACAGCTTGATAATACACATTGTGATAGCTCCCACCTGAAGAATAGTCAATTCAGCAAGGTACCAGAGGCCATCTGCAATATATGGATCCTGTACCCCAACATGAGTCAGTGTTTCAGGAGACATGAGGAAAAACTGAAGGGAGAAGAACATCCTTCATTTCTCAAAAAGCTCGAAACAATGCATTCAGTTCAAAGTCAATGTATGTCAGCGCATGTTATGTCAGTGTGAGCTACTGTATTTATTTATTAGAATTAACCATTAACAGTTCATGTCCATCTGTGTTTCACTGTACTTGTAATGATGTAGGATAACACACCACAGTAACAAAGATTGGTGTTTGGCTTTAGAAAAGTGAAAAGCTGATTATTTTTGAAATACAACAGGGTAACTGTTCAGTCTTATGATACTTATAAAATTGAGTCTAGTAGAATAATTGCAAAATTAAAGAGTGATGATGAACTGTCATTGCTCACCCAATCAACCAACATTAATGAAGCCGAATGCTGTTTCTACTCCATATCTGACTCTCAGGAGGGGTAATTTACTTTCTCTAAAAAAAAATCTAGTCTGTTCCTTAGTGTCGAGAAGTTTTGGACCAATCTTTGTCCAACAAGGAAACAACCAAACTACCTGGTATTAGTGACAGCACATTGATCATCCTTGTTTCCAAATCCCTCCATAGCCTCGCCCCTTCCTATCTCTGTAACTTCCTCCAGCCCTACAACCCTCCGAGATCTCTGCGTTCCTCCAATTCTTGCCTCTTGAGCATCCCCAATTTTAATAGCTCCACCATTGGTGGCCATGCCTTCAGATGCCTAGGCCCGAAGTTCTGGAATTCCCACACTAAATCTCTCCGCCTCTCTACCTCTCTCTCCTCCTTTCAGACGCTCCTTAAAACCTACATCTTTGACCAAGTGTTTGGTCACCTGTCCTAATATCTCCTTATGTGACTTGGTGTCAGATTTTGTTTGATAATGCTCCTGTGAAGCACCTTGGGATGTTTTACTACATTAAAGGCACTATATAAATGCAAGTTGTTGTTGTTGTTTGTTGTTGAAACAAAGCAAAGTGAGGCTCCCTGCTTCACCAGGGACCTTAACTCCACTTTGCTCTGGTATCAGGTTGGACACTGACTCCAGATTCAAGCGGCATTTACACTATAATTTAGCATTGGCGCGAAGTGAAACCACTTCACACCAACACTACAGATGTGGTGTAAATGCACCCAGCAATATATTTTACGGAGCTGGAAGTCCTTCCAATGGCACATCTGGTGATGCTATGTACCAGTTTGTACCTCAGTTCTGTGAGAGCCCAATTTAAAAGTTATTGAAAGACTGGATTTTGAAAACTGATGAGACAAATATTTAAAGACATCGGTTACCCACAGGTCATCCTATGATGATCTCTTACAAGGTAAGCCTATAAGCCAGATTTGAGATAGCAAAAACTTAGGAGTCATGGCACAATCCTGAAAGCTTGGGAATGTGCTGATTGTCTTGCATTTTGCACACAGCCTGTATACTTTTTGATATTCATTTTCTGCATAGATATTTTTTAGCATTCAGAGATAGAAAAGATAATCTACTAGGAGTAATACATTAGCTTGCAGGAACTATTTTTCATGCGCCGGGGTCAAGTTTCCGCTTGTTTAAGCTAGTTATATCAGCATAATCTGGCGGAATTGGCCGAATCAGCGCAAAAAGATCGCAGAATTTAAAACACTTACGTTCGTGTTTTCCACAATCTTTTACGCTAGTTCTAGATTCAATTCCCCTGAATCAGGCCCTGCCCATAAAACTGGCCACACGCCCCAGGTCGAAATTGTGAGATTCCACCGATTACGCTGGTTCGGGAAGGCTCTTCAAATTGCACTCGTTTTCTTAGGCGCACAGGCACCAGCAGGCACATTTCAAAAGTTTTTTCCGATCAAAAAATATTTAATTCACTAAGAAACTGACGAGTGTACACCAATTAAGTCATTTTCAGTGATTCTAAATCAGGTTACTCAAAGGTGCAGGACTGGACATCCTTATTAAAAATGCTCATTTTTGCTGATAAACCCATTTTCAGCTGCAATAATAAAACTGCACCAGGTTACCACTCTTAAATACATCAAGGAATACTTTTTAATGGAAAGAAAAATAAAAGAAACTATTACATTCTATTACGCTGCCCGATTGCATGGTTCATGGAAGATTTTAGGTTTGTGATTGTTCAAATGAATTTTAGTGGAAACTTGATGTGTAACCTAACCAGTGCAATTTCAAGCGCATTTTAGGCACAATTTTCGGATTGCGCCCAAAGCAGAAACTCTACCCCACTATGTTTATGTTGAGCATTTGTTCAGGTTATCCTGCACTAGAGATTAAGTTTTTGTCAATAAATGTTTCAAATTTTGCATATTTTTTCATTGGTGTTTTGTAAAACTATCAACAAACAATTTCTCTATTTTGTTTAATGTACCAGATGGGGCAGAAAACATAGCTGTAATGACATATCAGTTTGAGTGAGAATTCAGAGACATTTCTTTAACAGCAGTAAGTGCTGCCTTTTTCTTTCGTTCAGGGGTGTGGGCGTCACTGGCAAGGCCAGCATTTATTGCCCATCCCTAATTGCCCTTGAGAAGGTGGTGGTGAGCCGCCTTCTTGAACCGCTGCAGTCCATGTGGTGAAGGTTCTCCCACAGTGCTGTTAGGTAGGGAGTTCCATGATTTTGACCCAGCGACGATGAAGGAACGGCGATATATTTCCAAGTCGGGATGGTGTATGACTTGGAGAGGAATGTCTCGATGTTGCAATTAGGCACTTAGTTGGACCTAGGCTGAAGTCAACCAATCTGCACGACAGAGCTTGTAAGCTGTTGTATGTGAAGTTGAATATGAAACCATAAGAATTGGTGTTTGTTTTTCCTTTTTCATTCAATGTTGACTTAGAAAGAATTCCCAAATCAAAAGAACGAAGCAACAACTAGGAAAGGCCAAAGCAGAGAAGATGCGGGTAATTTTAACCAAACGCGCCCGGCAGGAAACTGATGGGATTGGATCAATGACTTCAGTGAAAAGTAATATCGGGCGGAGTGTAAAACAGGTAGCTGATCTGATCCTGTGGGTTTCCTACCAGGCGAGTTGGGTTAAAATTACCTCCAGAGTTATTTCTGTTGCAGGATACCCCAGAAGACCACTCCACAAAGGCTTGAACACATCTATTGGAGTACAAACCAAACACAGACACTCAGTAGTTACTTTCTTAACGTTCTGAAGAGATAGAGGGAGAGAAATTCAACTTTGCTTTACCCGTTTGTTGGGAGTAAAATGAACGATAGGGGGACAAATTTCGAGTTGCGATCTCCCACTATATTGGATTGGGCGACTTTTAGTTATCCCAGTTGACCGCTCAGTACGTCCCCAGGTTTCACTCACCCCTTTACCAGCTGCTCATCTCTCGACACCACTCCCACTCACCACGTTGTTGCTGCTGTTGCTGCCTCCAGCTCTGCAAGAGAAGCTGGGCACCACACCCACCCCACCCATTCCTCTCCCCCATGCCCCAGGCCCAATCTCCTGACCCCATTCCATAGTCTGCCTCTCACCCGAGACCACATCCCTTACCCACATTTCCCTAGATTCCCTCTTTCCCCTGACCCCCCATTTCCAAGTCACTGATCCACCCCAAGCCATCTGCCAACTCGTATGCCAGTCTCCCTTTCTCTCCCGAGACCATCATCCCCAAACTCCAGCCCCCTGTCACCCTCTCCCTGGCCCTCAGTCTTGTCATCCTCTCCCTCTCTCCCGACTGCCCCGAGCCCCAATTTTCTAACTGCTCTGTCCCAACTGACCCCCTCCCTGAATCCCAATCTCAGTCTCCCAACCCTCCCCTCACACCCCCCCTCACCCCAATCTCAGTCTCCCGACCCCAGCCCCCGCCCCTAGTCCCAATCTCCAGCCGCCTAGTCACCCTCTTCCAGCACAGCCCTGCACCTCTCTATGCTCCATGAAGGGTACGGTAGCATTGTGGTTATGTTACTGGACTAATAATGTGGAGTTATGAGTTCAAATCCCACCACGGCACCTGGGGAATTTAAATTCAATTAATTAAATAAAATCTGGAATTTAAAAAACTATTATTATGGCCATGAAACTACCGGATTGTCGTTAAAAACCCATCTGGTTCACTGATTCCCTTCAGGGAAAGAAACCTGCTGTCCTTACCCGGTTTGGCCGATATGTGACTCTAGAACCAAAGCAATAGTGGTTGATTCTTAATTGCCCTCAGAAATGGCAAAGCAAGCCACTCAGTTGTAAAATCTCGCTAAAAAAAGTCATAATAAGATTAAAAGCGGATGGACCACGAGGCACCGGACACGACAAATGCAAACCAAGCCCAGTCGACCCTGCAAAGTCCTCCTCACTAAAATCTGGGGACTTGTGCCAAAATTGGGAGAGCTGTCCCTCAGACTAATCAAGCAACACCCAGACATAGCCATACTCACAGAATTATACCTTTCAGCCAACGTCCCAGACTCTTCCATCACCACCGGCAGGACAGACCCACCAGAGGTGGTGGTACAGTGATACACAATCAGGAGGGAGTGGCCCTGGGAGTCCTCAACATTGACTCTGGACCCCATGAAATCTCATGGCATCAGGTCAAACATGGGCAAGGAAACCTCCTGCTGATTACCACCTAAACGCCCTCCCTCAGCTGATGAATCAGTCCTCCTCCATGTTGAGAAGCACTGAGGGGAGCAATGGCACAGAATGTACTCTGGGTGGGGACTTCAATGTCCATCACCAAGACTGACCTCAGTAGCACCACTACTGACCGAGCTGGCCGAGTCCTGAAGGACAGAGCAGCCAGATTGGGCCTGCGGCAGGTGGTGAGCAAACCAACACAAGGGAAAAATCTACTTGACCTTGTCCTCACCAATCTACCTGTCGCAGTTGCATCTGTCCATGACAGTATTGGTAGGAGTGACCACTGCACAGTCCTCGTGGAGACGCAGTCCTGTCTTTGCACTGAAGACACCATCCAACGTGTTGTCTGACACTATCATCTTGCTAAATGGGATAGATTCAGAACAGATCGAGCAGCTCAAAACTGGGCATCCATGAGGCGCTGTGGGCCATCAGCAGCAGCAGAATTGTATTCCAGCACAATCTGTAACCTCATGGCCCGGCATATTCCTCACTCTATCATTACCAACAAGCTAGGGGATCAACCCTGGTTCAATGAGGAGTGTAGAAGAGCATGCCAGGAGCAGCACCAGGCATACCTAAAAATGAGGTGCCACTCTGGTGAAACTACAACTCAGGACTACGTGCATGCTAAACAGTGGAAGCAACATGCTATAGACAAAGCTAAGCGATTCCACAACCGACGGATCAGAGCAAAGCTCTGCAATCCTGCCACATTCAGTCGTGAATGGTGGTGGACAATTAAACAACTAACGGGAGGAGGAGGCTCTGTAAACTCCCCATCCTCAATGATGGCGGAGTCCAGCACGTGAGTGCAAAAGACAAGGCTGAAGCGTTTGCAACCATCTTCAGCCAGAAGTGCCAAGTGGATGATCCATCTCGGCCTCCTCCCGATATCCCACCATCACAGAAGCCAGTCTTCAGCCAATTTGATTCACTCCACGTGATATCAAGAAACGGCTGAGTGCACTGGATACAGCAAAGGCGATGGGCCCCGACAACATCTCGGCTGTAGTGCTGAAGACTTGTGCTCCAGAACTAGCCGTGCCTCTAGCCAAACTGTTCCAGTACAGCTACAACACTGGCATCTACCCGACAATGTGGAAAATTGCCCAGGGTATGTCCTGTCCACAAAAAGCAGGACAAATCCAATCCGGCCAATTACCGTCCCATCAGCCTACTCTCAATCATCAGCAAAGTGATGGAAGGTATCGTCGACAGTGCTATCAAGTGGCACTTACTCACCAATAACCTGCTCACCGATGCTCAGTTTGGGTTCCGCCAGGACCACTCGACTCCAGACCTCATTACAGCGTTGGTCCAAACATGGACAAAAGAGCTGAATTCCAGAGGTGAGGTGAGAGTGACTGCCCGTGACATCAAGGCAGCATTTGACCAAGTGTGGCACCAAGGAGCCCTAATAAAATTGAAGTGAATGGGAATCAGGGGGAAAACTCTCCAGTGGCTGGAGTCATATCCAGCACAAAGGAAGATGGTAGTGGTTGTTGGGGGCCGATCATCTCAGCCCCAGGGCATTGCTGCAGGAGTTCCTCAGGGCACTGTCCTAGGCCCAACCATTTTCAGCTGCTTCATCAATGACCTTCCCTCCATCATAAGGTCAGAAATGGGGATGCTCGCTGATGATTTCACAGTATTCAGTTCCATTTGCAACCCCTCCGATAATGAAGCAGTCAGTGCCCGCATGAAGCAAGATCTGGACAACATCCAGGCTTGGGCTGATAAGTGGCAAGTAACATTCGTGCCAGACAAGTGCGAGTCAATGACCATCTCCAAAGAGAGAGTGTCTAACCAACTCCCCTTGACATTCAATGGCATTATCATCGCCGAATCCCCCACCATCAACATCCTGGGGGTCACCATTGACCAGAAACTTAACTGGACCAGCCATATAAATACAGTGGCTACAAGAGCAGGTCAGAGGCTGGGTATTCTGTGGCGAGTGACTCACCTCCTGACTCCCCAAAGCCTTTCCACCATCTACAAGGCACAAGTCAGGAGTGTGATGTAATACTCTCCACTTGCCCGGATGAGTGCAGCTCGAACACCACTCAAGAAGCTCGACACCATCCAGGACAAAGCAGCCCGCTTGATTGGCACCCCATCCACCACCCTAAACATTCACTCCCTTCACCACCGGCGCACTGTGGCTGCAGTGTGTACCATCCACAGGATGCACTGCAGCAACTCGCCAAGGCTTCTTTGACAGCACCTCCCAAACCCGCGACCTCTACCAGCTAGAAGGACAAGAGCAGCAGGCACATGGGATCAACACCATCTGCAGGTTCCCCTCCAAGTCACACATCATCCCGACTTGGAAATATATCGCCGTTCCTTCATCGTCACTGGGTCAAAATCCTGGAACTCCCTTCCTAACAGCACAGTGGGAGAATTTTCACCACACGGACTGCAGCGGTTCAAGAAGGCAGCTCACCACCACCTTCTCAAGGGCAATTAGAGAGGGGCAATAAATCCTGGCCTCACTAGCGACGCCAACATCCCATGAACGAATGAAAAAAAATGCTCCTTCTCTCTCTCCCATCCACCTTCCAGTCACTCCTAAGTGAGTGCCGGCTCTCTATGCCTGTGGTGGTGGGGTATCTGTGGCATGAAGTTTAAAAGCTGCAGTTCGCCCTGGCTGAGAGAAGCAATGTTCTGGAGGTTCGTGTCCCATTTCAGGACGCATGGCAAGACTTCGCGCATCTCACCGAGGGCCGTATTAAAATGTATGACAGGGCCGGATTAAACTGTATCGGGGATGGACTAAACTGTATCGAGGCCGGATTAAACTGTATCGGGAACGGATTAAACTGTATCGAGGACGGATTAAACTGTATCGAGGACGGATTAAACTGTATCGAGGCCGGATTAAACTGTATCGAGGCCGGATTAAACTGTATCGGGGATGGACTAAACTGTATCGAGGCCGGATTAAACTGTATCGGGGCCGGATTAAACTGTATCGAGGACGGATTAAACTGTATCGGGGACGGATTAAACTGTATCGGGAACGGATTAAACTGTATCGGGAACGGATTAAACTGTATCGGGGACGGATTAAACTGTATCGGGAACGGATTAAACTGTATCGGGGACGAACTAAACTGTATCGAGGCCGGATTAAACTGTATCGAGGACGGATTAAACTGTATCGGGGACGGATTAAACTGTATCGGGGCCGAACTAAACTGTATCGAGGCTGGATTAAACTGTATCGAGGACGGATTAAACTGTATCGGGGACGGATTAAACTGTATCGGGAACGGATTAAACTGTATCGGGGACGGATTAAACTGTATCGGGGCCGAACTAAACTGTATCGAGGCCGGACTAAACTGTATCGAGGACGGATTAAACTGTATCGGGGACGGATTAAACTGTATCGAGGACGGATTAAACTGTATCGGGGACGGATTAAACTGTATCGAGGACGGATTAAACTGTATCGGGGCCGAACTAAACTGTATCGAGGCCGGATTAAACTGTATCGGGGCCGGATTAAACTGTATCGGGGACGGATTAAACTGTATCGGGGCCGGATTAAACTGTATCGGGGACGGATTAAACTGTATCGAGGCCGGATTAAACTGTATCGGGGACGGATTAAACTGTATCGAGGCCGGATTAAACTGTATCGGGGCCGGATTAAACTGTATCGGGGCCGGATTAAACTGTATCGGGGACGGATTAAACTGTATCGGGGCCGGATTAAACTGTATCGGGGCCGGATTAAACTGTATCGAGGCCGGATTAAACTGTATCGAGGCCGGATTAAAGTGTATCGAGGCCGGATTAAACTGTATCGGGGACGGATTAAACTGTATCGAGGCCGGATTAAACTGTATCGGGGACGGATTAAACTGTATCAAGGCCGGATTAAACTGTATCGGGGCCGGATTAAACTGTATCGAGGCCGGATTAAACTGTATCGAGGCCGGATTAAACTGTATCGGGGACGGATTAAACTGTATCGGGGACGGATTAAACTGTATCGGGGCCGGATTAAACTGTATCAGGAACGGATTAAACTGTATCGAGGACGGATTAAACTGTATCGGGGCCGGATTAAACTGTATCGAGGCCGGATTAAACTGTATCGAGGCCGGATTAAAGTGTATCGAGGCCGGATTAAACTGTATCAGGAACGGATTAAACTGTATTGGGGCCGGATTAAACTGTATCAGGAACGGATTAAACTGTATTGGGGCCGGATTAAACTGTATCGGGAACGGATTAAACTGTATTGGGGCCGGATTAAACTGTATCAGGAACGGATTAAACTGTATCGAGGCCGGATTAAACTGTATCAGGAACGGATTAAACTGTATTGGGGCCGGATTAAACTGTATCGGGGACGGATTAAACTGTATCGAGGCCGGATTAAACTGTATCGGGAACGGATTAAACTGTATTGAGGCCGGATTAAACTGTATCAGAAACGGATTAAACTGTATCGAGGCCGGATTAAACTGTATCAGAAACGGATTAAACTGTATCGAGGCCGGATTAAACTGTATCGGGAACGGATTAAACTGTATCGGAGACGGATTAAACTGTATCGGGGACGGATTAAACTGTATCGGGGACGGATTAAACTGTATCAGGAACGGATTAAACTGTATCGAGGCCGGATTAAACTGTATCGGGGACGGATTAAACTGTATCGGGGACGGATTAAACTGTATCGAGGCCGGATTAAACTGTATCGGGGACGGATTAAACTGTATCGAGGCCGGATTAAACTGTATCGAGGCCGGATTAAATTGTATTGAGGCCGGATTAAACTGTATCAGGAACGGATTAAACTGTATCGAGGCCGGACTAAACTGTACCTAGGCCGGATTAAACTGTATCAGGAATGGATTAAACTGTATCGAGGCCGGACTAAACTGTATCGGGGACGGATTAAACTGTATCGGGAACGGATTAAACTGTATCGAGGACGGATTAAACTGTATCGGGGACGGATTAAACTGTATTGGGGCCGGATTAAACTGTAACGGGAACGGATTAAACTGTATTGAGGCCGGATTAAACTGTATCGGGAACGGATTAAACTGTATTGAGGCCGGATTAAACTGTATCAGGAACGGACTAAACTGTATCGGGAACGGATTAAACTGTATTGAGGCCGGATTAAACTGTATCGAGGCCGGATTAAACTGTATCGAGGACGGATTAAACTGTATCGGGGACGGATTAAACTGTATCGGGGCCGAACTAAACTGTATCGAGGCTGGATTAAACTGTATCGAGGACGGATTAAACTGTATCGGTGACGGATTAAACTGTATCGGGAACGGATTAAACTGTATCGGGGACGGATTAAACTGTATCGGGGCCGAACTAAACTGTATCGAGGCCGGACTAAACTGTATCGAGGACGGATTAAACTGTATCGGGGACGGATTAAACTGTATCGGGGACGGATTAAACTGTATCGAGGACGGATTAAACTGTATCGGGGCCGAACTAAACTGTATCGAGGCCGGACTAAACTGTATCGAGGACGGATTAAACTGTATCGGGGACGGATTAAACTGTATCGAGGACGGATTAAACTGTATCGGGGCCGAACTAAACTGTATCGAGGCCGGATTAAACTGTATCGAGGCCGGATTAAACTGTATCGGGGCCGGATTAAACTGTATCGGGGACGGATTAAACTGTATCGGGGCCGGATTAAACTGTATCGGGGACGGATTAAACTGTATCGGGGACGGATTAAACTGTATCGAGGCTGGATTAAACTGTATCGGGGACGGATTAAACTGTATCGAGGCCGGATTAAACTGTATCGGGGCCGGATTAAACTGTATCGGGGACGGATTAAACTGTATCGGGGACGGATTAAACTGTATCGAGGCTGGATTAAACTGTATCGGGGACGGATTAAACTGTATCGAGGACGGATTAAACTGTATCGGGGACGGATTAAACTGTATCGGGGCCGGATTAAACTGTATCGGGGACGGATTAAACTGTATCGAGGCTGGATTAAACTGTATCGGGGACGGATTAAACTGTATCGGGGCCGGATTAAACTGTATCGGGGCCGGATTAAACTGTATCGGGGCCGGATTAAACTGTATCGGGGACGGATTAAACTGTATCGAGGACGGATTAAACTGTATCGGGAACGGATTAAACTGTATCGGGAACGGATTAAACTGTATCGAGGCCGGATTAAACTGTATCGGGGACGGATTAAACTGTATCGAGGCCGGATTAAACTGTATCGGGAACGGATTAAACTGTATCGAGGCCGGATTAAACTGTATCGGGAACGGATTAAACTGTATCGGGGCCGGATTAAACTGTATCGGGGACGGATTAAACTGTATCGAGGCCGGATTAAACTGTATCGGGGCCGGATTAAACTGTATCGGGGCCGGATCAAACTGTATCGGGGACGGATTAAACTGTATCGGGGCCGGATTAAACTGTATCGGGGCCGGATTAAACTGTATCGGGAACGGATTAAACTGTATCGAGGCCGGATTAAACTGTATCGGGAACGGATTAAACTGTATCGAGGACGGATTAAACTGTATCGGGGTCGGATTAAACTGTATCGAGGACGGATTAAACTGTATCGGGGCCGGATTAAACTGTATCGGGGACGGATTAAACTGTATCGAGGCCGGATTAAACTGTATCGGGAACGGATTAAACTGTATCGAGGCTGGATTAAACTGTATCGGGGACGGATTAATCTGTATCGAGGACGGATTAAACTGTATCGAGGACGGATTAAACTGTATTGAGGCCAGATTAAACTGTATCGAGGACGGATTAAACTGTATCGGGGACGGATTAAACTGTATCGAGGACGGATTAAACTGTATCGAGGACGGATTAAACTGTATCGAGGCCGGATTAAACTGTATCGGGGCCGGATTAAACTGTATCGGGGCCGGATTAAACTGTATCGAGGCCGGATTAAACTGTATCGGGGCCGGATTAAACTGTATCGGGGCCGGATTAAACTGTATCGGGGCCGGATTAAACTGTATCGGGGCCGGATTAAACTGTATCGGGGACGGATTAAACTGTATCGAGGCCGGATTAAACTGTATCGGGGACGGATTAAACTGTATCGGGGCCGGATTAAACTGTATCGAGGCCGGATTAAACTGTATCGAGGCCGGATTAAACTGTATCGGGGACGGATTAAACTGTATCGGGAACGGATTAAACTGTATCGGGGCCGGATTAAACTGTATCGGGGCCGGATTAAACTGTATCGGGGCCGGATTAAACTGTATCGGGGACGGATTAAACTGTATCGGGGCCGGATTACACTGTATCGGGGCCGGATTAAACTGTATCAAGGCCGGATTAAACTGTATCAAGGCCGGATTAAACTGTATCGGGGCCGGATTAAACTGTATCGGGGCCGGATTAAACTGTATCAAGGCCGGATTAAACTGTATCGGGGCCGGATTAAACTGTATCGGGGCCGGATTAAACTGTATCAAGGCCGGATTAAACTGTATCAAGGCCGGATTAAACTGTATCGGGGCCGGATTAAACTGTATCGGGGCCGGATTAAACTGTATCGGGGCCGGATTAAACTGTATCAAGGCCGGATTAAACTGTATCGGGGCCGGATTAAACTGTATCGGGGACGGATTAAACTGTATCGGGGCCGGATTAAACTGTATCGAGACCGGATTAAACTGTATCGAGGCCGGATTAAACTGTATCGGGGACGGATTAAACTGTATCGGGGCCGGATTAAACTGTATCGGGGCCGGATTAAACTGTATCAAGGCCGGATTAAACTGTATCGGGGCCGGATTAAACTGTATCGAGGCCGGATTAAACTGTATCGAGGCCGGATTAAAGTGTATCGAGGCCGGATTAAACTGTATCGGGGACGGATTAAACTGTATCGGGGACGGATTAAACTGTATCGAGGCCGGATTAAACTGTATCGAGGCCGGATTAAACTGTATCGGGGACGGATTAAACTGTATCGGGGCCGGATTAAACTGTATCAAGGCCGGATTAAACTGTATCAAGGCCGGATTAAACTGTATCGAGGCCGGATTAAACTGTATCGAGGCCGGATTAAACTGTATCGAGGCCGGATTAAAGTGTATCGAGGCCGGATTAAACTGTATCAGGAACGGATTAAACTGTATTGGGGCCGGATTAAACTGTATCAGGAACGGATTAAACTGTATTGGGGCCGGATTAAACTGTATCGGGAACGGATTAAACTGTATTGGGGCCGGATTAAACTGTATCAGGAACGGATTAAACTGTATCGAGGCCGGATTAAACTGTATCGGGGACGGATTAAACTGTATCGAGGACGGATTAAACTGTATCGGGGACGGATTAAACTGTATCGGGGCCGGATTAAACTGTATCGGGGACGGATTAAACTGTATCGAGGCTGGATTAAACTGTATCGGGGACGGATTAAACTGTATCGGGGCCGGATTAAACTGTATCGGGGCCGGATTAAACTCTATCGGGGACGGATTAAACTGTATCGGGGCCGGATTAAACTGTATCGGGGACGGATTAAACTGTATCGAGGACGGATTAAACTGTATCGGGAACGGATTAAACTGTATCGGGGACGGATTAAACTGTATCGAGGCCGGATTAAACTGTATCGGGGACGGATTAAACTGTATCGAGGCCGGATTAAACTGTATCGGGAACGGATTAAACTGTATCGAGGCCGGATTAAACTGTATCGGGAACGGATTAAACTGTATCGGGGCCGGATTAAACTGTATCGGGGACGGATTAAACTGTATCGAGGCCGGATTAAACTGTATCGGGGCCGGATTAAACTGTATCGGGGCCGGATTAAACTGTATCGGGGACGGATTAAACTGTATCGGGGCCGGATTAAACTGTATCGGGGCCGGATTAAACTGTATCGGGAACGGATTAAACTGTATCGAGGCCTGATTAAACTGTATCGGGAACGGATTAAACTGTATCGAGGACGGATTAAACTGTATCGGGGTCGGATTAAACTGTATCGAGGACGGATTAAACTGTATCGGGGCCGGATTAAACTGTATCGGGGACGGATTAAACTGTATCGAGGCCGGATTAAACTGTATCGGGAACGGATTAAACTGTATCGAGGCTGGATTAAACTGTATCGGGGACGGATTAAACTGTATCGAGGACGGATTAAACTGTATCGGGAACGGATTAAACTGTATCGGGGCCGGATTAAACTGTATCGGGGCCGGATTAAACTGTATCGGGGCCGGATTAAACTGTATCGGGGCCGGATTACACTGTATCGGGGCCGGATTAAACTGTATCAAGGCCGGATTAAACTGTATCGGGGCCGGATTAAACTGTATCGGGGCCGGATTAAACTGTATCAAGGCCGGATTAAACTGTATCGGGGCCGGATTAAACTGTATCGGGGCCGGATTAAACTGTATCGGGGCCGGATTAAACTGTATCGGGGCCGGATTAAACTGTATCGGGGACGGATTAAACTGTATCGGGGCCGGATTAAACTGTATCGAGACCGGATTAAACTGTATCGAGGCCGGATTAAACTGTATCGGGGACGGATTAAACTGTATCGGGGCCGGATTAAACTGTATCGGGGCCGGATTAAACTGTATCGGGGCCGGATTAAACTGTATCAAGGCCGGATTAAACTGTATCGGGGCCGGATTAAACTGTATCGAGGCCGGATTAAACTCTATCGAGGCCGGATTAAAGTGTATCGAGGCCGGATTAAACTGTATCGGGGACGGATTAAACTGTATCGGGGACGGATTAAACTGTATCGAGGCCGGATTAAACTGTATCGGGGACGGATTAAACTGTATCGGGGCCGGATTAAACTGTATCAAGGCCGGATTAAACTGTATCGAGGCCGGATTAAACTGTATCGAGGCCGGATTAAACTGTATCGGGGACGGATTAAACTGTATCGGGGCCGGATTAAACTGTATCAGGAACGGATTAAACTGTATCGAGGACGGATTAAACTGTATCGGGGCCGTATTAAACTGTATCGAGGCCGGATTAAACTGTATCGAGGCCGGATTAAAGTGTATCGAGGCCGGATTAAACTGTATCAGGAACGGATTAAACTGTATTGGGGCCGGATTAAACTGTATCAGGAACGGATTAAACTGTATTGGGGCCGGATTAAACTGTATCGGGAACGGATTAAACTGTATTGGGGCCGGATTAAACTGTATCAGGAACGGATTAAACTGTATCGAGGCCGGATTAAACTGTATCAGGAACGGATTAAACTGTATTGGGGCCGGATTAAACTGTATCGGGGACGGATTAAACTGTATCGAGGCCGGATTAAACTGTATCAGAAACGGATTAAACTGTATCGAGGACGGATTAAACTGTATCGGGAACGGATTAAACTGTATTGAGGCCGGATTAAACTGTATCAGAAACGGATTAAACTGTATCGAGGCCGGATTAAACTGTATCAGAAACGGATTAAACTGTATCGAGGCCGGATTAAACTGTATCGGGAACGGATTAAACTGTATCGGGGACGGATTAAACTGTATCGGGGACGGATTAAACTGTATCGGGGACGGATTAAACTGTATCAGGAACGGATTAAACTGTATCGGGACGGATTAAACTGTATCGGAGCCGGATTAAACTGTATCGAGGCCGGATTAAACTGTATCAAGGCCGGATTAAACTGTATCGGGGACGGATTAAACTGTATCGAGGCCGGATTAAACTGTATTGAGGCCGGATTAAATTGTATTGAGGCCGGATTAAACTGTATCAGGAACGGATTAAACTGTATCGAGGCCGGACTAAACTGTACCTAGGCCAGATTAAACTGTATCAGGAATGGATTAAACTGTATCGAGGCCGGACTAAACTGTATCGGGGACGGATTAAACTGTATCGGGAACGGATTAAACTGTATCGAGGACGGATTAAACTGTATCGGGGCCGGATTAAACTGTAACGGGAACGGATTAAACTGTATTGAGGCCGGATTAAACTGTATCGGGAACGGATTAAACTGTATTGAGGCCGGATTAAACTGTATCAGGAACGGACTAAACTGTATCGGGAACGGATTAAACTGTATTGAGGCCGGATTAAACTGTATCGAGGCCGGACTAAACTGTAACGGGAACGGATTAAACTGTATTGAGGCCAGACTAAACTGTATCAGGAACGGATTAAACTGTATCGGGAATGGATTAAACTGTATCGAGGCCGGATTAAACTGTATCGAGGCCGGATTAAACTGTAACGGGAACGGATTAAACTGTATTGAGGCCAGATTAAACTGTATCAGGAACGGATTAAACTGTATTGAGACTGGATTAAACTGTATCAGGAACCGATTAAACTATATTGAGGCCGGATTAAACTGTATCAGGAACGGATTAAACTGTATCGGGAACTAATTAAACTGTATCGAGGCCGGATTAAACTGTATTGAGGCCGGATTAAACTGTATCGAGGCCGGATTAAACTGTATCGAGGCCGGATTAAACTGTATCGGGGACGGATTAAACTGTATCGGGGACGGATTAAACTGTATCGGGGACGGATTAAACTGTATCGAGGACGGATTAAACTGTATCGGAGCCGGATTAAACTGTATCGAGGATGGATTAAACTGTATTGGGGCCGGATTAAACTGTATCGGGGACGGATTAAACTGTATCGGAGCCGGATTAAACTGTATCGAGGCCGGATTGAACTGTATCGCAAGCCGGGCCGTATGTTTGACACCCCTGTTCTGAACTCCAAGGAGTACTAGCCAAGTTTATGCCACCTGTCTTCAAAACTTAACCCTTTAAACCCTGGTATCATTCTGGTGAATCTGCCCTGTACCCCCTGCAAGGCCAACATATCCTTCCTGAGGTGCAGTGCCCAAAACTGAATGTAGTACTCCAGATGGGGGTCTGACCAAGGCTCTGTAGCCAATGATCTGATCTCCTCACTATTTGCCAAACCCCATACTTTTGAGTTGTCAGCAAATTTTGCAGTCCAAATCATCTATATTTATTAAGAAGGAATGTGGATCCAATGTTGAGCCCTGCTATACACTACTTCCACCCTTTCTACAATCCAAGCCACATCTCTTACACAAGAACATAAGAAATATGAGCAGGAGTAGGCCATATATCCCCTCGAGCCTGTTCTGCCATTCAATCAGATCATGGCTGATCTTTGGCCTCAACTCTACTTTCCCGCCTGATCCCCACAACCCTTGATTCCCCTAGAGTCTAAAAATCTATCTATCTCAGCCTTGAATATATTCAATGACTACACATTCACAGCCCTCTGGGGTAGAGAATTCCAAAGATTCACAACGCTCTGAGTGAAGAAATTCCTCTTCATCTCAATCTTAAATGGCTGACCTCTTATCCTGAGACTATGTCCCCTAGTTCTAGACTCTCCAGCCAGGGGAAACAATCTCTCAGCATCTACCCTGTCAAGCCCTCTCAAGACAAGTATATCCTTCCTTAGATAAGGAGACCAAAACTGTACACATTACTCCAGGTGAGGTCTCACTAAAGCCCTGTACAACTGTAGTAAGACTTTCTTACTCTTCTACTCCCACCCCCTTGCAGTAAAGGCCAACATGCCATTTGCCTTCCTAATTGCTTGCTGTATCTGCATACTAACTTTCTGTGTTTCTGGTATGAGGACACCCAGATCTCTCTGAATTCCAACATATAATAGTTTCTCACCATTTAAAAAATATTCTGTTTTTCCATTCTTCCTACCAAAGTGAATAACCTCACATTTCCCCACATTATACTCTGTCTGCCACCTTCTTGCCCACTCACTTAATCAGCCTATATCCCTTCGCAGACTCTTTGGGCTCAATTTTAAAATGGTGGCAGGATGGCAGTTGGGGGGACGGGGTGAAGGTGCGCGTAGCAAGCCCAAATTTAAAAAACTTACCTTTTCCGACGCGATCGCGATGTAATTGATGGTGATTAAAGTTCTTTTCCGGCTTTCGCACCCAGCAGCCAACCTGATTGAGAGGCTGGCTGCTGACAGGAGCTGCAACTCCGAGGGGGAGGGGAGAGAGAAAGAGAGAGAGAGAGAGACGTCATCCGGCGCTGGAACAGAGAGCGGAGGGTGCTGAAGATCGGTTGGGGGGGCGGGGAGAGGGGAAGATCAGGTAGGAGAGAGGAAGATCGGGGCGGGGATATGGGGAGATCGGAGAGGGACATCGGTGGGGGGGAGAGGGAAATGGGGGGTGGGGAGAGGGACATCGGAGCGGGAGACATCGGACATCAGAGCAGGGTGGAAAGGTAGGTTTATTTTGTTTTTTAACCTTGTGCAATGGTTTCTTATTTAATTTATTTTGTTTCTTTTTGCCTGATCCGGCTCTTCGCTCCTGGTTTCACCAGGCGTGAATCGGAATCAGTGGGAAAGCTGCTCACATGAGTTTAAAATCGTTTTAACTATCTACTACGTCAGAAATAAAGTACCTTTAAGTACCTCAGTGAGGTACATTTGGTCCTTTAATTATCATCCTGCAGGCTTTAATTGCCAGCGGGACTTCCGGATTCGTGAAGCGGGCGCACACGGGTTCGTCTGTGGCAACACCGGAAGTTGGCGGGTTGGAGCCGGCTTCCAAACCTGCATGGGATTTTCGCCATTTTCGCAGCCCCCCTCCCCCCCCCCCCCCCACCCATGCACCCGCAATTTGATTTTAAAACTGAGCCCTTTGTGTCATCCTCACAGTTTACTTTCCTACCTAGCTTTGTATCGTCAGCAAACTTGGATACATTACACTCAGTCCCTTCATCTAAGTCATTAATATAGATTGTAAATAGCTGAGGCCCAATCACCGATCCCTGCGGCACTCTACTAGTTACAGGCTGCCAACCTGAGAGTGACCCGTTTATCCCTACTCTCTGTTTTCTGTCCGTTAACCAATCCTCTATCCATGCTGATATATTACTCCCAACCCCATGAGCCCTTATATTGCATCACAGCCTTTTATGTGGCACCTTATCAAGTGCCTTTTGGAGATCCAAATATACTGCATCTATTGGTTCTCCTTTATCTACCCTGCTAGTTACATCCTCAAAGAACTGTAATAAATTTGTTAAACACGATTTCCCTTTCATAAAACTATGTTGACTCTGCCTAATCAAATTTTGATTTTCTAAGTGCCGCGTTACTATTTCCTTAACCCTATTTCTATTAACCCTAACCCTTTGTTTCTTGTCTGCCAATCAGCTTTCTGCCTCTGCTTTATTGATTACCTTCTGAAAGTCCATATAGAGCACATCTCGTGCATTCATTTTATCTATAGCCAGTTGCTAACTGTTAATATCCATTGACCTTAGTTTGTAAAGGAATCTCATACGATACTTTATCCAAGGCCTTTGGATGTCTAGTTACGTTATATTAAATAGATTCCCCGTCAATTTGGAATGTTGCCTCCTCTAAACAGTCTGAAGTTAGTCAGACAAGATTTGCCTTTCTGAAGTCTTATAGGATGTCATTTTCTAGGTTATCTTTAGAAAGGTACTCTTCCATTTTGTTTCTGATTATTGATTCAGTTAGTTGTCTGATTATTCAGGTCAAGCTAAAGGATCTATAGTTGCCAAGTATGGCTGTCATCCTTCTTGAACACAGGGAATATATTTGCCTGTTTGCAGTCTGCTGCAACCTCACAATGTTCATTAAATCTCTCAAAATGACTATGAGCTTCACAAATCTCATCCTTTGACCCTCAAGCTACCCTGGAGTATAGTTCATCTGTACCAGGGAATTTATTGGTTTTCAGCCCTTTCAGCATAACTAGAACCTGTGCTTTGCCAATCTCACTGTGTTTGATTTTGGATGGTACTGTATTGTTAGTGTGCACTTTGGCAAAAACATTCAAAAATTAACTATCTAGAATGTTAACTATCTCCTGCTTATACTCATGTTCAAATCCAAACTCTGTTCGTGTTTTAACCTCCTCCCTGCTATGTCTTGCTGTTAAAGTATGGTTACAGTGGTTGAGGTAAATTTTGTGAAGAAAATGTGGACTTGTGGTAATTACTGTGAAGGAATTACTGTCAGTGAGGACATGCAGCACGCAGCAACATTACTCCATAGAGGGCAATTCTGCCATCTGGTTTTAAAGCCCTGCCGTGTATGTTGGCAAAGTTGCTAAATCAAACTTGGACTGTTATAACATGTTTAAGTAAAGGATGTTTCTCATTTAATTTTCTTTTTAAAAATAGTTATAGAGTTTGTCATAAAATAGATGTTTTCACTTATTCGGAGCTGGGTGGAACAAAGCAGGAGAGAAAAACTCGGCTGGGTTTTTTTTTTGTTTCCATTTTCTTTCTTGTGTCCAACTTGCACGCCATCATCCTAACGACACAGGATTACTTGTAGATATTGCTTCCAAATGAGAAGCTTATGTTGGAGATCAAATAATTGTGAAAAAGGCTGTGGATTAACATCCACGACACATAGACACAGGCAAAATGACACATGATATTAGGTGTACTTTAATTGTGGCCCAAGGGGATCACTTGGCAATACAGAAATAGTGTAACAAGCTGACAGGTAGCAATTCTGTGACGAGGAGAATAAACAAAGCCGGTTGCTCATGAGTCAGCTGAAGACTAAGTTAATGATACCCCACTGATAAAGCTGTCTGAAGATACAGTGTTATGTAAGCAAAGATTAATACATTTTTTTCCCTCTGTTCTTTTAACCCTCAATATATATTTTCCACAGGATTTGTTGTAGAAAAAATGTTTGAAGCTCTTATTATTCAGCAGATTGCAAATTCAAGGAATCTAAAGGGGACGTGTCTCATGAGCGCCTTCTGCCTAATCCTATTTTGCATGGGCACTACATAGGTAGTAATTACTTAGAATTTACAGCACAGAAACAGGCCATTTGGGTCAACTGGTCCATGTTTATGCTGAACGTGAGCCTCCTCCCTCCCTGCTTCATCTAATCCTATCAGCATATCCTTCTATTTCTTTCTCCCTGACTTTTTCTAGCTTCCTCTTAAATGCATCCATGCTATTAGCCTCAACTACTCCAAGGGGTTGCAAGTTCCATATTCTAATACAAAGGAAGAATGTGTCAAAATGCAAGAAGACATCACTAAACTTGCAGAGTGGGCGTGTAATTGGCGAATGAATTTCAATATAGATAAGTGTGAGGTGGTGCATTTTGATAGGAAGAATAAGGAGACCACATACTCCTTGAATAATAAGAGTCTAAATGGGGTAGAGGAGCAAAGGGATCTCGGGATACAGATACACAAATCACTAAAAGTAGCGACGCAGGTTAATAAGGCCATCAGAAAGGCAAACCAAGCACTCAGGTTCATTTCTAGAGGGATAGAACTGAAAAGCAGAGAAGTTATGTTAAACTAGTATAGAACCTTGGTTAGACCACACTTGGAGTATTGTGAACAGTTCTGGTCTCCATATTATAAAAAGGATAAAGAGGCATTGGAGAAGGTGCAAAAAAAATTCACAAGGATCATACCAGAACTGAGAGGATATACTTATCAGGAAAGGTTGAACAGGCTGGGGCTCTTTCTCTGGATAACCATCTGATAGTGGTCTTTAAGATAATGAAAGGGTTTGATAGGGTAGATGTAGAAAAAATGTTTCTACTTGTAGGGGAGTCCAAAACTAGAGGTCATAAATATAAGATAGTCACTAATAAATCCAATAGGGAATTCAGGAGAAACCTCTTTACGCAAAGAGTGGTTAGAATGTGGAACATGCTACCACAAGGAGTAGTTGAGGCAAATAGCATAGATGCATTTAAGAGGAATCGAGATAAGTACATGGGGGAGAAAAGAATAGAAGGGTATGCCAATAGGATTAGATGAAGTAGGGAGGGAGGAGGCTGGTGTGGAGCATAAATGCCGGTATAGACCAGTTGGGCTGAAAGGCCTGTTTCTCTGCTGTAACTCAATGTAACCACTCTCTGAGTAAAGACTTTTCTCCTGAATTCCTTATTGGATTTATTAGTGTCTATCTTACATTTGTGACTTGCAGCCCGATTTTAATTCTGGGCCAGTTTTTGGCGGGTGGGCAGCAATGTGAGTTAAAAACTCGCCCGCTAGTCCAACAATGAGGTCCAATGTATTTTAACTCCCAGGCCTCATTTAAATCCTGACGGCCAACTTCGGCAGGGAGTGGTAGAAAATCACATGGCCCAGAGGCCACCCGCCGACAGCAAGTGAGTGGAGGGATCAGATGCCAGGTCCGTTCCGTTGGGGGGGGGGTTGCGATCAGTAGGAGGGGGTGGGAGCACTGCTGCTCCTCCTGACTCCACAAGGAAAGTTTTTTAAAAATGTAAAAACGTAACTCTCTGGGCCTCTTTTGGCCCCATTCCCTTTCACCACTGGGTTGTCCTGATGGGAAACTCATTGCTGCTTCCCTCTCAGACCTCCGAATTAAAATTGCAGTCAGGTCGCAATGATATCATTGGGACCCGACAGGCATATGTTAAAAAAGGACCCTGCCGACTTTGAGAGGGTGTTCTTGCTGCCTGCGTAGGAGAGCAGGTGCTACCAGTCGGGTCCCGGCAGCTCCAGGGAGAGTAAGCAACCCAAGCGATTTTAACTGCCCACCTGCTCAACTTCCACCGGTCAAGTAGGCTTAATATCACCCCTTTGGTGTCTATATGGATGCTTTATTTTAATTGTGAGTGAAGCAGTAGAAATAGCTTCTTATTTTCAATCTTTCTGTTCGAAAAACAGAGCAGTGATCAAAGCCAAGAGAAAAGGCAGTCCTTTATCACAAAACCACACAACACAAAAACAACTTGCAGTTATATAGCGCCTCTAACATAGAAAAATATCCCAAGGCGCTTCATAGGAAGCCTTCTACCAGCCTGGTAGTCACATGATACAATGATAATGGAGTTGTTGATTAATCATAGCAATCAATCTCCATCAATTAGTCTATAACAGACACAGACCTGACATGAGGAAAAACCCAGTGGTGGAGAGTTTGGAAACCATAGGTCCAAAGTCCCCTTTTTCCTCCCAAGCATGCTACACTTACCACAAGTCATGTTCCAAAAAATTATTTTCTGTAAGAAATCTGTCTAATTTGCATTTGAATGAATACGAATTGCTTCCACCGTCTCCCTAGGAAGTCTGTTCTATAGATTTGACCACTTGCTCACTGAATGGCCTCAATTTTAACAACACACCCCCTCACCCCCGACGGGGTTAAAGTATCGAGATCGAATAATCCGACCCCAAACTGATACCATTCCTGTCCGCTGTAATATTACCAGTGGTGATTCAAGCCCTGGACAAGCTCCCACTAAAAGCAGGCGTGGGCCTCTTTAACATGCAAATGTCGTGGCCTGATGATGTCATCGACGCAATGACTTACTTTGAACCTCACCACAGGGCGAGTCCCCTGCTGTCTGTTGCCCAACAGGAAGAACCGATTGGCCAGAAGAGGTCTAGGTAAGTTTTAAAACTTTGCCTGGTTTTAAGTTCCTTGTGAGCCAGGAGGAACAGGAGTGCTCCCCCAGGCCTCACAAGGAAGCCTTCAGCACCCCCAGGCCCAATTGCAGCCTCGAACCCCTCATGCCACCCCCCCCCCCCACCCACTGCTCTCCTAATTGCAGCCTTGAGCCTCTCATGCCTTCCCCCTTTCTGATCGTGGCCCTGATCTCTGAAAGACTCCCCCCTCTCCCAAAAGCGGCCCCGATCTCTGAAACACTCCCCCCTCCCTATTGACTGCCGTGAACCGTTCCCATGGGTCCCCGGCTGTGGTCTCCTGCTGCTAATTACTGCTCCAGCCTGTCGGCCAAGCAGCCAATCTTGCCAGCTGTCGGACGCGAGTCTGCATTGATTTATTTAAATGAGGCCCTGCCATTAAAATTGACAGGGCCTCCATGTCCCCGGCCTTGCTGGGTTCTTTGCTCTGTACTGGGCTCCCCGCACTCTTCCGACCCTCCCATTAATATCGGGCCATTGTTTCTGCACATTAGTTTTGAATTTACCCCCTTCAAGCGCAGGCCATGTCTTCTGGTTCTACTGTTCTGGTCAAGGTAGAACAGCTTGTCATGGTCTACATTATCTAGTCCCTTTAGAATCCTAGACACAGCAAGCATCGCATCTCTCAACCTTCTCTTTTCCAGTGAGAACATGCCCTGAAGCGTAATCAGGCAAACATTGACACTGAGCCAGAGAAGGAGCCATGAGGATGGGTGACCAAAAGCTTGGTTAAGTGGGAAGGTTTTAAGGAGGGTCTTAAAAGGAGGATAAAGAGATGAGGGGCTCGATATTAGCAGGGCGGCAGGTTCGCGGCGGGGGGACGATTGGGCGCGTGGGTAACACGCCCGGTGAAATCAGTCTGCTCCGCGCGCAATCGCAGGCTGATTGGATCCACTTACCTGGTCTTCCGGGTTCCCCACTGCTAAGCTGCACGGCGGGCGGACTGCGCATGCGCAGTAAGGTCTGTCAGCTGGAGGAGCTCTATTTAAAGGGCAGTCCTCCACTGACTGATGCTGCAAGAAATAGGAAAAATTACAGCATGGAGCAGCCCAAGGGGAAGGCTGCTCCCAGGTTTAATGATGCCTCACTCCAGCTCTTATTGGATGGGGTGAGGAGGAGGGGGAGGACAGAGATCTTCCCCCCGGCGGGCGGGAGGAAGCTGCCTGACTCTGCCACCAAGAAGGCCTGGCTCGAGGTGGCAGAGGAGGTCACCTGCACCACCAACATATCGCCCACCTGCACACAGTGCAGGAGGCGCTGCAATGACCTAAGTAGGTCAGCCAAAGTGAGTACACTTACTCATTCCCCTACACTCCATCTGCCACATCACCACCCCCTCCCCACATCTCCTTCTGCACTGCCAACACTACTCTGTCACATCACCCCTCACACCCACTCAAACCTGATCCTCATCTTACCTGCACTTACTCACCTCGCCAGTACTCATCCCGCCACTACCGCTCAACCCAATCCTCATACAATCTCATGGCTCTAGCTCATACTCACCCTCTCATGCATCTCTTTCACAGTCAGCCTCACTCAACCTGCCACTACCTGTGCTGCAGCCACAGGGCATGCATCACATATGTGCAGTAGGCAGCGTAAGGCAAACGTGTCATGAGCATGAAGGGGATGCACAAGGGTGTTTGAGGGTTTGTCATGGTTTTTACTTATATTTAATTTCTGATCAACCCACATTACATATTATATTGGCACCACTACTGTCACATCTTTGCGAATCTTGTCTGGTTTGTGCAATAATGCCCGTTCCTGAGGATCACAATGAAGATCCACACCTGATGCCACCCATTGTGTCACTGCAGAGTGGGTGTAGGTGTATTTGCAGGGCTCTTTTGTGCAGACGACTGAGAGACATCGGCTATGGAAGGATGCAGAGGAGAAGTTGTTGAGGGCAGTGGTGACTTTGACAGCGACAGGTGAGAAGATGGTGCTCGGGCCAGCCGGGAGCAGCTCGGCATGAAGGAGGCTGCAGATGTCCACAACTACATGTCGAGTGACTCTGAGCCTCCTTGTGCACTGCTGCTCAGAGAGGTCCAGGAAGCTGAGCCTCTGTCTGTGGACCCTGTGGCGAGGGTAGTGCCCTCTGCGACGCATCTCTCTCTGGGGTTGCCCTCCCTCCTGCTGTACAGGTGGATGTGTTACAGCACTCTGTTGTGGAGCTCCACGTATCAGAGGTAGACACGTGGCCAGCGAGGCTGGTGATGCTGTTCGCCCTCTGAGGAGGTCATGACTGCAGCTACCGCGGCCCCCATCTGGAAGATGTACATCTGAGGGGGTCCGCAAGGCAGGTGCATGTGTCTGGACACCGGGGTAGGTGTGCAAGTTGGTGAATTTTGTTGTTTAGGAGGAGGGTGGTGGAGGCCAAACTTTGTCCAAAGTGACAGAGTGGCCTCCTGCAATGAGTGAGGGTCTCCCCCCCCACCTGTCAAATGGACCTTTGCAGCTGCCACAGGCTGATGGCTGCCACACGTCCATTTGAACTGGGAGTGTTTCCTCCAGTACGGGAAACAGACCCAGTTGTTTGTAAAATCCCAACCCTCCTAAAATATCACGTTAATCAGGTTTCGAAACGACCTGAAATACCAAAATAAATACCTTAAGTGGCACCTCGCTGGCTTTAATTGCCGGCGGGAGTTCCACATGCGGGGGCTGCGCGCGCATGTCAGCGCGTCACTGGGGAACCCAGAAATGAGGCGGGTTGGAGCCAGGCTCCCGCCCCGCCCCGGGAATCCCCGATTTTCGTAGCCCCCCGCCAGGAACGCTCCCGATCACGGGTGCGAAAATCGAGCCCGGAGAAAGGGTGAGGTTTAGGGAGGGAATTCCAGAACTTAGAGCCTATACAGCTGAAGGCATGAGCGCCAAGCTTTTATCACTACACTAATTTTTAAACAGGAAGATTGAAAGCAGAAAGCTTTCCTCATAATAAAAAAAACAATGAAAAGCTCCCCCTTGAACCAGCTGAAGTCATATCCTCAGCAGAGCAGAACGTAAGCTGTGTGAATTCACAGCAATTGAGGGTGGGATCTCCTTATTTTTGTTTCAGATTACATGCAGCCTGTACTTTGTTTCTTTTGGCTCTCATTGTATTAGAGAAAGGATTTACTTAAGTTTAAAATTCTTAGTGATTAAGCAGCATGTAAATGTAACTAAGTTAACATTCTGCCTGTGCAAGCATATTAGACATAAAGCTAATCAAAGTTTGACCAATTTTTAAAAATTATTCAAACATACCCATGAGACATTGGGCTCGATATTAGCACCCGCTATCGGGTGCGTTCCTGGCGGGGGGGCTCCGAAAATCGGGGATTCCCGGGGCGGGAGCCCGGCTCCAACCCGCCCCACTTCTGGGTTCCCCACAGACGCGCTGACATGCGCGCGCAGCCCCCGCATGTGGGAATCCCGCCGGCAATTAAAGCCAGCGGGGTGCCACTTAAGGTATTTATTTAGGTATTTCAGGTCGTTAACAGACCTGATTAAGGAGATATTTTAGGAGGGTTGGGATTATAGAAACAATTGGGACTGTTTCCCATGCTGGGGGAAAAACTCCCAGTTCAAATGGATGTGTTGCAGCCATCAGCCTGTGGCAGCTGCAAAGGTCCATTTGACAGGTGTTGGGGGGAGACCCTCACTCATTGCAGGATGCCACTCTGTCACTTGGGACAAAGTTTGGCCTCCAACACCCTCCTCCTAACAATAAAATTCACCAACTTGCACACTTACCCCGGGGTCCAGACACATGTACCTAGCTTGTGGACCCCCTCAGATGTACATCTTCTGGATGGGGGCCGCCGTAGCTGCAGTCATGACCTCCTCAGAGGGCGAACAGCATCACCAGCCTCGCCGTCCACCTCTGACACGTGGAGCTCCACAACAGAGTGCTGTGACACATCCACCTGCACAGCAAGAGGGAGGGCAACCGCAGAGAGAGATGCATCGCAGAGGGCACTACCCTCGCCACAGGGTCCACAGACCTAGGCTCAGCTTCCTGGACCTCTCTGAGCAGCAGTGCACAAGGAGGCTCAGAGTCACTCGACATGTAGTCGTGGACATCTGCAGCCTCCTTCATGCCGAGCTGCTCCCGGCTGGCCCGCGCACCATCTTCTTACCTGTCGCTGTCAAAGTTACCACTGCCCTCAACAACTTCTCCTCCGCATCCTTCCAGGGTACCACCGGGGACATTGCTGACGTCTCTCAGTCGTCTGCAAAAAAGAGCCCTGCAAATACACCTACACCCACTCCGCAGTGACACAATGGGTGGCATCAGGAGTGGATCTTCATTGTGATCCTCAGGAAAGGGCATCATTGCACAAACCAGACAAGATTCGCAAAGACGTGACAGTAGTGGTGCCAATATAATATGTAATATGAGTTGCTCAGATATTAAATAGAAGTAAAAACCATGACAAACCCTCAAACACCCTTGTGCATCCCCTTCATGCTCATGACACGTTTGCCTTACGCTGCCTACTGCACATATGTGATGCATGCCCTGTGGCTGCAGCACAGGTAGTGGCAGGTTGATTGAGGCTGACCGTGGAAGAGATGCATGAGAGGGTGAGTATGAGATAGATCCATGAGATTGTATGAGGATTGGGTTGAGTGGTAGTGGTGGGATGAGTACTGGGGAGGTGAGTAAGTGCAGGTAAGATGAGGATCAGGTTTGAGTGGGTGTGAGGGGTGATGTGACATAGTAGTGTTGGCAGTGCAGAAGGAGATGTGGGGTGGGGGCGGTGATGTGGCAGACGGAGTGTAGGGGAATGAGTACGTGTACTCACTTTGGCTGACCTACTTAGGTCATTGCAGCGCCTCCTGCACTGTATGCAGGTGGGCGATATGTTGGTGGTGCAGGTGACCTCCTCTGCCACCTCGAGCCAGGCCGCTTCCTCCCGCCCGCCGGGGGGATGATCTCTGTCCTCCCCCTCCTCCTCACCCCATCCAATAAGAGCTGGAGTGAGGCATCATTAAACCTGGGAGCAGCCTTCCCCCTGGGCTGCTCCATGCTGTAATTTTTCCTATTTCTTGCAACATCAGTCAGTGGAGGACTGCCCCTTTAAATAGACCTCCTCCAGCTGACAGACCTTACTGCACATGTGCAGTCCGCCCGCCGCACAGCTCAGCAGTGGGGAACCCGGAACAAGAGGTAAGTGGATCCAATCAGCCTGCGATTGCGCGCGGGACAGACTGATTTCACCGGGCGTGTTACCCACGTGCCCAATCGCCCCCCCGCCACGAACCCGCCGCCCTGGTAATATCGGGTCCATTAATCTAAAGCCACCTTAAGGGTAACAAAGATTTTTTTTTAGGTTGTCATAATAATAATGATCCTGGACTACATTGGCACAAGTGATTATTATCGTGTTGACAGCAAATTAACTGAGGAGATTTTTTTTCAATTCACAATGCAAAACCGTCAACTCACATCTGTGTCCAAAAGATCCTGCAATGCCACAAATGTCCATTTTAAAATGTCTGCTCTTCTAATAGAGCTTAAAAAAATTTCAGGTCTTATTTACTAAAAACACAGATGTTTATACTGTTACATGGTGATAGGAACACACGAGACAGCCATATCAGCCTCCAATTTTAACGCAAGGTGCGAATCGGGCAGGCGGGAAGCCCCCATGATGTCTCCTCAATAAATTCTTTCCCGTTGCAAAAATTTAAGTTGTTGTGTACACTCAGGGCAAACATGTAACAAGTCAATGGGCAGCAAGCAAGAATTGAAACTGACTGCAGCAGTGGCTTTAATCACCAGAAGCTACAATGAACTATAAACCTTTTGACAGCCTTGGATGCTGTAACATTGTAAGACTTCATTTGGTTTATTGGATAAATAACAACCTCCTCCAGTATTTTCAGGGTTTATCTCAAGAACATAAGAACATAAGAAATAGGAGCAGGAGTAGCTCATACGGCCCCTCGAGCCTGCTCCGCCACTCAATAAGATATGGCTGATCTTCAACCTCATCTCCACTTTCCTGTCTGATCCCCATATCCCTTGATTCCCTTAGAGTCCAAAAATCTATCAACCACAGGCACAAGTCAGGAGTGTGACGGAATACTCTCCACTTGCCTGGATGAGTGCAGCTCCAACAACACTCAAGAAGCTCGACACCATCCAGGACAAAGCAGCCCGCTTGATTGGCACCCCATCCACCACCCTAAACATTCACTCCCTTCACCACCAGCGCACCGTGGCTGCAGTGTGTACCATCCACAGGATGCACGGCAGCAACTCGCCAAGGCTCCTTTGACAGCATCTCCCAAACCAGCGGCCTTTACCACCTAGAAGGACAAGGGCAGCAGGCACATGGGAACAACACCACCTGCACGTTCCCCTCCAAGTCACACACCATCCCGACTTGGAAATATATCGCCGTTCCGTCATCATCGCTGGGTCAAAATCCTGGGACTCCCTTCCTAACAGCACTGTGGGAGAACCTTCACCACATGGACTGCAGCGGTTCAAGAAGGTGGCTCACCACCACCTTCTCAAGGGCAATTAGGGATGGGCAATAAATGTTGGCCTTGCCAGCGACACCCACATCTCATGAACGAATAAAAAAAAATCTCAGCCTTGAATATACTCAACGACTGAGCATCCACAGCACTCCAGGGTAAAGAATTCCAAAGATCCACAGCCCTCTGAGTGAAGAAATTTTCCTCATCTCGGTCCTAAATAGCTGACCCCTTATCCTGAGACTATGCCTCCTCGTTCCAGGCTTTCCAGCCAGGGGAAACAGCCAATCAAGACCTCTCGGAATCTTATGATTCAATGAGATCACCTCTCATTTTTCTAAACTCCAGAGAGTATAGGCCCATTCTACTCAATCTCTCCTCATAGGACAACCTTCTCATCTCAGGAATCAAGCTTTTTTTTTCACTCATGGGATGTGGGCGTCGCTGGCGAGGGCAGCATTTATTGCCCATCCCTAATTGCCCTTGAGAAGGTGGTGGTGAGCCGCCTTCTTGGCTAAGTGCTTGTTAGGCCATTTCAGAGGGCAGTTAAGAATCAACTACATTGATGTGGGTCTGGAGTCACATATAAGCCAGACTGGGTAAGGACAGCAGTTTTCCTTCCCAAAAGGCGATTAATGAACCAAATGGGTTTTTAACGACAATCCAGTAGTTTCGTGGTCATTATTACTGATACTAGCTTTTTATTCCAGATTTTTTTTATTTTTTAATTAACTGAATTTGAATTCCCCAGCTGCCATGGCAGAGATTTGAACTCATATCTCCGGATTATTAGTCCAGGTCTCTGGATTACTCGTCCAGTTACATAACCACAATGCTACTGTACCCTAGTAAACCTTTGCTGCACTACCTCTAAGGCAAGTATATCCTTCCCTCGGTAAGGTGACCAAAATTGTGCACAGTACTCCAGGTGTGGTCTCACCAAAGCCCTATACAATTGCAGCAAGACTTCCTTACTCTTGTGCTCCGACCCGCTTGCAATAAAGGCCAACATTCCATTTGTCTTCCTAATTGCTTGCTGTACCTGCATGTTAACTTTCTGTGTTTCGAGTACAAGGACACCCAATTCCCTCTGAACACCAACATTTAATAGTTTCTCACCATTTAAAAAAATATTCTGTTTTTCTATTCTTCCTACCAAAGTGAGTAACCTCACATTCCCCCACATTATATTCCATCTGGCACCTTCTTGCCCACTCACTTAACCTGTCTATATCCCTTTGCAGACTCTGTGTCCTCCTCACAGCTTACTTTCTCACCTAGCGTTGTATCATCAACAAACTTGGATACATTAGGTCTTCATTAGGATTGAGTCTCAAGATATTGGCTTTAGAATTCAATTTGGACAATTAAATGTGAAAATGTGTAAACTTGAACTTGAGCTTTGGGGGGTTGAACCAATTTAACAATTGTGCCTGATTTTTGGTATAGTATCAAGCATTTATCATGTATTTCAAACATCTTGAAGCAAGTGCAATGTCTGTTATTATATAAACATTGGGAAAACCAAAGTCATTGTCTTCTCCGCACCCTCACCACTGACTCTATTCCCCCTTCCCATCAACTGTCTCAGGCTGAATGAATAAGACTGTTTGCCATCTTGACATCCTATTGAATCCTGAGCTGAGCTTCTGACCCCATATCTTTTCCATCACAAAGACTGGTTACTTCCACTTCTACTTCCGTAACATTTCTCGCCTCTGCACCTATCTCAGCCAATCTGCAGCTGAAGCCCTGATCCATGCCTTCATCACCTTCAGACTCAACTATTCCAATGCTCCCCTGGCCAGTCTCCCATCCTCCACCCTCTGTAAACTTTAGTGCATCCAAAACTCTGCTGCCTATATCCTATCCTGCAACAAGCCTTGCTCGCCCATCACCCTTGTCCTCATTGACCTACATTGGCTGCTGGTCCCCAAGACTTCCAATTTAAAATTCTCATCCTTGTGTTTAAATCCCTTCATGGCCTCACCCCTCCCTATCTCTGTAACATTATCCCGTGCTATAAGTCCCCGCCCACTTCACCTCAGCCCCTCCTGAACTCTCTGTACCTATGACTCCAGCCTCTTGTGCATTCCCCCCTTCACTTCGCCCCACCATTGGGGGCCATGCCTTCAGCTGCCTTCTCTGGAATTACCTTACTAAGCCCCGTCTATCTCACCACTTACCTCTCATCCTTTTAAAACCCACCTCTTTGTCCAAGCTTTAGGTCACCCCTCCTAATATCTGCTTATTTGGCTTGGTGTCCATTTTATCCTCACTTCTCTGTGAAACAATTTGGGCTGTTTTTCTATGTTAACATTAATCTCATTTAGTTAGCAATGTGCCAATAAGTTGCTTTCTTCAAATCCAAGGTGGTAAAAAGTTCTCTAGCCACTACACGTAATGACATTGCAACTACAGCATTGTGAAGAGTTCCTCTGTTCAGTATTTCTTCTAGAGCATTTTTGTCATTAAGCTAGAAATACCAAACAGATGGAATCTTCACAAACACCCTTTTGTACACACCTCACTATATGCACATAAATAATTCCAACAATCGCAAACATAACCATAAACTTACCTATCCCACCTTCCAATATTCCCATCAACTGATGTGGCCCTTCTATTTCTCATGGCTCTCAGGCTTTGCTTCCATTCCATTCTTGACTTTCAATCCACTGGGCAGAAAATCACGGGGAACACACCTGCAATTTCCTGATCTGCGCTGGCAGCAGCCAAGGCTCCACACCAGGAGATCAGCCCTCTAATGTACAGAACAGCAGGAAATAGACTTCAGGTTTAAATACCTTGTTAATGCTTGCAAGGAATAATTTTCACCGTCTCCTCTTGGGCGATGAACTGGCGGAGCAGATCGCTTGCCTGTTATAGAACCTGCCTGATTTTAATTTCCATTGAAATCAATGGGCGTCACAAGGGGCGATCCGCTCCACTAGTGATGAAGGTGAAAATAATCCCCATAATGTTACATTAGTATGAAATTATGGGGCACATTCTGATCTTCTCAGACTTATGCACTTATTTAATGATGAAATATGAAAGACTTTTGTCTTTGTGCAAAAAGTGTTATTTTCATGTCGAATTTTGAAGGCCATCAAATTAATAATAAATAACCATGCAAATAACAGGCATGTGTACTGGAGCACACGTCTATACCTGGGTTTGATTTAGTGAATAATAGCCACAGGGACAACATCTGACATGTCAGACGTTTTTCCAACATTAGGACACCTGGGGGATAATTTTAACCCCTAAGAATGGGCGGGTTGGGGGTTAAAATAATAGCTTTTTGGAGCGGGACCACATCCCGGCCCCAATGTGCCCACTTCTGGGTTTGACCCAGGTGCGTTTGGGTGCGCGCGCACAACGGAGACCCAGAAGTCCTGCCTCCACTTAAAGCCGGCGGGCTGATACTTAAAGGGACAATGTACCTCATTGAAATAGTTGAGGTACTTAAGTTTTTGTGTATTACAAAAGTAAAACGAATTTAACCTGACCTGTTCGGGATTTCCATCACTTCCGATTTACATCAGGTGATAGCAGGTGGGAAGGGATGGATCCATGAGGTGAGTGCCTTTATTGCTTGTGGGCCCAGAGGAGCAGGAGTGCTTCCTCCAGGCCCAACAAGCTCACCTGGCACAACATGACCCCGCAATCGCCCAACTGCCACCCCCCCCACCCCCCGAACCTGATGCTGGACCTCCTGATCTTCAAGGCCCACCCAATGCTGGACCCCCTGATCTCTAAGGCCCCCCCGATGCCATCCACCTCCCCTTACCTCCCACCACCCCCCCCCCCCCCCACACCTCGGATTTGTTCCAGGGCCCACAATCTCTTTCTCCTTCCCGCCTCCCACTCCTTTTCCATCCAACAGGCAGCCAACCTGTCAATCTGGCTGCTTGGCGCGTGGGAAACCAGGAAGCACAAATACTCACTTTCAATTGAATTGCAATAGTAGATTGCGATGCACTCATTTGGCTTCCGGGTTCCCCACGCGAATAGATAGGGACAGGCTGGGTTCCCATCTCCCAGCTAAAATCTTGCCCCTGGAAACTGCTGTGCTATGCTGGTCATCTCTTAGGTTACAAATTTCCAATGCCTCTTCCTGATCTTGCAAACAGGCTGCTGGAGCTCATTATTGAGCTCATTGACTGTGCTCATTGATCTAACTTAAAGGGCCACTTTGTAGTTTCTTCATGCTTAAAGAGCTTGAGGACCTGTTGGAGATGAAAATCCACCACGTCTGTATCATGGCCCCCTAAAAGAAAAGAGAGATGGCCTCCTTAGCCTTTTGTAACGGGGTCACCTCACCTTCCGGATCGAGGCCACAACCCAGGCCTGGACCCCCAAGAGGGTCCCACATATTTGGCAGACCAGTATGTCAGGTTTTACTCAGTGCACTCGCCACACTGATCCACACTGCTATTGAACATAGGAATTCCCGGCATTGGGAATCCCTGCCGCCAATCTCCCCCCTTATGCTAGTGGCGGTGTTCGAGGCAGGTGGCTCAAGGCTCTGTGTGTTACAAGGCCATCAGAGAACTCTCATGCAGGGCTGGGACCCAGCATGTCCAGGTCCCACCCGTTTGCCACACTTCCACTGGAATTACAGCGGTAATGTGCCCGAACAGCTGCAATTTTTTGGCACTGTTGGCTTTAAGTTCAGTTCAGACCTGGTGTTAAGGGGACAAAGAATCTGCCAAGCCCAGCAGTCACACAGCAGTATTGAAGCTGCTTCTATTATTGGTCTCATTATCCTTTCAGATGAACTTGACAAATAGAAGATTTGAGAAAATCTAATTGTCATCGATTATACTTAAAGAAATCTCCTGCGCCAAGCTGAATAAGATTATGTACCAGTCTGGTTGATACAGGCCATGCATTCTCAATCATCAATCTGAGATACAGTAGTGTAGTGGTTATGTTACTTGAACTAATAATCCAGTAAACCTGGACTACTAATTCAGTGAACATGAATTCAAATCCCACAGTTTGAAAATTGGAATTCAGTTTTAAAAATCTGGAAATCAAAAATTGGTATTAGTAAAAGTGACCATGAAGCTTTTGGATTATTATAAAAACCCAATTGGTTCACTGATGTCCTCTTGGGAAGGAAACCTGCCGTCCTTACCTGGTTTAACTTGTATGTGACTCCAGTCCCACACCAACATGGTTTCCCTCTGATTTTTGTAAACAATTTTACAACACCAAGTTATAGTCCAACAAATTTATTTTAAATTCCACAAGCTTTCGGAGGCTTCCTCCTTCCTCAGGTGAACGGTGTGGAAATGAAATCTTCGAATCCTTTGCATTTGAAAATCACAGAACAATGCCTGGTGATTACTGCCCATTGCCAAGGCAATCACAGTGAGCAGACAGAAAGGTGTCACCTAAAAGGCCACCGAATATACAAACCCCCCAAAAAAAAGAGAGAGAGAGAGAGAAGGAAGACAGTCAATGACCCGTTATATTAAAAACAGATAACATTAGTTCGCTGGTGGGGTTACGTGTAGTGTGACATGAACCCAAGATCCCAGTTGAGGCCGTCCTCATGGGTGCGGAACTTGGCTATCAATTTCTGCTCGACGATTTTGCGTTGTCGTGTGTCTCGAAGGCCGCCTTGGAGTATGCTTACCCGAAGGTCGGTGGCTGAATGTCCATGACTGCTGAAGTGTTCCCCGACAGGGAGAGAACCCTCCTGTTTGGCGATTGTTGCGCGGTGTCCGTTCATCCGTTGTCGCAGCGTCTGCATGGTCTCGCCAATGTACCATGCTCTGGGGCATCCTTTCCTGCAACGTATGAGGTAGACAACGTTGGCCGAGTCACAGGAGTATGAACCGTGCACCTGGTGGGTGGTGTCCTCTCGTGTGATGGTGGTATCTGTGTCGATGATCTGGCATGTCTTGCAGAGGTTACCGTGGCAGGGTTGTGTGGTGTCGTGGACGCTGTTCTCCTGAAAGCTGGGTAATTTGCTGCGAACGATGGTTTGTTTGAGGTTGGGTGACTGTTTAAAGGCGAGTAGTGGAGGTGTGGGGATGGCCATAGCGAGGTGTTCGTCATCATTGATGACATGTTGAAGACTGCGGAGAACATGGCGTAGTTTCTCCGCTCCGGGGAAGTACTGGACGACGAAGGGTACTCTGTTGGTTGCGTCCCGTGTTAGTCTTCTGAGGAGGTCTACGCGATTTTTCGCTGTGGCCCGTCGGAACTGTCGATCGATGAGTCGAGCATCATATCCCGTTCTTACTAGGGCGTCTTTCAGCGTCTGTAGGTGTCCATCGCGTTCCTCCTCGTCTGAGCAGACCCTGTGTATTCGCAGGGCCTGTCCATAGGGGATGGCCTCTTTGACGTGGTTAGGGTGGAAGCTGGAAAAGTGGAGCATCGTGAGGTTGTCCCTCTGATTTGGCATAGCAAGCCACTCAGTCATAAAAGGGCAACTAGGGATGGGCAATAAATGCCAGCCTTGCCAGTGATGCCCACATCCCTAGAATATTTTTTTTAAAATTACCCAATTGTGTATGATGCAGTTATAGGATCCAATAAATCATCACCTGTAGCTGAACCTGGTTTTCCCTTCTTATCATGCCATTATGTTCTATTCCTAGTCAGAAATACAAAGTAACAGAGGTGACACTAGTGTTCTTTGAGTGTGTCAATATTGGCAGGATTCCCTGAGAGTGTGTAAATAATAGTGTTCCCTGGGAGTGGGTGGGTACCTGCAAGGTACACTTGAAGTGAGTCGATATTTGCAGCGGGGTTCCAGACAGGAAAGTTTGGAATCCGTTGGTCTGGGTCATATGCAAACTCTCATTAGCTTCTGAAACCACTTTCACTTAGTGTAAATTCTTAGTGAATACGGTGGTTTGCCTTTGGGTCACAGGTAGCTGCACAAAGACCCGTGCATCAATAAGCTGTGATCCTAAGCAAAGGTTTTGCATAGTATAAAAGTAATTTAATTTGATTTCGGATCATCAAACTGGTTATACAAAGTTGTTTTCAAACTAGTCCCATAATGTTTTACTATTTTGTTTCCATTTTAAGGTCAGTGTAATGAATGGGAAGTGTAGTGTGAGCACATGCCAATCAAACAGATACTATACTGTGATAAGATACTCAGGTCCCACACATGGTAGACTTTCCCTTATAATAATGCCGCTAATTTACCCATCTGCAGTGTAAACACTCCCAGCTTCTTCAGTCTACCCTCATATAAGCTTATTCCCAGCTGTCAATTTAGTTGCTTTTCACTGCACCCTTCCCAATGCTTGAAAGTCCTTTTCATAATACAAAGTCCAGAATTGTACACTACTCCAGCTGGGGCCAGACCAGTGCCCAGTAAAAACCCAAATTCCTCTCCTGTTTTGTGTCCTGTAGAATAATACCATTCGACTTATATTGTTTATTATCCTTTCCCAAACTCGTGGCTTTGCAGCTGTCCACACCAAATTAGATTTGCCACTTGTCAGCCCAGCCCTGCAATCTATCTTTTTCATGCTGTATTTGATCAGCCTGTTTCCTGTTGTTTGCAGTTGTTCCTGTTTTGGTATCATCTGCAAACTTGGGGCTCTTTGAGGAGATTTCAAACCTGTGGACAGGGGAAACTTAGTGGATGTATCCATCAAACTTGTTTAGGACTATAAGAACAGGAGTCGGCCATTCAGCCCCTCAAGCCTGTTCTGCCACTCAATTAGATCATGGTTGATCTGCATCTTAACTCCATCTATCCGCCTTGGCTCTGTAACCCTTAATGCCTAACAAAAATCTATCAATCTCGGTTTTGAAATTTTCAATTGACCTAGCCTCAACAGCTTTTTGGGGGAGAGAGTTCCAGATTTCCACTACCCTTTGTGTGAAGAAGTGCTTCCTGACATCACCCCTGAACAGCCTAGCTCTAATTTTAAGGTTATGCCCCTTGTTGTGGACACCCTCACCAGATGAAATAGTTTCTTTCTATCGACCTTATCAACTCCTTTTCTGGCCTACTTCCAAGTCATTTATATACATTACAAACAACAATGGTCCAGCATTGATCCCTGAAGCATCTTGCTGGTTATCTCCCTGCATGCTGCTCCAGCTCCAGGTATAACTTTGCTTCCTCTGTTTCAGCCCAACTTTCAATCCAATTCAGAGGCACTGCACCTATGCCGTGCATTCCAACCCTTGTGGATCGATCGCCCAGATGGTACTTTATCAAAAGTCTTGCTGAAATTAAATAAATAACATCCAGTAAGTTTCCCCCTGTCCACAAGGTTTGTTATCTCCTCAAAGACTCTGAGACTTGTCAGCCCTGATATCCCGCCTATCAAACCATGCTGGCTCCCTCTTATAGTTCTGCATTTCTCCAGGTTGTTCATCATCTGTTCCTTCAGGATGCCGTCCAGTACTTACCCTACAATGGAAATCAGGCAGACACATCTGTAGTTCTCTGAGTTATCTCTTTGCTCTTTTTTTATAGATTGCCATCATATTCCTTTTTCTCCATTCCTCAGGCACAGTCCATATTTTCTAGTATTCCCTAAAGATGCCACTAGAACATGTTAAATTTCATTAACTACTTCCTTAAGACCCCTTGTTTGCTCAGATACTTGTGGACACCCGATTAACAGTTATGTTGAATGGTTCTTCAGAAGCCCCCAAACTACATCATATCATTTATTACATGGTGCTGCATGAAGAAAGGGTGACAAGGTGATCATCAGCTGGCAAAGTCTGGCCACGCAAATGAAGATGCCACCAGGCATATATGCAAGCTTTGTCACATCTAACTCGCAACAACTGTGGTGGGAACTGTCTTCAGAGGGTCCAGGTCCACAAAAAGGCAGAGGCAGAATAAGAACATAAGAAATAGGAGCAGGAGTAGGCCATATGGCTCCTTGAACCTGCTCCACCATTCAATAAGATCATGGCTGATCTTCTACCTCAACTCTACTTTCCTGCCCAATCCTCATATCCCTTGATTCCCCTAGAGTCCAAAAATCTATCAATCTCAGCCTTGAACATATTCAATGACTCGGCATCCACAGCCCTCTGAGGTAGAAAATTCCAAAGATTCACAACCCTCTAAGTGAAGAAATTCCTCCTCATCTCAGTCTTAAATGGCCGACCCCTTATCCTGCAACTACGCCCCTAGTTCGAGACTCTCCAGCCAGGAGAAACAACCTCTCAGCATCTACCCTGTCAAGCCCTCTCAGAATCTTATATGTTTCAATGAGATCACCTCTCATTCTTCTAAACTCCAGAGAGTATAGGCCCATTCTACTCAACTTCTCCTCATAGGACAACCCTCTCATCCCAGGAATTAACCTAGTGAACCTTCGTTGCACCGCCTCTAAGGCAAGTATATTCTTCCTTGGATAAGGAGGCCAAAACTGTACACAGTACTCCAGGTGAGGTCTCACCAAAGCCCTGTACAATTGTAGCAAGACTTCCTTACTCTTGTAGTCCAACTCCCTTGCAATAAAGGCCAACATGCCATTTGCTTTCCTAATTGCCTGCTGTACTTGCAGGCTAACTTTTTGTGTTTCTTATACCATGACACCCAAGTCTGTCTGGACACCAATATTTAATAGTTTCTCACCATTTAAAAAAAATGTTTTTCTATTCTTCCTACCAAAGTGAATAACCTACATTTCCCCATATTGTATACCATTTGCCACCTTCTTGCCCATTCACTTAACCTGTCTACATCACTTTGCAGACTCTTTGTGTCCTCCTCACAGCTTACTTTCCCACCTAGCTTTGTATCATCAGCAAACTTGGTTACATTACACTCAGTCCCTTCATCCAAGTCATTAATATAGATTGTAAATAGCTGAGGCCCAAGCACTGATCCTTGCGGCACCCCACTAGTTACAGCCTGCCAACCTGAAAATGACCCGTTTATCCCTACTCTCTGTTTTCTGTCCATCAACTGATCCCCTATCCATGCTGATATATTACCCCCAACCTCGTGAGCCATTATCTTGCATAACAACCTTTTGTGAGGCACCTTATCGCATGCCTTTTGAAAATCCAAATATACTGCATCCACTGGTTCCCCTTTATCTATCCTGCTAGTTACATCCTCAAAAAACTCTAATAAATTTGTCAAACATGATTTCCCTTTCACAAAACCATGTTGACTCTGCCTAATCATATTATGATTTTCTAAGTGTCCTGTTACCACTTCCTTAATAATGGATTCCAGCATTTTCTGGACGACTGATGTCAGTCTAACTGGCCGGTAGTTCCCTGTTTTCTCTCTCCCTCCGTTCTTGAATAGTGGGGTTACTTTTTCTACCTTCAAATCCTCTGGGACCATTCTAGAATCTAGGGAATTTTGGAAGATCATAACCAATGCATCCACTATCTCTGCAGCCACCTCTTTTAGAATCCTCGGATGTAGACCATCAGGTCCAGGGGATTAATTGGCTTTTAGTCCCATTAGTTTCTCAAGTACTTTTTCTCCTCTGATAATAATTACTTTAAGTTCCTCACTCTCATTAGCCCCTTGGTTCCCCACTATCTCTGGTATGCTTTTTGTGTCTTCTACTGTGAAGACAGATACAAAATATTTGTTTAACACATCTGCCCTTTCCTGATTCCCTATTATAATTTCTCCTGTCTCAGTGTCTGGGGAACCAATGTTCACTTTTGCTACTCTCTTCCTTTTTACATACTTGTAGAAGCTCTTACAATCCGTTTTTATATTTCTTGCTAGTTTACTTTCATATTCTATTTTCTCCCTTTTTATCAAATTTTTGGTAATCCTTTGCTGGTTTCTAAAACTCTCCCAATCCTCGGTTTACTACTCTTCTTGGCAACATTATAAGCCTCTTCTTTTAATCTAATACTATCCTTAGCTTTTTTAGTTAGCTTTTCCCATGGAGTTTTTATTTCTCAATGGAATATATATTTGTTGAGAATATTGAAATATTTCTTTAAATATTTGCCATTGCTTTTCAAACATCAAACCCTTTAATTTAATTTCCCAATCTACCTTAGCCAACTTGCCCCTCATGCCTTTGTAATTGGTTTTATTTAAGTTTAAGACTCCAGTTTCGGACTAAAGTACGTTACTCTCAAACTCAATGTGAAATTCTATCATATTATGCTCACTCTTCCCCAAAGGATCCTTTAATGTGAGATTACTAATTAACTCTATCTCATTATACAATACAAGATCTAAAATAGCCTGTTCCCTGGTTGGTTCCATGACATATTTCTTTAGGAAACTGTCTCGAATGCATTCCATCTACTGTAAAGGCATCTGCTACTAACATGCACCATGCAGCCAGTGATAGAACCGGTCAGCTGTATCATCAATCCTGCCTTCACTTCATTCTAGGCACGCTGCAATGCAATTTTACAGGAATGGTTCCATATAGTGGCACAAAAGGTAACCCGCCTTACACCATCTCCATTTCAGCAGGCATCACTTGCTTGCAAATGCATGCCTGCACCTTCATTTTTGCCTGTCAGTTCTTTATTCCCTGTCCCTTCAGCCTTGGCAATGGCTGCTAATGGGTTAAGATGCCTTTTAAATTTTTCTAAATGCATTCAGAATTTTTGTCCCCATCTTTTCTAAAATGCTATTTTTCACTCTCACCACTTGTGTGCTCCCTACACCTGTCCAAATCTGCACCTGGATCTTTAAGACTAAACTGTGTTATTAAAGACAGCAAAATGGTGGGAGGTCAACACAAATATCTAAATTATTATCTAAATTAGGTTATTAGGTCAGATTTCAGCTTTTAAGGGTCCTTAAGAAAATGAGTTCTTGCAAAATTTTAAAATAACTACAATTTTGCTAATTGTGGATGAAATCAGAATTTAATGTTCATTTAATAAATAAAATGTTGGTGCTTAAACAACAAACTAATAGGAAGCATCTGATGGAATACAAAATCATTCTGTATCTCTGCAACTTTCATCATTTTTGTACAATATCTCTGAAGTTGGCCCATACAGTTAGGAAGCACTTTGTTCTGGTTTCAATCGGTACCTGAATGAAACAATTTTTCCAGCATAATTTGCAAGCTCCCCAAATTAATGAAAGATGGAACTTTCATATAAAATACTGGACCGATTACTCCTCCTTTTCTACATCTGTCTCAGCCAATAGGAGTGCTTCAAATGTCCCCAGAAGCAAAATTCACTTTTTTTTGTATTATCATTACAGCCATTTTTCTGCTTTGCAAGAGGGTTTAACGTTTTGAAATAAAATCAGCAAACACTGGTAATGCACAGCAGTTGAATCGGCCCATGAACGAGGATAGGTTAACTTTTAAGGAGGGGCCCTTTCATCAGACCCCGTGATGCAGGCTAACACCCAAAAAATGAACTTATCTTTTTCTCTCCGACGCTGGCTGAATTTTCAGTATTTCCGTTCACGTACAATAGTCAAGATTGTAACTACAGTTAACCGTCATCACCAAAATTAAAAGAGCAGGTAGTCTTGAGAAATGTGGGCTTTTCTGGTTAATCATTAACAGGCAGAATTTGAATTATTACACAAATTGAACTGAATAGAATTGAAAACCCGCGAGCTGTCTTTTATTTGTCGAACAGACATTGTTGTTCTAATGTTTTACAGCCAAGAAAGTGACATCAGAGAATAACAAATTCTTCCTCTGTTTCTTTATATTCTCTCACCATACACCATTCCCAGGCTGAGAATGCAGATCTTCTCTTTCTTACACTTCTACCAATTACACTCTGCAAGGAAAGGCAAAGTGACTGCAATTGCACACAAAGGAGCGAATGTGGTCACGGTCAAACGACCAAAATAAATACTGGCGATAGCCGTATTGACCATAAAAATCGGTGGGACCGTGTGAGAGGATAAAAAGTGACTGCAGCTACAAGGGCAGCATAAAAAGCTCCACAGGCAAAGTGGCAGCAATAAAGGCAGCCACATTCCAAAGGGCTGGATTAAAAGCAGGTGTTGCCACAAGGGTGCCATAAAAAATGTTTATGGTCACAAATTGAGACAGAGGCTTCCAACATGGGAGTATGCCTCACCGAGAGAACATTTCCCAGGAGATTACAACACTATTCGAGATGGTGGCTCAAACTAACAACGCAACATATTTGGAGTAATTTGATTGGTTCAGCTTTCTTTTATTGGTAGTTGTTGCTGAAGGCCCATTCTTCATTCATAGTTTTTTGAAGTTGGTTGGTGGTTTTGATTCCTGCTTGCTAACAACTGATTGGTATGTTAACGACCTGTTCAGTTGTGATTTGCTGATGTTTTATGAATGTGAAATTTGAGCCAATTAGGTGGAAGTGTGACACAGAAATTTGTATATAGACATTGTGATACCTGAAACACATGTTCAGTGAGCTTTTTATATAGACAGATATATACAAATAAATATAGAGCTTCTAATATATATTTCAAATAAGAGCTATTAAATTTGTTTTGTTTGTGCTAGTTTAGCAGCCCTGTGAGATTGTATCTCTGAGGAAATCTTTTAAAATGAATGTTTTTTGAAATGAAATTACTAAGACAAGTCAATCATTCTCTGCAAAGACTACAGCTTTGAACTTTGATTACATTTTGCATTTTGCAGGGTATTGCAAAGACTTCCATCTGACCTGCATGATAGCAATATGGGAAAGTATGTGTCTTTGAAATGACTATGTCAAAACTAACTTGACAGTAGACTGCAACTGGCAATAAGAAAGTGGCATCATCACATAAGAATTGAGTGGGGATCTATTTATAACAGAATTGGTACTTTTGAACAGGTTGATAATAAAACACAACAGTAAATGGAATAATACTGAGAGAATTTTAACTCCCAAGCTGGAAGCCAGCGGGAGGCCTGCCCGGGAGATGCAGTGGAAGGCCCAGACCACTTTAACGGCCAAGTCTCATTAACATCCTGCTGGTCAGCTGCCCACCCAAAACAGGCATCCGGAATGATGGGCTTTTGAAGATCGAGCAAACTTGAGGCCACATGTCAGGTCATTCATGGGGGGGACGGTTGAGAGGATTTAGCGGATGGGAAGGGGGGAGCTCGGGGTGGCAGCAGTCCAAACTCTCCTTGTGGGGCCTGAAGGAGCACTCCACCAAAATAGGTTTTACACTGGACCTCTGCTGGGCACCCCACTCAATAGGCAGTTCTAAAAGCATTCGAGGCCTCTCTATGTGATAGGACCCCGATTTGCAAATATCTGTGAGGCTCCTGCCTCAGCCGCCCAAGAAAACAACAGCATTATAATATGGAATGGTCTCGGACATCGGGGGGTCTCGGACATCGGGATTGGTCTTGCACATTGGGGAGGGGTCTCAGACATCAGGAGGCTCTTGGACATTGGGGGGGTGATTTGGACATGGGGCGTCTCGGACATCAGGGGGTCTTGGACATCGGGGGAGTGTCTCGGACATCGGGATTGGTCTCAGACATCGGGCGGTTTGTCAGACATCGTGGGTGGGGGGGGGGGCGGCCAATCGTGGGGGTCCGATTGTGGCAGGTAAGCTTGTTGGGCCTGGAGCAAACATTCCTGCTCCTCCTGTTACACAAGCAGTGCGATAAAGGCATTTAGCGCATCGATCTGGCCTTTCTCTCCTCCGTTTCACTGACAAGGTTCACGAGCCCCGGGAACCCCGTGATGGAGGCGTAAAATTTAAAGGTCTGTGAAAATCAATTAAAAAAGACCAAAATTAACGCCTCATAAACCCGGAAGTGGGCGCATTAGAGCCGGGTTGTGGTCGCACTGGAAAAATCAATTATTTTAACGACCTATCCATCCCAACACACCCGTTCTTGGGGGTTAAAATTCCTGCCCCAGGTTGCAGGAAAAATGCGCAAAATACATTTTGGTCACAAGCAACACATTGCATTCTACTCAGGACCTTTAAGAGGTGTACACAGAGGGCGCTACAGAGATTGAGAAATCCTGTGGAATAAAATGAAGAAACCTAAAATTCTTTGCTTACCACAGAATTTATAGTATCATGAAAGCGAGCCATAGTGAAATCATTAGAGAATGCCTGTGGCAAAAAAAATCATGATGTTTTGGAAGGGAAAAACCTGTCGCCTTTGCCTAAGTCATTGCTTTAAGTTACAAATCAAAAGATAGCAATTCCTCACATTCCAGTCTTACCAGCTATGCCAAATGGAATTTAGGGCACACCTCATAATATTGAAATAATAGGAGGCACTGTTCATTGCACACCCCGACCGGTTTGAAGCATTTCTTGTGCATATTTCAGTTTGTGCATGCAGTACTAATAACAGGACTTGACTTCCAGTCAGTAGGATTCATTCCTCCTTTGCACTATTAAATTATTTTAACTGGGCTGTATTGAAGGGCCTCCAAACTTCTTGAGATGTCTGGGCACTGTAAACAAGATATTTATAACACAAATCTGGCCAATTACCGCCTCATCAGTCTACTCTCAATCATCAACAAAGTGATGGAAGGTGTCATCGACAGTGCTATCAAGCGGCACTTACTCACCAATAACCTGCTCACCGATGCTCAGTTTGGGTTCCACCAGGACCACTCGGCACCAGACCTCATTACAGTCTTGGTTTAAAATGGACAAAAGAGCTTAATTCCAGAGGTGAGGTGAGAGTGCCTGCCCTTGACATCAAGGCAGCATTTGACCGAGTGTGGCACCAAGGAGCCCGAGTAAAATTGAAGTCAATGGGAATTAGGGGTAAACTCTCCAGTGGCTGGAGTCATACCTAGCACAAAGGAAGATGGTAGTGTTTTTGGAGGCCAGTCATCTCAGCCCCAAAACATTGCTGCAGGAGTTCCTCAGGGCAGTGTCCTAGATCCAACCATCTTCAGCTGCTTCATCAGTGACCTTCCCTCCATCATAAGGTCAGAAATGGGGATGTTCGCTGGTGATTGCACAGTGTTCAGTTCCATTCGCAACCCCTCTGATAATGAAGCAGTTCGTGCCTGCATGTAGCAAGACCTGGACAACATCCAGGCTTGGGCTGATAAGTGGCAAGTAACATTTGTGCTAGGCAATGACCATCTCCAACAAGAGAGAGACTAACCACCTCCCCTTGACATTCAATGGCATTACCATTGCCGAATCCCCCACAATCAACATCCTGGGGGTCACTATTGACCAGAAACTTAACTGGACCAGCCATATAAATACTGTGGCTACAAGAGCAGGTCAGAGGCTGGGTATTCTGTGGCGAGTAACTCACCTCTTGACTCCCCAAAGCCTTTCCACCATCTACAAGGCACAAGTCAGGAGTGTGATGGAATACTCTCCACTTGCCTGGATGAGTGCAGCACCAACAACACTCAAGAAACTCGACACCATCCAGGACAAAGCAGCCCACTTGATTGGCACCCCGTCCACCACCCTAAACATTCACTCTCGTCACCACCAGCGCACCGTGGCTGCAGTATGTACCATCCACAGGATGCAATGCAGCAACTCGCCAAGGCTTCTTCGATAGCACCTCCCAAACCCGTGACCTCTACCACCTAGAAGGACAAGGGCAGCAGGCACATGGGAACAACACCACCTGCATGTTCCCCTCCACGTCACATACCATCCCGACTTGGAAATATATCGCCGTTCCTTCATCGTCGCTGGGTCAAAATCCTGGAACTCCCTACCTAACAGCACTGTGGGAGAACCTTCACCACACGGACTGCAGCGGTTCAAGAAGGTGGCTCACCACCACCTTCTCAAGGGCAATTAGGGATGGGCAATAAATGCTGGCCTCGCCAGCGACGTCCACATCCCATGAACGAATAAAAAAAACCATCAGAAAACAAAATGTTGTTCTTTACACTTTGTATTTCATTTTGCTTGTCCCATATTTTTTACCTCCTCCTTTAGTTCCGCCCATTCCTTACTCCATTTGAGTTCAGAATTTACAGTGTTCTCCCAGACCCTGTGACCAGTCACTAGGAGGTGGCCAAAAAAGATCCTGAATGGCTTCGTCTCCATTATTCATACTGCTCATTGTTAAGCAATTGGTAGCTGCCCAGAACCTCCCCTTGACATGACAGCAGAGATCAGGACTGCACTGCACTTGATTGCCTATTGCACCAGTATTCAATTAAAAAAAAACATTTCAAAACTCGATTAACTAATGTGATTGACTCTCAATCAATGTTTGCTTGATGCAAAAATAGTAGCTTCAACATTTTAAAAAATAGTTCATGATTAACATTCACTTAATAGTCAAACAGTGGAGTTGTTGAAGGGACAACTGCTTCAGGATAAAGAATTTGACAAATGTTGTTCGGGGGGAGAAAAGAACCAGAAGAGCAAAGCCAATTTTTGTTACAACTATCCACTTACGAGTCACACAACGATGCAGTTCAACAGAGTTATGCCACTGCATCATGTATTAAGAAGCAATGTAATAAAAAAGATTTCCAAACCCTTTTCTCGTGAAAGCGGTGCTTCTTAATAGCTAATTCAAATCACCTAAAAAAATATGAGTAAGCCCTTGGCATATACTTGTTGGCTTAAATGTAAAACAGTTATTGTTTATTACATCTTCAAGACTAGTTCATATTTTCCAGTGCCAAAACATTCATCACTTTGTCAGATGATCTTTTAATCTAACAAACTGGATCTCTTTCAACAAACTAATGAATACAAAATCCGCCTGGACTGTTTACAATGTGTGAGAATATACTTGGTGGGCAATGGAGTAGAATGTAAAGCAAAGTTGTTAATGACAACAATAAAACTGTTGAAGGGTCCGAGTCTTCCAAATCTAATAGTTTAATTTTGTGATGTGTGCTGAGCATAAATCCTTTGCATTGCACAAAGTATGAAATTCTAACACAAAATTACACCAGGAGAAGAATCGAGCAGAAAAAATTAAATGAATATCTTTAATTCAAATAAGATAAATGTATTCTTTCATGGGAATTCCAAAGGTGGGTAATTAATTCTTCGAAATATGGTAAAACCCTACTGTTGGCTTCAAAGAAAATCATTGAGGCAGAGGAGCATTAATCTTGTCGAACTGTACCCGACATTGTGACATTAAATCAGGTCCAAGAGATTCATATCAACCTAATGGCTTAGTGTTCCGTATGCTGTTCTTAAACTAGAAAAAAGTCCTGTGGTTAGTTGAAAGCGGGTTAAACATCAAATTCTGTGTGCGGTAGTTTAATATAAAAACATTTCCTACCCAGGTGTTGTACCAAAAAAACTGTAAATGTACATCATTCAGTCATCAACCCATTTATAACTTAGGAAAAGCCAGTTTGTTTGCCTACTGCACAATGAAAAGGGTGGTGTGTTATGACTTCACGCATCATGAATCATGCTACTGTGGAAAATGCTGAGTAAAACACTTTGTGATATCTATTGGCGGTTGATGTGAATCATTGCTGCTTGCATTTCACTTACTAATCTCAAAAAAACAATGTAGCAAGGGCTGAATTGTATGGTTCGTGAGAGGGATCAGTGGCTACAGTGATGTCAAATCTCTTTCACTGCCTTGAGGCATTGATTTGCCTATTAGGCAGTACAAATTTCACACTGCTAAGCCATTGGAATGAATTTTCAGTGTGTCCACAAACCACCACTTTGTTAAGGTGGAAATTCCTTCACTCATAACGCACAAAATATAGAGTCCATTTCTACCCTGATATGAAGGAGTGATTTATTTATTTAATTATACTTTCTGGGCTTTGAGGTTATTTTGGACACGTGACACTCACTGGGATTTCTTAGACATTTGATACTTACAAGTGGAACTAATTGAATAGCTCTTTCAAAGAGCCAGCACAGGCACGAAGGGCCAAGTAGCCTCCTTTTGTGATGTAAGTTTCTATGAGGGTTAAATTGGTCCACGTAACCAGGTTTCAAAATGAGGTCCAAGATGCCGATGGGAAGTGCGCAGGACACCATGTTGGTAAAGGAGTTTGCACGCGCGCCCCTAATGACCGCCTGCAGCATGCAGAGCAGGCAGATCATGACACAAATCAGTGTGCAACACTGATTTGAAGCCACCGCTGCCATTTTGGAACTCCACACTCCTGTCTTAACATTACGTTAAACAGCATGAAGGACCCCCCCACCCCTCCCCACCAGCGCTATTTAAACGGATCATGAAGTACCTACAGGTTAATTGCTGGATTATTTATTTTAGCTGCTGGTGCAATCGTAGGTGTTTTTCGAGGTTTTCTGTATTTGGCTAAAGTTTCAGTAATCTACAGGGAGTGGTCTGGCTGGTCTTGCAGTCCTTTTTGTGCCATTTAAAATACTCTGCTGAAAGAAGTTGCCTCCAGACATGAGTAGCCCGGTAGGATTTCCTCTGGGAATTGAACATGACTGGGAGAGTGAAGAGAGGCATGCAGAGCAGGACAAGCTGCTCAAAGAGGGAAGAAGAGGAGGGGGAGCAGGGCACTCAGCAGGAGACCATATCCACGGAAGATCTTCAGGAAGCAATTCTCTTATCTCAACTTCCGAGAGGCGCCTTCGTTTTACAAAGTAACTGAAATTTGTCAACTGCTGCAGCCACAACTGCAGCCCCAAAGCAGGGCAAGGACAACATTGCCTGTGACTGTCAAGGTGACCGTGGCTCTTCATATTAATGCCTCTGGCTCCTTTCAGGCTGCTACTGGAGATATAAGCAACATCTCGCAGTTTGCAGTGCACTGCAGTATAAGGGAGGTCACTGAGGCTCTCAGTCCCTCTTGCCAGAGACAAGCAGGAGAAGCGAGCACAAAGTTTTGGAAGGATTTTTTTTTTATTCGTTCATGGGATATGGGCGTCGCTGGCAAGGCTGGCATTTATTGCCCATCCCTAATTGCCCTTGAGAAGGTGGTGGTGAGTCGCCTTCTTGAACCACTGCAGTCCCTGTGGTGAAGGTTCTCCCACAGTGCTGTTAGGAAGGGAGTTCCAGGATTTTGACCCAGCGACGATGAAGGAACGGCGATATATTTCCAAGTCGAGGGGAATGTGTAGATGGTGTTATTCCCATGCGCCTGCTGCCCTTGTCCTTCTAGGTGGTAGAGGTCGCGGGTTTGGGAGGTGCTATCGAAGAAGCCTTGGCGAGTTGCTGCAGTGCATCCTGTGGATGATACACACTGCAGCCACAGTGCGCCGGTGGTGGTAAGAGTGAATGTTTCGGGTGGTGGATGGGGTGCCAATCAAGTGGGCTGCTTTGTCCTGGATGGTGTCGAGCTTCTTGAGTGTTGTTGGAGCTGCACTCATCCAGGCAAGTGGAGAGTATTCCATCACACTCCTGCCTTGTAGATGGTGGAAAGGCTTTGGGAAGTCAGGAGGTGAGTCACTCGCCGCAGAAAACCCAGCCTCTGACCTGCTCTTGTAGCCACAGTATTTATATGGCTGGTCCAGTTAAGTTTCTGGTCAATAGCGACCCCCAGGATGTTGATGGTGGGGGATTCGGTGATGGTAATGCCATTGAATGTCAAGGGGAGGTGGTTAGACTCTCTCTTGTTGGAGATGGTCATTGTCTGGCACTTGGCTGGCGCGAATGTTATTTGCCACTTATCAGCCCAAGCCTGGATGTTGTCCAGGTCTTGCTGCCTGTGGTCACGGACTGCTTCACTATCTGAGGGGTTGCGAATGGAACTGAACACTGTGCAATCATCAGCAAACATCCCCATTTCTGACCTTATGATGAAGGGAAGGTCATTGATGAAGCAGCTGAAGATGGTTGGGCCTAGGACACTGCCCTGAGGAACTCCTGCAGCAATGGATTACAGGCTTCCCCATGGTGAAGGGTGCCATTGACTGCATGTATATTGTCGTGCGTGCTCCTGATCTGAACTCTGCCATATTCATGAACAAAAAGGGATTCCACTCCCTCAATCTGCAGCTGGTGTGTGACCACAGGCAGTGCATCATGCAGGTGAATGCCCACTATCCTGGCAGCAGTCATGATTCTTTCATTCTGCGGCAGTACTCTGTGTTTGCATTGGCACAGCAAGACCTAGGCTGGCTACTGGGCAACAAGGGTTATTCCCTCATGACATGGTTCATGACTCTGGTCAGGAACCCACGCACATGTGCACAGCAGGCCTACAGTGAGAGCCGTGCTGCCACGTAGAACATTATAGAGTACACTATCGGCATTCTCAAGCAACACTTCCACTGCCTGGACCACTCTGGAGGAGCTCTGCAGTATTCAGCTGAGCAGGTATCGAGGTAGTATGCTGCACGCTGCACAATTTTCCATTATGAGGGAACAGCCCTTGCCACCACCTATCAGGTGACAGGCTGAGGAGCAGGAGCACGAGGAGGAGGAGGAAGAGGAAGTGGAGAAGGTGGTAGGAAGGGAGTCTACAAGGTAGACAGGTCGTGTCTGCCAGGGCTCTGTGTGATCAGATTATTAATGAGCGATACCAGTAACCTCAACAATACCTCCCCATTCACCAACAGTCCCACACTCCTTACTTTCCTCTCTCACTGACCATCACTTCATCCTCTTTCTGACAACATTTATTGGTTCCTCCCTCAGTTCACTGTGGAAATAAAAACCAACACCAAATGCAAAGTCAAATCCAAATTTATCAAGTCAATCATTAAATAATACATACAAAATTAAACTAATTACCCTTATGCATTCCCTTAGTGCCTTATGCATTCTTCTGTGTGCAATTGCCTTTCCTAGTGCTCCTACGAGGTGCTCCCCCAGTGGCTGCAGCTTGGGTAGTGGAAGGCTGCTGACGTTCATTGAGGAGAGTGCAGATGGCCTTGGAGAACGACCTCGAGCAGATCTGAGCCGAGAGGGCCTGGCTTCAGACTGCACCATTTCAGCATGGACTGCAGCAGTCTGGGCCGGCTGGCTGGCTGACCAGCAGCAGCAAGGGCACTGGTGGAGTGGCAGGGGTGGGAGCAGGAATGCTGTCATCCTGAGAGAGGTTGGCAGGTTCCTGTTCCATGGCGCCACTGCCACTCTACTGGGGCGGCGCCTCAGCAATCCCGGTGATCTGCTGGAGAACAGATTGCTAAACTGCTGTGACACCCTGGAAGCCCCGTTCCACAGTGGTCCCCAGAGTCACGTCAGCAGCAGCCTGAGCTTCCAAGTCAACTGTCTGATATTCCAAGGAAGCAGTCAGAACTTCGATGGAAATTGATTCAACGGAAGCTGTGACATCGGTCATCAGACGCTGCATGATGGTGAGTTCCACAGGTGTGCTTATGGAGGTGAACACCCATTCCATGTGGGAAAGGATGGGCTCCAAGCTCTGTGCAAAGCCCTGTGCCAAGTTGGAGCTGGACTCCTCCATGGTCATTGACATTGTGCGCAGGTTTTCCAGTGCACCAAGCATTTGGTGGTGTACGACCATCAGCCTTTTTCTGTAGCCTGGCCCATCGAAGTCCTCATCTGACTTCTCTACAGCAGAACTGGTGTGCGACCTCACCCTCTGGCGAGCTGGCACCTGTGGTGTCCTTCCGCCCTGCTCTGGCACCTGCGCATGTGCATGGTGTCTCACTACGTGTAGATGCCTCATCTATCCTATCCTCTAAAGTACGCGCAGTGTCAGTCTCTGAGCTGATGGCTGCAAATGTAAGATCGAGTGACGGGGTCTCATCATCATCATTGTCATCTTCCTCTTCCTCCTCTGGCTGGGCAGGTTCCAGTTAGAGTCATAGAGCCATAGAGTCATACAGCACGGATAGAGGCCCTTCGGCCCATCGTGTCCGCGCCGGCCAGTTCCTGGGTATCTGAAATGAAAATGGGACAAGGGTTGAGTTGTGGTGAAGGGAGAGGAGTGAGTAAGACGTGTGTGCTTACACCATCTGCAGCACATGAGTCAGAAAAGATTGTGGGATGTGGGAGAAAGGAGAAGTGGGAAGAAAAAAGGAGGATTAAGACCGCAGAGACCCTCATTGTTGACCCCTCCAGCGCCACCAGTGGCCACGGCCTCAGCGATGCCCCTTCCCATGATGGCCAGTACTGTCTCCTTCATGGGGGTTAAAAGTTGCAGGCGCACTTGTCTTCCTCCAGTTTCTTGCTGCTGCCTCCTGTTATGAGCCACATTCTCCTGCAAGAACATAGGAACATAGGAACAGGAGTAGGCCATTCAGCCCCTCGAGCCCGCTCCGCCATTTGATAAGATCATGGCTGATCTGTGATCTAACTCCATATACCTGCCTTTGGCCCATATCCCTTAATACCTTTGATTGCCAAAAAGCTGTCTATCTCAGATTTAAAATTAGCAATTGAGCTAGTATCAATTGCCGTTTGCAGAAGAGAGTTCCAAACTTCTACACCCTTGATGTGTAGAAGTGTTTTCTAATCTCACTCTTGAAAGGCCTGGCTCTAATTTTTAGACTGTGCCCCCTAGTCCTAGAATCCCCAACCAGCGGAAATAGTTCCTCTCTATCCACCCTGTCTGTTCCCCTTAATATCTTATAAACTTCGATCAGATCACCCCTTAACCTTCGAAACTCTAGAGAATACAACCCCAATTTGTGTAATCTCTCCTCGTAACTTAACCCTTGAAGTCCGGGTATCATTCTAGTAAACCTACGTTGCACTCCCTCCAAGGCCAATATGTCCTTTCGAAGGTGCGGTGCCCAGAACGGTTCACAGTACTCCAGGTGCAGTCTAACCAGGATTTTGTATAGCTGCAGCATAACTTCTGCCTCCTTGTACTCTAATCCTCCAGATATAAAGGCCAGCATTCCATTAGCCTTATTGATTATTTTCTGCACCTGTTCATGACACTTCAATGATCTATGTACCCGAACCCCGAAGTCCCTTTGGATATCCACTGTTTTTAACTTTTTACCATTTAGAAAGTGCCCTGTTCTATCCTTTTTTGGTCCAAAGTGGATGACCTCACATTTGCCTACATTGAATTCCATTTGCCACAGTTTTGCCCATTCACCTAATTTATCAATATCGCTTTGTAATTTTATGTTTTCATCTACACTGCTTACAATGCCACCAATCTTTGTGTCATCGGCAAACTTAGATATGAGACTTGCTATGCCTTCGTCTAAGTCGTTAATAAATATTGTGATAATTGAGGCCCCAAGACAGATCCCTGCGGGACTCCACTAGTCACATCCTGCCAATGTGAGTACCTACCCATTATCCCTACTCTCTGTCGCCTTTCACTCAGCCAAACTTTCGAACCAAGTCCATACTTTTCCCTCGATTCCATGGGCTTCTATCTTCGCTAACAGTCTCTTATGTGGGACTTTATCAAATGCCTTCTGGAAGTCCATATACATAACATCCATTGACATTCCCCTGTCCACTACTTTAGTCACCTCTTCAAGAAAGAGGGAAGTGTGTCAGTGAGTGTCCCACAATATGTTTGGGTGATGTGGCTGTCATAGTTGAATAGCTGCCAGTGTGTGTGAGCTGTGAGTTGTGGGTGTGAGGCTTGCAACAGTGCTAAGTGTGTGAGGGTGAGGTAAAGCATATGAATTGAAGTGTTGACTACTGATTGATAAAGATTGTTGGTAAGGTGGGTGTTGGGGGTGTAGTGAATTGAGCAGTTGATGAGGCTAGTGGTGCCATTCGAAGATTGAACTCATTCACCTTGACAGCTCGTGTCAGATCATTAAACTTCTTCCTGTACTGCACCCATGTTCTTGGAGCTATACTCCTGGCATTGACCTCCACCGCTACTTCCTCCCAGTGCCTCCTGAGCATATGTCTCGAGGGCCTCTTGCCCCCCTGTGGATACAGGATTTTCCTCCCTCTCTCCACCTCCTGCATCACGACTTCCAGTGCAGCATCAGAAAATCTTGGTGCACCCTTTCTCTCATGTTCAGCCATTCTTCAAAGTATTACAGCACAGATACAGTTCACAAACAACTCCCACCACTTCTTGCAACCACAGTGCACCTCCCCTTTAAGAGGTACAGGCTGCCTTTACGTAGCACAAGCCACTCGCAATATCAGGCCCCCTGCTGATGTGTGCAGCCAATGTACAGCGCAAGTAGTGCTGGCTGCATGCAGCAATCATGTAAACCAGCAGGCAGCACAAATTTAACATGCTGCCTGCAGCGCAATGAACGGGCGCGGGTTAATCACATACCGCACTCCCCGCTCCCATTTTGGGGGTTATCCAATTTAACTTCTTACAATTCTATCAGACCATTTGGATACTTGAACCCTGCTGGTACTTTTGAGTTTTTAATCCTCCCTGTGCCATTTTGGACACTTTACTCCCAATGATCATCTTTGACACTTAAACCTGCTAAACCTTTGGATACTTGACTGCACTGGGCCGTTCTGTATCCCAGACCTCCACTGGTCCTTTTGCAGACTTGATTCTACTGGTCCCTTTGATCCCATTTGGACAGTTTTACACCTGACCCACTGGCTCATTTGGACAGTTCCTCCTTCAGGACGATTTAGATGCCTGATCCCGCTTGGCCACTTTATACGCATAGTCTACTTGGTAATGTGGATAGCTGACATGGGGCTCCATTTTGGACATTTGACTCCTGCTAGGCAACATTGAGCCCTTTTTGATAGCTGACAGCACTGGCTAAGGTACCTGGAACAGCTCCTCAATCCTGGAGTGAAAATGGTCTCTGCAGTAATAACTGGTTATGGCCCATTTTCAGGCACACAGAAAACACACGCCCTGACTGGGAAGCCAGCGGCTCTCCCGAAATTGGGCCTCATGATATTAATTTGGACAAGCTGCCAGCGCTTATCATGCACCCAGAGGAAGCTCACACCAATATAAGGGTTTCAATTTTGGGCAGCCTGCCTCATCGGCAGTGGCCCTAAGATAACTCCTGGGAGGGGGGTGGATGGACAGCTGGAGGGGGGAGAGCGATCACGAGCTGGCAGTTGCCCTCAGGAGGCCGAAGGAGCAGTCCTGCTTCTCTTTACTCCACTTGAATTGTTTTTTTTTCAAAAAGACAACTTAAGTTTTTGGTGGCAGCCGCTGAGCAGAGCAGGCCCGGAGCAAAATGGGTGCAATGAGGTCCAGTTTCTACCCCTCTGTATTTTACTGAGGAAAAGTCCAGTGTGGAGTCTTGCACTTTACGATGACGCAGCAGGTGCCCCACATAAGCATAAGCATAATCGTGGCATCAAAATCTCAGGAGCTACAGCAATACCGTCTCACCACATATTATACGAACCGTTGTAACTGATGGGGGAAGGATAATTTAAAAATACAGGTTCGATAATAGGCAGATTAAACAGAATTTCATTCTGTATTTTAGGAATGCAGGTCAATAATATGTTTTGCTGTTTATCTCTGTAACCTCCTCCAGCTCTACAACCCTTCGAGATCTCTGTGTTCCTCCAAATCTACCCTCTTGTGAATCCCCGATTTCCATCGCCCCACCATTGGCGGCCGTGCCTTCAGCTGCCTAGGCCCTAAGCTCTGGAAATCCCTCCCTAACCTCTCCGTCTCTCTACCTCTGTCTCCTCCTTTAAGATGTTCCTTAAAACCTACCTCTTTGAGTAAGCTTTTGTTCACCTGTCCTAATATCTCTTTATGCGGCTCGATACAAATCTTGTCTGACAACGATCCTGTGAAGCACCTTGGGACGTTTTACGACATTAAAGGCGCTATATAAATGCAAGTTGTTGGTGTATATTGGTTCTCACATTGGCAGAATATTTGGTAGGGCATGTGATCAGGATTTATCTTTATCATTTCTTTCCCCCCATCCCCCGCCCCCCACCCCCGCACTTCCAGCTCAATTTTTCTCTTTCTGCTACTGAAGGAGCTGATTCTTCTTGCTGGCATAGGGTACCTTTGTTCCAGCCACACTCATGTGCCTTTCCCAGTGGCCCTTCGTCCTATGTGTGCCTTGCCAGTAACAGGTAGACTTTCCGAGTCCTCACACAGACCCTGGAACCTTGCACCCCATGAGCGCACATGAGAAAATCTGTGGATCCACTGCTCACGATTATCTATCTATTGATGTCATTAATATGCACCCATTATGTGCGAGGTATCTCATGGCATGCGAGGGCTCTGAAAATCGACCCTTAAATTTCAGCAGGCATTCTATCATTGGCACCATCAATGCCAAGCCCAATTGTGCCCTCACAGGGGGAGCATTTCCTCCGTGCCTGATTATTCTGCATCCAGCACACAGAGGAAATCTTCCCCCTCCCAGCACAATTTCCCCTGACAGTCAAGTAGCCCACTGACACTCACTGTCTGAGTTCACACGTGAGGAATGGCCACTTGATGAGCTACCAGTGGAGTGCCAATACCTGTAGAATTAGAACTGTGTAACAGTCAGCACTTTCGGAAAAAGAGAAGTGTGAAGAATAAACACGCAACTGTAATCACGAAACAAAAATATTTGTAAGAGAGGGCCATAGCTGTCGTAACAAGTAACTGAAGTCAAAATCTACACTGTAAATAGCATGTCAAATTATGCAAGTTTGGTTATTTGCTCAGAACTGTACTCCCTGAATTTTTATTTTTGTTATTCATTCTTGGGATATGGGCATTGTTAGCGAGGCCATCATTTATTGCCCATCCTTAGTTACCCTGGAGAAGGTGGTGATGAGCCGCTTTCTTGAACTGCTGCAGTCTGTGTGGTGAAGGTACACCCACAGTACCTTCAAAGGCTATCAGCAAAAACAGAGTCAAATCCTCTATGAAATGCATTTTATTTGGCATTTGAAACTGTAATTATAATTTTAAAAAAATTATTTGTTCTCAGGATGTGGATTATTGCCTTGAGAAGGTGGGGATGGGCCTTCTTGAACTGTGGCAGTTCCTGTGGTGATGGTGTTCTCGCAGTGGTGTTTTTATCTGGTGTATATAAACATCACACATTCCTCACGGGTGATTTTCCACATGTTGATTTTTAATTGAAAAGCCTTGGCGGAAGGTCAAGGTCCACCATGCAGACTGCCAGCAAGGTTGAAAAGAACAGCAAAGATAGTAAATCAAGAGGTAGTTAATAAGAAAGTTAATTGAGGTGTCTAAAGGAGCGGTAGATGGCTAGATACTTTAGAAGCAAGGGTATTAAGAGATATGGAAAAAAAGTAGGGACTTTGGATTAAAAAGATAGAGCTTTAATGGCTATTAAAATGGCAGAGCAGGCTCAAAGGGCCGAATGGCCTATGGTGGTTCCTACATTCCTAAGTTCTTGTGATTAGGCATGTCAAGCACACAACCCTTCCGGGAGAAATTATTTTTAACTCGAAACACAGAATTACAGTAGTCTCCAGAATGTCAGAAATTACAGTGTCAAAATCAAAGTCTTCTCAGTTTTCCCTTAGGTGCCCCATCAAAATAAATCTCATGCCTTCAGCACTCATATCTCCCTTCAGTAAGTTCTAAATCCACCACTGCCACAAACGTTTGTGTAATTTAGGGTTTTTTTTGCTCCTGCAATAAAAGTAATGGAATGTTAGGTATACCTGCTGCTTAAATTATGACAAGCCCCTGACCCACTGTGCTTAATCAAACTCTGTGTTCATGTGTCATGAGGCCTGTATGTATGTCTGTCAGCTTTTTGGGGGCTGTGTCAGCTTTTATCAAGCTGTCGTTCAAGATTGGCATGTATAAAATGCTATAGAAACAGAATTCAAGTCTTGAGCAGACTTGGGTTTTAAAGAGAGTTCGCAGCGGGGGGAGGGCGGGGGGGAGGAAACTAGTGCCTGGCACAAAAGAAGAAACGCAGCTTCTCTGAGACAGCTTTACCAATGGGGAAGTTTGGACCAGAAAAGGATAGATCTGAGTATTTTTTAAATGGTGAAAAGCTAGGAATAGTATAGGTCCAAAGAGATTTAGGGTTCCATGTACATAATCACTAAAATGTAATGGTCAGGTACAAAAAATAATCAAAAAGGCTAATGGAATGTTAGCCTTTATATCTAGAGGGCTAGAATATAAAAGGGTGGAAGCTTTGCTACAGCTATACAAAGCCATGGTTAGGCCCTGGCACCGCACCTTAGAAAGGATATATTGACCTTGGAAGGAGTGCAGCGCAGATTCACCAGAATGTTACCAGGGCTCCCAGGGTTAGATTTTGAGGAGAAATTACATAATTTCTGGAAAACAAAAGGTTAAGGGGTGAGCTGATTGAGGTTTTTAGGATTTTGAAGGGATTTGATAGGATAGACAGAGAGAAACTTTTTCCGTTGGTGGGGAAGTCTAGGACAAAAGGACATAACCTTAAAATCAGAGCCAGGCCATTCAGGAATAGTTAGGAAACACTTCTTCACACAAAAGGTGGTGAGTGTGGAACTGTGTCCCACAAATAGCAGTAGATGCTAGCTCAATTAATAATATTAAATCTGAGATCGATAGATTTTTGCTAGCCAATGGTATTAAGGGATATGGAATCAAGGCGGGTGGATGGAGTTAGGATACAGATCAGCCATGATCACATTGAATGGGAGAACATGCTCGAGGGGCTGAATAGCCTACTCCTGTTCCTACGTGCCTAAGTTGCTTTTAAGATCAAAGGAGATATTGGGGGTAATCTTCACCTTCACTGCTTGGGCAGTGAACTGGTAGAGTAGATCACACGCCCATTATAGAAGCTGCCCGATATTCATCTCCATTTATTTCAAAGGAAATGAAAATTACCCCCCAATAAGACTAAGGATGTAATTATCATGAGATCATAGTATCATAGTGTCATAGTAGATACAGCACAGGAGAGGCGATTCGGCCCATCATGCTCGTGCCAGCTCATTGAAAGAGCTGTCCAATTAGTCCTATTCCCCTGCTCTTTCCCCATATCCCTGTAAATTTTTCCCTTCAAGTATTTATCTAATTCCCTTTTGAAAGTTACTATTGACTCTGCTTCCACCACCCTTTCATGCAGTGCATTCCAGATCATTACAACTCACTACGTAAAGAAATGTTTCCTCATGTCACCTCTGGCTGTTTTGCCGATCACCTTAAATCTGTGACCTCTGGTTACCGACCCTTCTGCCACTAGAAACAGTTTCTCCTTATTTACTCTATCAAAACCATTCATGATTTTGAACACCTCTACCAAATTCCCCTCTAACCTTCGCTGTTCTAAGGAGAACAACCCCAGTTTCTCCACTCTCTCCACATAACTGAAGTCCCTCATCCCTGATAACATTCCAGTAAATCTCCTCTGCACCCTCTCTAAGGCCTTGACATCCTAAAGTTTGGTGCCCATAATTGAACACAGTACACCAGCTGTGGCCTAGCCAGTGTTTTACAAAGGTTTAGCATAACTTCCTTGCTTTTGTACTCTATGCCTCTATTAATAAAGCCCAGGATCCCATATGCTTTTTTAACAGCCTTCTCAACTGTCCTGCCACTTTCAAAGATTTGTGTATGTGCACCCCCAGGTCTCTCTGTTCCTGCACGCCCTTTAAAATTGTACCATTTAGTTTGTATTGCCTCTCCTCATTCTTCCTACCAAAATGGATCACTTCATACTTCTCTGCGTTAAATTTCATTTGCCATGTGTCTGCCCATTTCACCAGTCTGTCTATGTCCTCCTGAAGTCTGTTACTATCCTTCACATTGTTTACTACATTTCCGAGTTTCATGTCATCTGCAAACTTGGAAATTATACCCTCTGTACCCAAGTCCAGGTCATTAATATTTATCAAAAAGACCAGTGGGGCTAATACTGACCCCTGAGGAACACCACTGTATACTTCCCTCCAATCTGAAAAACAACCGTTCACCACTATTCTCTGCTTTCTGTCCCTTAGCCAATTTTGTATCCATGCTGCCACTCTCTCTTTAATCCCATGGGCTTTAATTTTGCTAACAAGTCTATTATCTGGTACTTTATCAAATGCCTTTTGAAAGTCCAAATACACAACATCAACTGCACTACCCTTATCAACCCTCTCCGTTACTTCATCAAAGAACTCAATCAAGTTAGTCAAACACTCTTTACTTTAACAAATCCATGTGACTTTCATTTTTTAGCCCATACTTTTCCAAGTGCCAATTAATTTTGTCCCGGATTATTGTCTCTAAAAGTTTCCCCACCACTGATGTTACGCTGACTGGCCTGTAATTGCTGGGTTTATCCCTCTCCCCTTTTTTGAACAGGGGTGTGACATTTGCAATCCTCCAGTCCTCTGGCACCGTCCCCATATATAAGGAGGATTGGGAGATTGTGGCCAGAGCTTCCGCAATTTCTACCCTTACTTCCCTCTGTAACCTAGGATGCATCCCATCTCGACTGACTGACTTTTCTACTTTGAGCACTGCCAATCTTTTAAGTACCGCCTCTTTATCTATTTTTATCCTATCCAATATCACTACCACCTCCTCCTTTACTGCTACAATTGTAGCATCCTCTTCTCTAGTGAAGATGGATGCGAAGTATTCATTTAGTACCTCAGCCATGCCCTCTGCCTCCACAAGAAGATCTCCTTTTTTGTCCCTAAGGTCCCACCTTTCCTGAGTATCAAATATCATGAGGCAGAACATTGCACACATCCTTTTAAGCATATACATCTCGCAAAATTCCCACTCCTGAGTGATGTTCAAATACAAGGAGGATGCAGACTAGGCTAGTTGCCGAAGATACCATTTAGAGGCTTTGAGTTTGTCAAAAGCTGGTCAGGACATTCCCAATGGTCCCGGGCGGTGGAGTTGCACCACTGATCAAGATGTAATGAGCCAGCCATGGTACTGCACATGAAGGGTGTGCACACTGAGAGAGTGCAATCTGAAGGAAGCTGATGAATGTGGAGTGAAATCATCGGCAGAAGAGTGAACAGTTTCATCTGATAAGTGGAGGAGGTCACTGATATAGAGAAGGAACAGGAATGGGAAAGAAAAAGAAAATCCTGGTGAACCCATGAGTTGATTGAGATGGGGAGACGAGAGTACGGTTGCCAACCACCCAGGATTGTCCTGGAGTCTCCAGGAATTGAAGATTAATCTCTAGGGCACTGCTGCAAGCAACCCGGGAGAAAAATCACAAGGGCAGAAAACAAAATTATGTTTTTTTCATTTTCATTTTCTTTGAACACTTTCATTTATTAGTTATAAAAATATTGGAGATTGGTAAAAATGGCTGTTTCACTAACAGTCAAGATTAATCCAATTGAGTAACAAAGGCCTCGATATTAACCCATCCCAATAACTGGTGGGAAAGAGTTGGGGGGGGCTTAAAGACTTAAATACGGGGAATGTGTCCCAACATGCCACGCACGGCCCGCCACCTTCTTTACAGTGGCAGATATCAGGGCGTCCAAGTGTCCTGCCATGGAGAGGCGGGACACTTAATAAACATATTTAAATTCCAGTGCTTGGGAAAGCCAGCAGTGAAAGAGAAGCAGGAGCTGCCGGCTCCACAAGGTAGGTACCTTTCTCAGCACTCCTTGTTGGCCAGGAGGAGCAGGAGTGCTTCCCCCAGCCCCTCAAGGACGCCTTCAGCCTTTCCCCTACCGATCGCAAACCTCTCTTGCCCCCTCCCGATCGCTGACCTCTCTTCCCCCTCCACATCGCGGCCTCTCTCCCCTCTCCCGATCATGGCCTCCCCCCCTTCCCGGCCCCGTTCGCAGCCTCCCCCCCTCCCAGCCCCGATCGCCGACCTTTCCTCCTCCCGATTGCCCGGGACCGTCCTCAAGGGTCACCGGCTGTGGCCTCCAGCCACTGGTATTCTGTCCAAGCTGTCCATTTGGCCGGCTGCCAGGCGGGTATACAGATCAAAAAAATGATAATGAGGTCCTGCCGTTAAGTTCGACAGGACCTCCTGTCCTGGTTCTTCGGTCATTTTCGGCCTCCCCCACACCCTCCCCGTCTCCCCGTAAATATGGGGCCAAAGAGTCTTGGCCTGGAGATTGGACCAATGGTGGAAGTGTGAGGGTGGGACGGTTTAAGGCAGGAAGTCATATGATGAACCTCCAGGAAGACACTGAACCAGAGTTGGCAAACCCTAGATTAGAGGTCGAGACATCAATTGCAGCAGGGATATCCAACTGTGGCCCTGGGACCACACCCAGCCCCTGGGCCCTGGAAATCTAGCACACAAAGCCCAGGCAACTCAAACCTATTAGCACTTATATTTCTCACTTGCTAGTTTATTCTGTTTGAAATGTATGGACCTGGAGGTTTGGTAAGGGCTGTTTTTAACACTGGTGGCCTATTGGTGGTTAAATCCCAAATCAGAACTCCAAGATCACTCAGTATCTGAAATATGTGCAAATTAGTGGGAACATTGATTTACACTTAATATTGTGGCCATCAAGACCCCACAGTCCTCACCTACTTGCCCCACCAAAATAAAAGCTTGGACACACCCAAACTACAGCACAGATAGAACAACTTGGGAGGAAGCTAGATACCCATGAATATAGTTTAGGTCGAGACTAATGGTAACTTGTAAAGTATCTATTCGTGTCAAAGGCTTTGGAGATGTTCAAGGCAGTGACAAATAAATCACTATTACATTCAAGGGCAGAGTTACAGATTGCATTTTAATAAAATAATTTTGAATTGAATTGAGGCGATCCTGGGAACAACAAGCACAATGTCCACATTTACTGGGCATTTTATTGGGCATTAGAATGCCTAGGTTATAATTCTTCAAAATAAATAGTGTCAAAAATACACAGGGATCTGGAAAATTGATCTAGCGTTTCAGCAACCTCAAAAGGTCTGCCGGGACGGAGTGAGAATAATAAGTATCTCAGTAATGGCAAAGGTGCGGATGGGCCACCCAAAAAGCAATGGGATTGATTTTAACCTGGATCGGGTTTCGGGCGGGCGAGGGGCAAGGCAAGTGCAAAATGGAACAGGCCACATATTTTGGCTTGTTGACTGTAATGCATGAAGGGACACATCAACACCAATGGCTAGAATTGTCCTTTCAACACCCTTACCCAATACTTTAAGCATGCATGAACTTGGGACTGTGCCGAGACCTCAGGATACAGATAATAATCTTGCAGCTGTGACATCTAAAAGATACAAAGTGACATGAATGCCATGCATTACATTATGCCAGCAAAAAGGGCACAGTTAGCCACACAGGCTGGCTATCGAATCAATCTACTCAACTGGCCCATATTCTCGCAGGGATTTCAATTTCAGCCCTCTAAAGTTCACCCTGATAGGATGGTTAAGATATCCTCACGGACCATAGGCTATTAATGAAGTACCCTTTCAGCGACTCTGCCTCTCAAAGTTTAACATCCAGTAATTTTTAGTATTTTCATATAACTAAAAGCTATCATGAAATCAATTACTTCATTTCTTTGCAAGTAAAAATAATATTCATTTACATTTTATTATTTTATGTGTTCAATCATTTTTCCTCAAGTCAAGTAATCTTTTAGCAATTTGTGTTTTAAACAAAGGGAAATGTCTTCATCCTGTACATGGCCCTGAGCCCAGCAATTTCCCTTTCTGTTCTGGCACATCTGGCTGTCTTTTATCTTTACAGTCCTGGTTTCCTTTTTTTAATAAAGCTATTTATCTTCCAATCAATGCACAATTTTCCCCTAGTTTTCTCCCTGTCATATGTCCTGGGCTTTGCACCGCCATTGTTAAGGGAGTGGGTGTATTTTTTCCCACAAATCATTGCCATTTCTATTCTGGCTGCCAGGAGACGCATCATAGCAACCAATGAGGACACCATCTCTGATTTTCCCTCCGGTTGGGAGGTGCCAAGCTCAGTATCTTTCAGCACAGCACAACCCACATCAAGAACTGAGAGAATTGGGTTTTAACCCACATCTGTGACACTACATTCCAATATGCAGCACTACTACATTGCTCTCATATAGGTATGTCAGAGATGCTTGTCTTGTGCTACATAAATGATAAACACCGTTATTACAAACGGAATGACATATTGGGCATGTTCTCACTGGAAAAGAGAAGGTTGAGAGGTGAGATGATTGCTGTTTTTAGGATTCTAAAGGGTTCTAGACAATGTAAACCATGGCAAGCTATTTAACCCTGTCCAGAACAGTAGAACCAGAGGACATGGCCTACACTTGAAGGGTGGGTAAATTCAAAACGATTCAGTGGAAACAATATTTCAGTGAGTGAGTGGTCAATCTATGGAACAGACTCCCTAGGGAGACGGTGGAAGTAATTATAATTGATTCATTCAAATGCAAATTAGTTCGATTTCTTTCAGAAAGTAACATTTTGGGATACTGTTTTGAGTAATTTGAGACATGGCATGTGGTAAGTGCAGCATACTCGAGAGGAAAAAGGTGACTTTCCATCTTTGGTTCCCAAAGCTCTCCACCACTGGGGTTTTCCTCGTATCATTTCTGGGTCTGTTGTAGACTAATTGATGGAGATTGATTGTTATGATTAGTCAACAACTCCATTATCATTGTATCATGTGACTACCAGGATGTAAGGAGGCAAACTAAATGGATCTTGGTCTTTTCTCATCTAGCGATTCCAATGTTGCTATGTTGCTATATTTGCAATTCCAGCTTACTATAATGCTATTATTAATTTTTGGTAGCAGTAGTTTTTTTTGCACAAATAATTAATTGCACACAAATCCAAAACAATTCTAATACTGCATCACAGCCAAGGGTAAAACATTCCTATACTTTTATGATTTACAATATATGCATTTGCGAGCTCATCATTCCTCGCCAAGACAGTTCACAATCTTGGCTGTGCTGTTAGAGGGAGAAGAGAAACAGAGTTCTGGCCATTTTCTAGAGAGTGAAAGATAAGCAGGGGATGATTTATTGATACGGATGTTCTCTCCCATTGTTGGGTTTAGAATAATCCTTATCCTTATATAGGCACATGGGGCTCAATTTTAAAACCGAGCTGGGAAGGAGGTGGGGGTGGGTGGGGGGGGGTCAAATGGAGGGCGTCCTTACGATTTTGACGTAAGGACATTTTTTTTGGTTGGTTTGCCATCCGACTGACCAGCTGATTGACAGGCTGGTCTCAGTCAGGCAGGAGACCAGCCAGGGAGAGGACATCTTCAGGTAAGTCTGCAAGTAAGTCTTTGTTTGTATGGATAGGGGGCAAGGGGGGCATGGGTGGGCATGGGCATGGGTGGGCATAGGTTGGCGCCAGGAGTCATGGGGGGTGGGATCAGGGGTCAGTCACGGGGCGGTGTCGGGATCGGGGGTCATTGCGGGGGTCCGCGATCGTTGAGGGGGTGGATCGGGGGTGGGAGGATCGGAGTGGGGGGGAGTATCAGGGTCAGAGGAAGGATTGGGGTCAGGGGTCCACATTTGGGGGGGGTCCGCGATCGTTGGGGGGTTGGTGCAGGTAGGCTTGTTGGGCCTGGGGGAAGCACTCCTGCTTCTCCGGGCTCACAAGCTGTGCCTTTCTAGGTGCCTACTTGTTAGTCTCGGGCCTTCTCACCTCCTTTCACGAAGCGTAAAACAGAAGGCCCGGGAATCCTGGCCCCCCGGAGTTGAAATCGGGAAGTCCAGAAAAATGGAGGCCCGAAGCCTCCTTGAAAGGTTTTGAGGCCCGACCTGCCTCCTGGGAGCGGATTGGTTGCCTGCTCCTCTTCCCGCCTCGGTGAAAACTGGAAATGGGTGGGTTGGAGGTGGGTTGGGGGCGGGTCTGGAATGGTGGAAATTTTCAATGCCCCCCAGCCCCCGTTTTTCACTTTTATAATTGAGCCCAAGAGATAGAGCTACATCTGATTAATAATCCTTATTGATAAACACACTAATACAACCCATTATATGCAGTGCTCATCAGATTGGTGCCAATAATACTCATGAACAGAGAACTCATCGGGGATTCATAAGCTTCATCCTCCAAACCCCTCATGGTGGCCCTATGCAAGACCAGGTAGAGTTCCTAAAGTGCAGAAACTTCATATGGTTAATCACATAAGATGAGTATGAGGTTACTACATAAGCACTTTTCTACTGTGTGCAGTTAATGTGTGAGTCCGCATGGTTAATAAGTAATCAGGTCAGCAGACGCATGGATCTCACGCATGCTCATTAGTGTTACTATCTGTTTATTCTTCTCCGTACATTCTCCATCCATGAGTCACTATGCCTGTCGTTGCTAACCTTCACTTCCTTATCCTTCTCTAGATATTTATTACAGAGAGCCTTATTCTCTTTTCACATTCCCCTCCTGGCTCCCAGACATGTTGGTGCTAGTTCAGCAATTAAAATTCCACACTTCACCTAACTACTGGTCCTTGCATCTCTCTGTGTCCAGAGATTGATTTAATCCCATTTATCCCTTGCTAATACTACAACCTAATCCTCTATATAATTCTAGCTATTCCTCCAGGTTTACTAACTCTTACACCACTACCTGCCTAGAGGTTTACACAAGAGTGGTACTGACAGGTGAGAAATCATGTTTAGTGCTTTTGTAGAACTGCCAAAAGCAGGATCACACGGGCTACTTGTATACAGCAGAATCCGAAAACACAGCTATTTATTCTGTCGGAAACAATGACTGGCAAACTCTAGAAATTCATCACTCAGCATGCCCTACTTTCTACATTCACGTCCCCTTCGTGGAATATTAAAGTAGGCGTGAGAAAAACATCAGAAGAAGAAAGGAGACAGAAGGAAGAGAAACACAATTTATATCTCTACAGTGCTCCTCATGCACAGAGAAATGTCCCAGAATGCTTTATACAGTGGTGGGAAAAGAGTGGACATTGAGCAGGAGGGAAAAAGCAAAATGTAGGGTTGAATGAAAGCAATATTGAAGAGATGGTTCTTTAGGCAGCTTTTGGAAGCTAAGAGGGAAGTAATAGACTTTTTCATCTATATAAAGACCACACCTTCACTTTGTACACGTTTCTGTTTCAAAGTACATAACCTTACATTATAATCCATTTACCCTTTCACAGTCCATCTGTTTAACTTCTTCAGCTGGTTTTTCAGTCTCCCTCACACTGGTCATACCATCACATAGCTTGCTAGCATGAACGAATTTGATAATTATACTCTAAGAACTCCCTTCATGTTGCTCATTGTAAACAGCAGGGGACCCAGAACAGACACCCAAGGAACTATACTAATGACTGCTGTCCAAACAGAGCTTTTTCCACCATTTGCTTCCTATTGCCAAGCTAAAATGGTCATAGCTCCAGCTCCTAGTGACTGTCCAATGACCTCTGCTGGAAGTGCATATGTGGACATCAGGTGTGGACAGGATTTGATTCAGTTCTGATTGTCAAGTGGTCAAATAACCTTAGAACACTCACCATCTAAACTCACAAATAAAAAGTGGCTTCTTGGGCAAGGTACCATTGGGTCAGCAGTGCCCATAGAAGCAGCCCAGCCTGAGAGGAGAGGGAGGGGAGAGGACAGGTCAGATTAACTGATCTATAATCCCTGGGTTCATGTCCTACACTTTTTTTGAATACAAGGATTAAGAATCACTATTCTCCAGTTTTCAGCTACAGCCTTTGTATTTATGAAGCTTCTAAGCATATGAACCAAAGCATTTTCTATTTCATTCATTTCTTTGAGGATTCTAGAGCACCTCTCCCCTGGTCCAAGTGCCTTTTACACATATACAATTTCTTCATAATTCATACTTTACTGATGTAATGTCAGTTTAACTTAGTCGGCAGTGCTCTTGCAGCTGAGTCAGTAGAATGCACATTCAAGCCCCACTGGAGAATTTCAGCACACTCCAGTATAATACAGAGGAGGTGCTGCATTGTCAAAGGTCCCATCTCTTGGATCAGAATAGGCCCCATTTTCCTATTCCCGTGGTTTATATGGACATTAAAGATCTCAAGGCACTATTTGAAGAAGAACAGGAGTTCTCCAAGTGTCCTGATTAATGTTCTTCCCTCAAACCCCACCACCAAACAGATCAATTAGTCATTCATCTCATTGCTCTTTGTGGGAGCTTACTATGCACAAAATGGCTACTATATTTTCCTCCATAGCAACAGTCACTACACTTGAAGTATTTCACTGGATGTGAAGCACTTTGTGATTTTTTTTTGTCCAGGTGGCATTCGACTCAAGCCTGGTGCCACCTTGTTGGCCAAGGCAAAGTTGTCTTGGTCCTGGGACAGTGTGTGTAAATAGTACTTTGTACACCATGTGTGTTTCTTTTCTCTGGAGAAGAAGTCATCCACTTCCGAGGAAAGAAGAATTGAAAAAAATTCGGTGTTTCTAGAGAATGATAAAGTGCTATAAAAATGCAAGTCTTTTTGACTTTCCTTGAGGAAGCAGGAGTGCTCCTCTGGCCTCACAAGGAATGTTGCGGCCTCCCCTGTCCCAGACTCTCTCCTCCTTCCCTCCCGTGAGACCCTCCCGAAGCCCCCCTCCCTGCAACTTATCCACTTGCCAGTGTGTCTTCCCTTAGAGTCGGCTGGTCACCCGAACATCATCTCCCACCTGCTCGCCAGCTGCCCCATTCCACCCATTTCGAGCGTGCAATTGCCCGGTGGCAACTAGATGAAGCTCTGGAGTTAAAATACCCTGGCTCTCAAACTTAGGCCAGCAAGCACATTTTGCCCTCACCCTGCGTGTCCCAGGGTCCAGCTCAGCCTTTTTAAATGGGCTTAAGTCTTTAAAGTTACAGGGCCCTACTCTCATTTCAAGCAGAGAAGTAGTGTTGAGATGTTGAAAGGTTGTGGAGCACAGAGAGTGAAGCCCAAATATCCAACCTCTATCCCAGCTTTTGTGCGAATAAAGTATCATGCATCAAACAGCTAGGTTTATTGTAAGCTTGCTTTATAGGCTCAACTTTCCAACTGCAAATGTGACAGCAGTTCCAATTTGAAGTAGCAATGAAATAGTGTGCCCTGCTGCAGAATGGACATGCATGGGAAGAGCCGGATTTTCTGAGGGGTAAGCACGCAGCTTCAGTAAGTGCAAAACTCACTGTGCTCCAATTCTGCCACTTCAGCATTGGAATTGTGTCTCCTCAGGTTGAATAGGAGTACATTTTCAGATCCAAATAAGTTTTTTTAAATTGTTCCCAAATCTAACCTGTCTTTGATTCTGATTGCACAATGGACAGAATTATTTTGGACCCTACCCATGTTCTTGTTAACAGTCTCTCCTTAGGGATATTCTCCCAGAACTAAGAACTAGAAGCTCTATACTTCAATGCTCTCTGACCCACAGTTCATTAACCACACGACACGGCAATGCTCCTTATATTACACTGTGGATGGAGAGGCCCTGGTTTCATGCCTCCCAAGCAGCTGGGCTATTTTATAAAGTTAAGTGAATTAATGGAAAACAGAAAAGTGTGAAGATATTAGGTTCAATACTGAATGTTTGGTAGCTGAATTGGAGCAGCTAGATAAATCATATCCCACTGGGATACTCTCAGTGAGGCTATGGCTGAATTAAATACCTCAGTAATGAAAGAGACAGATCCATTTTCCAAACAACAGTCTTATGATTATTGCAAAAAAAGCTGATAATGTTTTCAGTTCATCAGCTTTTCAGGCAGAAGACAAAATTATTTTTTTTATTATTTAAGAGCATTTTTGTGTAAGGACATCAAGATAGTAAATTTAATTTCTGAGTTGAAGTGCTGTTTTGTGCCACCAAGTCAATATGAGCAACTAATTACAATGCATCTATCAGGAAATTGCTTCACACACAGAATTAAATGATCATGGCCATTTCTTCCCTCGATGAAGGAAAGGTATTGGGGCTGGAAGAAAATGATAGTAAGACATTTGGGGAACATGTAACCCCCAAGGGTATGTGGATAATATCTCTTTAAAAATAATAATCAATTTAGTGTTACTTTTACTTCACTTAGAAGCAAACAATTGCACTTCGTGGTGGTTGCAGCAGATGTACCTCCTTAAAAATTGTAGAATTCCCCTTCAAGTCACACACCATCCTGACTTGGACATACATCACCACTCCTTCATCATCACTGGGTCAAAATCCTGGAGCTCCCTACTTAACAGCATTGTAGAAACACCTTCACCTGGACTGCAACGGTTCAAGAAGAAGGCCCACCATCATCTTTTCAAGGGCAGATAGGGATGGGCTATAAATGCCGTCCTTGCCAGCGATGCGCATATCATGAGAATGAATCAAAAAAAATTCAAAGGATGTGTGGCACTTACTATGTTAATGCTACCTCCCATTGCAAAAGTCATGCCCTGTGGCAAATGGGAAAGCAGGCAGTGGGTTACATTATGGACTTGATGGGCGTTTGAGATATTTAGTGCTAAATCTGATGCACTAATATGATGAAGGGCTGGTTGGTACTCACAGGTGAGGATACACTTCTTAAACCTAGTTTGAATCCAACCCAGATTGAAACTTTCTCCAATGCTTGCTTTAAAGACCCTACATGAAACCAATCAGTCTCAACCCAATTCCTAGTGAGCAATGGGCCCACAACACAAACCTGTCCATAATGTGGCACTTACTGGCACTAAATTTGTCACTCTCAGAAATGTCACTGAATGGTTGGTGTTGGAAATGGAAAATGACAAACGGTGTAGTGGAGAATGCTCTCTTGTATTTGGGAGACAGCAGAGGAAGCATTACTCTGTACCTGCCAAGCTGTGCCTGACCTGGGAGTGATTTGTGATGAAACCAGGGGCCTGAAATGGGAAAGTATTGTCCCTCTCAGCCACATGTCCATGAATACAAAAATCACCAAAGATTGGGGGGGAGGGAATGCTAACACGGAATTTCCTACTTTCATTACAGCAATTATATTGCCCACTGTAAATTTAACTGTCCAATCAGATACAAGTTACTATAGTACAAATCAATCAGTTAAAAGAACTACAAATGAGACACGACCTTTATAAACGTTCCTGCACTGACGGAAATGCTAGCAATGGAAGGCTCCAAAAAGTCTGGAAAACCATACTCAGGGATACTGAAGTATAGTTTAATTGTTGACACAGACCGCAAACGCCAAGAGGCTAATTTGGGACCCAGGCCAAACCACCAAGCCCTAGCACTAGAAGGGCTGTCTGCAACCAATTGCCAATTTAGTTAAATCAGTTTCTCACATTCAAAAGAGACTGCAAGAGCTAAAACAGGCAGCCCAAGCCCTAGCCCCTGTCAGTGTATCAATTTCAATGCACTTTGGTCCCCGTAGATGCAAAGGTGGTACCATAACCCTGATTTTGTGAGGCTCTGCTTGCAACGAAGTCATTTATCTCTTTGCTCTTTGTGGGATCTTGCTGTGCACAAATTGGCTGCCATGTCTCCCTACATGACAACAGTGACTACACTTCAAAAAGTACTTCATTGGCTGTGAAGCGCGTTGGGATGTTCTAAGGACATGAAAGGCACTCTATAAATGCTAGTCCTAGCCTTTATTTCTCTTGCTTTCTTCCACAGCTATGGAGATGGAGCTATTCCAAAATGCATAGCAATAGTGAAAGCCCTTTATTAAAACTATAAGTACAGGTCTTATAATTGTAATAGCTACATCGGCCCCAATACTTACGGGGAGGAGGGGAGGATGTGGGGAAGGCCGTAGAACCTGGCAAGGCCAGGGATGCAGAGCTCCTGCCGAACTTAACAGCAGGACCTCATTATCATTTTTGTGTTCCGTTTCTTGCCTGGCAGCCAGTCAAATTGACAGCCTGGATAGCGGCTGGGAGACAACCCTTGGGGAGGGGGGAGAGGCCATGATGTGGAGAGGGGAGAGAGATCATCAATCAGGAGGGCGGAAGATCAGGAAGGAGGAGGCTGAAGGCTTCCTTCAGGAGCTGGAGGGAGCTCTCCTGCTCCTCCTGGGCCACAAGGAGTGCTGAGGTAGGCACTTACTTTGTGGACCCAGCAGCACCCACGTCCCTTTTACTGCCTGGCTCCCCGACTCCTGGGAAACCTGGGCAGCAGCGGTGAATTTTAAATCGGGCTCCCAATTGCACCGTAGGCGCCTGGTTTAAATATGTTAATTAAGTGCCCAGCCTCTCCATAGCAGGACACTCGGACACCCTGATATCCGCTGCCGTAAAAAAGGTGTTCCCCATATTTAAGTTTTTACCCTGCCCGTCGTAGGCGGGTTAATATCAAGGCCACTGTTTTTATTGCCTGTATAGTTGTCGCTTGCTTTCTCTGACTCTCCAGAGAAAGAAGGGTAGAGAAGGGTAGTTGTAATTCCCACACAGAGGTCGACTATAGGTGAAAGAGAAATATAGAAAATGAATGAGAAAAAGATGAGGAAGACAGATAAAAGGAGGATTAAAAAAAGAAGGCAGAATACATTCATGTTGCTCTGTTGTCCCTGGCAGCCCCTGTGACAGATGCAGCTTGCCGTTTTAACCATGTTTATTTTTCATTTGAGTGAGCATTTTGGGGCATGCAGTGAATGCTGGGATAGCTCCATCTCCATAGCTGGCTCTTGCTTCCTTGCGGAAAAAAGAAAGAAAATTTCACACCTGGGGTTTGCAAAATGCTTGCAGCTTTGATGGAGGAATCAGCACTGGGAGCCTCCACTGACAAATGAAAGTGTTGCTTTACCCAGGAGACAGAAGGAGAGACACAGACACACCACTGCTCATTAGTCTGAAATTCCCTACATAATTATTGAAGCTGTGGGAGGGAGGCAATGTCGTCACTTCAGACCTACTACATACTGTTAAGCAGACTGCATTAGCAAGATATTGACCGGCACAATCAGACTGCATGGCCCTGTGCAGTCTCTCGCATGGAAGTCAGTCAGTCAGGATCTAATCCAAACTGGCATATCCAAAATTCTGAATAGTACCTAGTTTGGCATATCTGAATTACAGGATGTGACCCAGAGAGGCACCACCCAGATAAACAGCAGCCAGCAGCCTGAGACAAATTGCTAAAGAGGTATGTTCAGTACTTGGCCTGCTCATTTAGGTTGTTTCAAACCAGACAAAGCTCTCCAGCCAGCTCAGTCAAACCTCTCTTAAGGCAGCTGGTGACTGAGCAGCAGGAAATGTCTGCTGTTTCTTGCCCCTGCTGTGGCAGGGTGTCCACAAGACAAATAGAAAGGCCCAACCCAGCTTCTCGGCTGCGTTCCCTCTACTCATAATATAACACCAGACATCCAGCAATTCTTTACCCAGAGCAGGGAACCATGTGAAGAGATGAGAGAGATCATACTCTGCACAGGGGAAGAGACATATATATTACAATTCACTTTTAAGTACAAGATATATGAAGGGTTTTGATATGGTAAATAAGGAAAGACTATTCCCTCTGGTTGAGGAATCAGTGACCAGGAGCCATCAATTTAAAATTGCCACTAAGAGAGGAGAAAGGTTAGGAGAAACTTCTATACACAAGAGAGTTGTTAGAGAATGGAATGCTTTGCTACAGGGAGTGGTTGAGGCAGATAATTGCATCTCTTAAAGGAAGAGTGGATAAATATTTGAAGCAAGGAAGATACAGGGCTATGGGAAGAGAGTAAAGGTAGTAAGATTATTTTTTGAATTGCTCTCACAAAAAGCCGGCACAGACACAATGGACTGAATGGTCTCCTCTTGTGGTATAAGCATCAATATGTAATGAAATGTTCCCCTTTCACACCACAATCACCATACTTTATATCACTGAACTTTACCCTACCACCTATTATGTTTACAAGCAAAGCAGAAGTTACTATTTCAAAACAGTGGATTTAAAATAATTGTACTTTAGTTTAAGTACAGAGGATTTCGTAATCCAAACAATGTTTGCTTTCATGTGCCTTGAAAACATTCCTAAAGTTAAGGCAGCTTTCTGGCACAGCGCCAATGTACTGTACCAATTATTTGTAGGTCATAGGTTCATGCCCAAGATTCCCTCAGTCCTGAGGGTTCTTGGTTTTGGCTATGTCACTGCGGAGCGGTGCCAAGCAGAAGCCCTGCAGTTTCCCATAAGGAGGAAGGAAATATGGTGGAAGGGCATTCCTGCATACCTACCAGTAGCTAGATAAGTTGCTGCAGCCGTGGTTCAGTTGGTAGCACTCTCGCCTCTGAACCAGAAGGTTGCCACCGGCAGACACCTGGGATCAAGTTGCTCGGCTTCCTTCCTTACCATATTTACTGTGCGGAGCACAGGGAAAGGAAGCAAACTAAAAGAAGTTTTGCCCTCTAACTTTTTTTAAATGGTTGCTGAGACTGAAATCTATGCTTTTCTTTCAGCAGTGGCTCAGTTGGTAGCACTCCCGCTTCTGAACTAAGAAGGCTGTGGGTTCAAGTCCCACTCCAGGACTTGAGCACATAATCCAGGCTAACACGCCAGTGCAGTACTGAGGGGGTGCTGCACTGTCGGAGGTACCGTCTTTCGGATGAGATGTTAAACCGAAGCCCTGTCTGCCCTCTCAGGTGGATGTAAAAGATCCCATGGCACTATTCGAAGAAGAGCAGGGGAGTTATCCCAAGTGTCCTGGCCAATATTTATCCCTCGAACAACATCACTGAAACATTATCACATTGTTGTTGGTGGAATCTTGCTGTGCGCAAATTGGCTGCCATGTTTCCTACCTTACAACAGTGACTACAATTCAAAAGTACTTCATTGGCTATAAAGTGATTTGGGACGTCTTGAGGTCATGAAAGGTGCTATAGAAATGTAAGTCTTTCTTTAGCAAAGTGCTAGGATGGAAAAATCTCACCTATTTTAAATAACAAAGAAGGTTATACAGCCAATCAAACAGAAATGTTGTAACAAAGGAGAATGGTAGTAAAGTGCTTAAAGTGTTAAATTATGAGGAAAGGTTGCATAAACTTGGCTTGTGTTCCCTTGAGTTTGGAAGAATGAGGGGTGATCTAATGGAAGTGTTTAAAATATTAAAAGGATTCGCTAGGGAAGATACAGAGACACTATTTCCTCTGGTGGGGAGACCAAGAACGAGAGAACGTAATTTTAAAATTAGAGCCAAGTCATTTAGGAGGGAAATCAGGAAGCACTTTTTCACACAAAGGGTAGTAAATTCTGGCAGTAGACCCTAGTCCCACCAAACCGCTGACCACTCAACTTCCCCTCCTGGCCCCCACGTTAGCTGATATTGTTAATGGTTCCCTCTCCTCAGGTACTGTCCCCCTCCCCTTCAAACCTGCCGTCATCACTGCTTTCCTCAAAAAAATCCACCCTTGACCTCTCTGTCCTTGCAAACTACCGCCCCATCTCCGACCTCCCTTTCCTCTCCAAGGTCTTTGAACGTGTTGTTGCCTCCCAAATTCATGCCCATCTTTCCCACAACTCCATGTTTGAACTCCAATCAGGTTTCTGCCCCTGCTACAGCACTGAAACAACCCTTATCAAAGTCACAAGTGGCATCCTATGTGACTGTGACCATGGTAAGCTGTCCCTCCTCATCCTTCTCGACCTGCCTGCAGCCTTTGACACGGTTGACCACACCATCCTCCTCCAACGTCTCACCTCCGTCGTCTAGCTGGGTGGGACTGCCCTCGCCTGGTTCCATTCTTATCTATCCAGTCATAGCCAGAGAATCACCTGCAATGGTTTCTCTTCCCACTCCCACACGGTTACCTCTGGAGGCTCCCAAGGATCTATCCTTGGCCCCCTCTTATTTCTCATTTACATGCTGCCTCTCAGCGACATCATCCGAAAACACAATATCAGGTTCCATATGTATGCCGACAACACCCAGCTCTACCTCACCACCACCTCTCTCAACCCCTCCACTGTCTTTGATTTGTCACACTGCTTGTCCCACAACCAGAACTGGCTGAGCAGAAATTTCCTCCAACTAAATATTCAGAAGACCAAAACAATTGTCTTCGGTCCCCGCCACAAACTCCGTTCCCTAGCCACCAACTCCGTCCCTCTCCTTAGCCACCGGCATCCTATTTGACCCTGAGATGAGCTTCCGATCACATATCCGTTCCAAGACTGCCTACTTCCACCTCCGTAACATCACATGTCTCAGCCCCTGCCTCAGCTCATCTATTGCAGAAACCCTCATCCATGCCTTTGTTACCTCTAGACTTGATTATTCCAATGCTCTCCTGGCTGGCCTCCCATCTTCCACCCTCCATAAACTTCAGCTCATCCAAAACTCAGCTGCCCATATCCTAACTTGCACCAAGTCCAGTTCACCCATCACCCCTGTGCTCACTGATCTACATTGGTTTCTGGTCCGGCAATGCCTTAATTTTAAAATTCTCATCCTTGTTTTCAAATCACTCCATGGTCTCTCCTCTCCCTATCTCTATAACCTCCTCCAGCCTTACAATCTCTGCGCTACTCCAATTCTGGCCTCTTGCACATCCCCGAATTTAATCGCTCCACCATTGGCGGCCGTGCCTTCAGCTGCCTGGGTGCTAAGCTCTGGAATTCCCTCCCTAAACCTCTCCACCCTCTCTCTCCTCCTTTAAGACGCTCCTTAAAACCTACCTCTTTGACCAAGCTTTTGGTCACCTATCCTAATATCTCCTTTTGTGGTTTGGTGTCAAATTTTGTTTGAAAACTCTCCTGTGAAGCACCTTGGGATGTTTTACTACATTGAAGGCACTATATAAATGCAAGTTGTTGTTGTTGCTGTTGAAATGTGGAATTCTCTCCACCAAAAGGCTGTGGATGCTGGGACAATTGGAGCTTTCAAGACTGAAATCGATAGATTTTTTTTAGGTAAGGGTATCATGGGATATGGAACTAAGGCGAGTAAATGGTATTGAGGTACAGATCAGCCATGATCTAATTGAATGGCGGAACAGGCTTGAGGAGCTGAATGGCCTACTCCTGTTCCAATGATCCTATGTCTAAGTGGATCAGCAGACAATCTACCACTAATCCCACTAGCCTGCCCTCTAATCTAGACTGAATGGATAAAAGTCAATTTTTTCCCCTTTCCACTAGCTGTAAGGATCCCACTTGATCTGAGTTTCAACAGTCTCACTCTACTTCATAGAGACTACAAGACCATCAGACAACATTTGGTACTAAGCTAACAATCTGAGTATAATGGGCGCTAAAGATAATTGGTGTGAAAAGTAGTGTTGTGCACTAGGTGACTCTCTTCCAGGGTTGGTGTTAAAGTTCACCATTAAAGCACAGTAGAGGGAGCTTTACTTTGCACCTGGCCCACGTAGTAAGAGTTTGTTTCACGTTAATTAACTGTAGTGTCTTACCAGATTAAGCCCAGGAGCACAAATGTATACTTTACAATGAAATTACAGGCTGAGTTTGTAAATTACTCTTTAGTTCCTGATGTAAGTCAGAATTTGTCAGCTCAGCTTGAATCTTCTCAGACGTTGTTCTCCGGTGATGTTCCCCAGGGGTCAGTATTGGGACCACTGCTCTTTTTGATATATATTAATGACCTGGACTTGGGTACAGAGGGTATAATTCAAAAATTGCAGATGACACAAAACTCAGAAATGTAGAAAACAATTAGGAGGGTAGTAGCAGACTTCAGGAGGACATAGACAGACTGGTGACATGGAGATGAAATTTAATGCAGAGTGTGAAGTGAAACATTTTGGTAGGAAGAATGAGGAGAGGCAATATAAACTAAATGGTACAATTTTAAAGGGGGGTGCAAGAACATTGAGACCTGGGGGTGCAAATCTTTGAAGGTGGCAGGACAAGTTTAGAAGGCTATTAAAAAAGCATATGGGATCCATTAATAGAGGCACAGGGATAAGTTTTAACCCCACAAACAGGTGAGTTGGGGGTGGGTGCGAAGGAAAAATTGTAAAAATATAAAACTCGATCCCAACCCCCTTCCAACCCACCCAATTCCGATTTTAACGGAGGCAGGTCTAGGGGCGGGCGACCAACCCGCTCTCAGGAGGCGGGTCAGTCAGTGAAATCTTTTAAGGAGGCTGCGAGCCTCCTGGGGGCCGGGATTCCCGGGCCTTCTGATTCACACCACATAAGAGGAGGTGAGATGGCCTGGATCAACAGGTAACTGCCTTTATTGCACTGCTTGTGGACCAGGAGGAGCAGGAGTGTTTCCTCACACACGATTGACCGTCCCCCGCCCCCCCCCCCAATGTCCGACCCCCACCCCTCCACGATTTCCCCCCCCATGTCCGACCCCCCCACAATCTCCGACCCCCCCTGCCACAATCTCCGCCCCCCCCCCCCCGATCTATGACCCCCACACAATTTCTGACCCCTCCGATCTCCGACCCCCCCCATGACTGATCCCCTGATGGCTCCCCCCAATGACCTCTTACCCCGAAGACTACCCCCGATGATCCCTGACCCCGATGACTCCCTCCGATGACCCCGACGATTTCCCCCGATAACTGCGCCCCCCCCCCACCGATAACCTCACACGATGACCGACCCATCCCCCCGCTCCCTGTCTGCTCTCTCATCTGACCGGCAGCCAGCCTATCAAACTGGCTGGCTGTTGGGCGAGAAACCTACTGATAAAAATTGAAAGATGTCCTTACATCGAAATCATAAGGATGTACGGGGAAACCCATATTTCCCATCAGGAAATCCTGACCCCCTGCTCTCTTCCCGGCTCCCCATTAAAATTTACCCCATTGAGTACAAAAGCAAGGAAGTTATGCTAAATCTTCATAAAATACCGGCTAGGCCTCAGTTGGAGTATTGTTTTCAATTCTGGGCACCAGACTTTAGGAATGATGTCAAGGCTTTAGAAAGGGTGCAGAAGAGTACTAGAATGGTAACAGGGATGAGGGACTTCGGTTACGTGCAGAAGCTGGGATTGTTCTCCTTAGAGCAGAGAAGGTTAAGAGGAGATTTGATCGGTGTTCAAAATCATCGACAGTTTTGATAGAGTAAATAAGGAGAAACTGTTTCCAGTGGCAGAGGGTCGGTAACAAGTGGACAAAAATTTCAGGTGATTGGCAAAAGAACAAGAGCCGACATGAGGAAAAAATTTTTACACAACTAGTTGTTGTGATCTGGAATGCACCACTTGAAAGGGTGGTGGAAGCAGATTCAATCGTAACTTTCAAAAGGGAACTGGATAAATACTTGACGGGAAAAGATTTACAATGCTATGGGGAAAGAGCAGGGGAGTGGGGATAGCTCTACCAAAGAGCCAGCACTGGCACGATGGGCCTAAAGGCCTCTTTCTGTGCTGCATCATTCTATGATTCTATGATTGCCTTTCAGAAAGGGCTGGATAATTTGTACTAGCAAATTCTGTTAACAGGATAATTCCTCCTCCTGAGTTTTCCTTTCAGCCTGATCCTGAAGCAGACAATAACTAGTGTGCCAAAATGCATAAATATGCTGACAGATTTATTATCGATGTATCCCCTAATAAATGTCATGTTAAGAAAATGTGTAACAACTGCACTAATATGAAAGCCAGTGCACTTTCTTTTCTTTAAAGAAACCCCCAATTGGCACTCCATCGTGTTAGGATGGGGGTATATAGCTACATCTCCCTACCGCTGAGTTCCTAATCTCAGCCTGTTTGCCTCAAGTAGCTTCTGAATGGAAGTCAGGTGCTTCCCCAAGATGGAGGAAAAATCAGAGAGAATATCACCCTCCGCCACTTTAGTGGTTGTCCCACGGGCCTGGAGCAGATCATCCTCAAAGCTGGAGAAGATGCATGGCATAATACGATCCAAGGAAGGGCAGAGGAGAACATATATCCAAAAAGAATTACTTTCACCTTTAAAAAAAATACAACATGTAGATTAAAGTCTGCTCTGTAACCAAAACCTTACATTTTGCCTGTTGCCAGACTCTTGAATCAGCTTCCAGGTTGGGTAGTCAATCGTCTGGAATCATTTATGGAACAGTTGGATGCTGTCTTGCGGAGATTGTTAAGTTTTTTTTCCTTTAAGGATAAGGGGCCTGATTTTAGCAGGCCTGCGGGTTTCCGGCGGGTTGGGTTTCGGGTGCGTGGCCTCCGCGCCCGGTGAAATTAGTGGGTTGCCCGCACGATCGTAGCAGGCAATCCACTAATTGGAATCACTTACCTGCTCCTCCGGGTTCCGCGCTGCTTGTCTGCGCGTCGGGCGGGCTGCGCATGCGCAGTACGATCGGTCATCTGGAGGCTCTCTCGTTAAAGGGGCAGTCCTCCACTGACAGATGCTGCAACCAATGGAACAAATTACAGCATGAAGCAGCCCAGGGCTGCTCCCAGTTTAATGATGCCTCACCCCAGGTATCATCAGATGGGGTGAGGAGGAGGGGGAGGACAGAGATTTTCCACCCGGCGGGCGGGAGGAAGCGGCCTGCCTCTGCCACCAAGAAGGCCTGGCTCGAGGTGGCAGAGGGGGTCACCTGCACCACCAACATATCGCCCACCTGCATACAGTGCAGGAGGCGCTCCAATGACCGCAGTAGGTCAGCCACAGTGAGAACACGTAGTATTTCCCCTACACTCCGTCTGCCACAACACTGCCCCCACCCCACATCTCCTTCGGCACCGCCAACACTACTCTGTCACATCACCCCTCATACCCACTCAAACCCCATCCTCATCTTACCGTACCTACTCACCTCGCCAGTACTCACCCCGCCACTAACACGCAACCCAATCCTCATACAATCTCATGGCTCTATCCCATACTCACCCTCTCGTGCATCTCCCTCACGGCCAGCCTCACTCAACCTGCCACCACCTGTGCTGCAGCCACAGGGCATGCATCGCATATGTGCAGTAGGCAGCGTACGGCAAACGTGTCGTGAGCATGAAGGGGATGCACAAGGGTGTCTGAGGGTTTGCCATGGATGTTACCTATATTGAATTTCAGAGCAACAAACATCACACATTATATTGGCACCACCACTGCCATGTCTCCGCGAATCCTGTCTGTTGTGTCCAATAATGCCCGCTCCTGGGTATCACTATGAGGACCCACCACTGATGCCACCCATTGTGTTACTGCAGAGTAGGTGCAGGTGTATTTGCAGGGCTCTTCCGCGCAGACGACTGAGAGACATCGGCGGTGTACCCGGCTGCACCCTGGAAGGATGCGGAGGAGAAGTTGTGGAGGGCAGTGGTGACTTTGGCAGCGACAGGTAAGCAGATGGTGCTTGGGCCAGCCAGAGCAGCTCGGCATGAAAGAGTCTGCAGATCTCCACGACTACATGTCGAGTGAATCTGCGCCTCCGTGTGCACTGCTGCTCGGAGAGGTCCGGGGAGCTGCGCCTCCGTCTGTGGACCCTGTGGCGAGGGTAGTGCCCTCTGCGACGCGTCTCTCTCTGCGGTAGCCCTCCCTCCTGCTGTACAGGTGGATGTGTCACAGCACTCTGTTGTGGAGCTCCACGTGTCAGAGGTGGACGGCGTGGATGGCGAGGCTGGTGATGCTGTTCGCCCTCCGAGGGGGTCATGACTGCAGCTACGGCGGCCCCCATCCGCAATATGTACATTTGAGGGGGTCCGCAAGGTAGGCACATGTCTCCGGACCCCGGGGTGAGTGTGCAGGGTGGTGACTTTGACCGTCCGGAGGGGGGTGGTGGAGGCCACACTTTGTCCCAAGTGACAGAGCGGCCTCCTGCAATGGGTGAGGGTCTCCCCCCCCCCCACCTGTCAAATGGACCTTTGCAGCTGCCACAGGCTGACGGCTGCAACACGTCCAGTTCAACTAGGACTGTTTCCCCCAGTGTGTGAAACAGTCCCATGTTTCCCCAAAATCACACACAGTCCCTTAATCAGGTCAGTTAATGACCTGAACAAGCGAAATAAGTAACCTCAAGTGGCATCCCGCTGGCTTTAATTGCCTGCGGGATTCCCACCAGCGGGGGCCACGCACACACCCCCGCACGTCAGCGGGGAACCCGGAAGTGGGCGGGATCGTGGCGCGATCCGGTCACGTGACTGGATATCGGGATTTTCGGGGCCCCCCCGCTGGAAACCCACAGGAAACCCGACGGTAAAATCGAGCCCAAGGAGTGGACCAAATGGCCTTCCTCATTCGTATCTATCTGGTGATATTTCAGTTGGATGATTTTCTTAATTGACTTAGTGGATGTATTCACTGAAAATAAAGAACGCTATTGTTTTTGAAGAACAGCTGTTCAGTATGTTTTATAAAATTGCTGCTTTGAAGAAAATTGTAGAGTTTGAGATTTAAGTACATACACTTCACTCTCCTTCACTTCTCCCTGTTCAATAACCCATATGAGGGCTGCTGGCAGTTGAACTTTGCAGGATTTGTGGGATATCACACATGCATGATAACCCCATGTGCAGGCTCTTAGGTCTCTCCATCTTATGCTTACACTTGGTTATTACTTGCCTATTCTACAAACCTTGTTCAGTAAGTCATATTGGGTGACCATGGAATATGGCTGCTCAGTTTATGTAGTCTCCACTTGGCTCCAGTTCATTTTTTGTATGGTGCCCTGTCTGATCACTATTTCAGCCAATTGTTCTTTTATTTAAAAACCGTGATGCATCTAACTTAGTCCTGTGGGAATGGAGGATTTAGCACTATACACATATGCTAACAGGAACCTTTCATTGAAGTAGGCATTCAAATCAGGCATGAAACAGAAATCGAGAGATAAAGTATATTTTCTAATATATTTTCTTATAGTGTATTGAAATTCCTTAGAACAGAAAGGCTCTACTGAATCAGTTCAGTGAGAGGTGGACTCCTCACTGTATCACGTCACTAATGTAAACGAGACAGGAATGAATGGTATTCATGCTGAATTCCTAAAAGTTGCTCTAGGTGAGAGGCAGGAGGAATGGCAATAGTCTTGGGGAACAGTACCAACAACTCCTGCTTCATCTTGGCCCTATCATTTTGAGGCTGTGAATAAGATTCTGTTTGAGACATACATTTCCTCGGTGTTCTAGAGTGCATTTGTGGGGCACAAATTTTTAAAAGTTGCCAATATCAGTGGCTCTTACGGCAGTTCTTCAGATGTTCGTGGTATGTATACCAGATGCTTTGAAGGCCTGCAGAGTAGTCAGAAAGGTGCTGTCAAGATTTTGCTGTGGTGAGGAATGTATAAGACAGGTTGTGGTTTTATACAAGATTGTCATAAGGCTCAGAAGAAATATTAAATTGCTTTCATTTATATTTTGTAAGGCTTTCAACGTATATCATAGAATCATAGAATCTTACAATACAGAAGGAGGCCATTCAGCCCATCGTGCCTGTGCCAGCTCTTTGAAAGAGCTATCCAATTAGTCGTACTCCTCCATTCTTTCCCCATAGTCCTGCAAATTTTTCCTTTTCAGGTATATATCCGACGCCCTCTTGAAAGTTACCATTGACTCTGCTTCCACCACCCTTTCAGGCTGTGCATTCCAGATCATAACAACTCACTGTGTAAAAAAAATTCTTCTCACATCCCCTCTGGTCCTTTTGTCAATTATCTTAAATCTTTGTCGTTTGGTTACCGACCCTCCTGCCAGTGGAAACAGTATCTCCCTATCTACTCTATCAAAACCCCTCATAATTTTGAACACCTCTATTAACCTCATTAAGATGGTGAAAGCCATGCGACTACACAGCCAAATCTTGTACTTTATCCATGATGTGTACTCCAATCTGCAAGCCGATGTCTTAATGGGTAGGGTGGCTTTATCTGGACAAGCAGAGGAAGTGTAGCAAAGCTCCATGCTAGTAGGGTGACAGTTTTAGCTGTTTAAATTCAAACAGATTAAAAAAGAGAAAGAAAAACAACAAATAATATAACTGAGGAAACAAAAGACTGTTTAGCAAAGTAAATTGGAATAAGAAAGAAGATAAAAAGCAGGAAAACAGAATAGGAGTGGATTTCAAAATGAGAAATTCAAACAGTGAGAATTTAAACTCACACTTACCTCAGCTGAGTTTTCATCTTTACACAAAGACCTTGAAATTGTTCTGAGAAATATTGCCCACCATTTTAAGGAAGCTGTTACCCATTTCATTTTAAATGGGTTTACACATTTATTAAGATAGCGGACAAATAAATTTCATACAAATGCATTAAATGCTTGTAAACTAATTTGCAGAATAGAATTTAAGGCCAAAGTGTTGATGTTGTTTACTGCATTCATTGGGGGGAAGAATTCACAAGTATATATTCTACTCACTTAGGGTATAATTTTAAAGTTCCATCAAGGGAGCAAATTGTACGTACCTCTAATATCATAGGCGCAAAGCAAAATTCTGGGAATTTAAAAAAACCTTGCATTTATATAGTGCCTTTCATGTACCAAAGTATTTCACAGCAATGAGTTACTTTTGAAATATAGTTACTGCTATTATTTAGGCAAATGTGACAGCCAGTTTGCACACAAGGTCCCACAATCAGTAAATAAGTCAACTGACCAGTTAATCTGTTCTGGTGGTGTTGGTTGAGGGCTGAATGTTGGCCAGGACATCAGGAGAGATCACTGCTCTTCTTCAAATAGTGCCAGGGTTTTTTTACACCCACCCAAACTGGCAGGGAAGGCTGTGGTTTAACATGTTACCTAAAAGGCAGCACCGCTAGCAATGCGGCACTCCTTTAGTATTGTACTGAATTATCAGCCTAGATTATAAAGTCAAGATTTGAAGTGGAGTTTGAACCCACAACCTTCTGCCTCAGAAGCAAAAGTACTAGCAACTGAACCAAACTGATGATTGCTAACAAAGGTAACAAATGGCATTTTTACTGGTGAGCACCTATGTCAATTTATGGGGGGTAATTTTTACCCCCAAAGACAGGTGGGTTGAGGGCGGGTGAGAAGGTAAAAACTGTAAAAATGTAAAACCCGACCCCAACCCACATCCAACCCACCGACTTCCGGTTTTAACAGAGATGGGTTGGGGTGGCCAACAACCAACCTGTTCTCAGGAGGAAGGTTGGAGAGTAAAATCTTTTAAGGAGGCTGTGGGCCTCCATTTTAATAGGTTTTTTATTTTTAACTCCTGGGGGCCAAGATTCCCGGGCTTTCTGATTCACGCCATGTAAGAGGAGGTGAGAAGGCCCTGATCAACAGGTGAGTGCCTTTATTGCACTGCTTGTGGGCCCAGAGGAGCAGGAGTGTTTCCTCCAGGCCCAACAAGCTTACCTGCCACAATCCCACACGTGTGATCTGCTGGCCCCCCCATATCTGGACCCCCCCCCCCCACGATCTCCAGCCCCCCCACGAATGGCCGACCCCCACCCCGGCCAATGTCCCCCCCACTATCTCCAACCCCCTCCCATGATCTCCAATCCTCCCATGATCTCCGACCCTCCCACGATCTCCGACCCCCCACCGAACTCCAGCCCCCCTCCCCCACCCCACCTCAGCTTGTTTTCCATTTTTGTCTCAGTACCTCCTCCTCCAAGTATTCCCCCCAACCATTACATTTTCTGACTTAATCCACTTAGTTCTCTGCCATTTATCTTTTTTAATTCAGGGAGGGTTCCTATAGACAGAGCCCATGGACAGGCTCTGCTTGTTTCCCAGGAGTTTCTTCACTGCCTTGGATGATGTGTTAAGCATTTTATTTTATTACTTTTCCTCACATTCTGTTACCATGGATCAATCGACCTGATTCCAGTGTGACTCCTCTTATCCAATACTTCCATTCCTCACTGGGTGAATACCGGCTTAGAGTTCAATAACCCGAGCAAAACCTGGGTACAGTAGTATAGCGGTTATATTACTGGGCTAATAATCCAGTGGCCTGGGTAAATAATCCAGAGAAAGTGAGTGTAAATCCCACCATGGTAGTTTGAGAATATGAATTTAGCTTAAAAATAAAATCTGGAAATAAACAGCTTCTTTCACTAAAAAGTGACCATGAAGCTATTGGATTGTCGTAAAAACCCAACTGGTTCATTAATGTCCTTTAGGGAAAAAAACCTGTTGAGATTCCAGTCCCACACCAACATGGTTGACTTTTAACTGCCCTCTACAGTGGTTCAGCAAGCCACTCAGTTGTATCACCACTTTCTCAGGGCAAGTAGGGATGGGCAATAAATGCCAGCCTTGCCAGTGATGCCCACAACCTGAGAATGATTTTTTTTAAATCTCAGCAAGTTGCTTCAGGTAAATTTGAGTTTTGTTACAATTATGACTGCAAGTTTAAATCACAGCAAAAAATCAAGTTGCAAATCATTTCAATCAGTCAAGTTTACAACCAAAGTGTTTGAAAGTTTGGGGGAAAAATTCGATAAGGGCCATTTTCGGGCATAGGTAGAGTGATGCACTATTACCCTGCCCCCGATGGCCCCTACACAGGCAGCACATGAAAATGGGGCGTGCTCAGTGCACGTCATCAGCAGTCTGCTCCTCTTAAAGGTGCAGGTGCACATTTTAAATGGAACAAGCACAGGCCACTAGGATGGCCGCGAGGATGGCAGGACCGACGCGAGAGAGGGCCCCCTGCTTCTCCAATGATGCACTGGAGGCCCTGGTGGAAAGGGTGGATGAAAGGAGGGCCAACATGTACCCGCAGGGTGGCAGGCGACCCTCCAGACTGCAGCTCCGCAGGCATTGGCAGGCTGTGGCAGAGAAAGTGAACGCCAGGAGCATGGCACCACGCATGTGGGTGCAGTGCCGAAAGAAGTTCAACGATTTGACACGAATGGTCAAGGTGAGTGAATGCAAGTGTCAAGTGGCACATTCTACCAACTGCACCACTGCTCCACGCATCACACTCCCCATCACCCACCCACCAACAAACACTGCCCATCCATATGCAATGTTGCACTTGGCATGCTGTATCTCACCCACACATGGTACCACACTTGCAGGCCACACAACCACCACTCACAAGTCACACACACTGGCAGCTATTCGATCACGACAGGCACATCACCCACACACCTTGCAGGATGCTCACTGACACATTATCCTCTGTCTTGCTGGAGAAAGTGGCGCATAACAGCCGGCAGCAGGAGAGTCCTGAGGTTGGACGGGGGCGCTTACACGTCCTGACCCCACTAGAGGAGACAGTGCTTCAGATCATGGGGCGGGCTGTCGCTGCAGCCGTGACAGCATGTCGTGTTGGAGGTCCCGATGAAGGGGGTCTCTGCATATCTAATGCTCCTTCTCCTTTCCCACATCTCCCTCCTCCCATAAACTTTTCCAACTCACATACTGCAGATGCTGTCGGCACACACGTCTTACTTGCTCCTCTCCCCTCTCCACAACTCAACCTGTTCCCCTTTGTCATTGCAGATACCCAAGAACACGTGGCGGCACTGTCCGAGGAGGAGGGGGAGGAGGAGGAGGGGGACACTAAAGCCACACCGTCACTCGATCTGACACTTGCTTCCACCAGCTCAGAGACTGACACTGCGCGTCCTTTAGAGGTTAGGTTAGAGGAGGGATCTGCACATGGTGAGACACCGAGCACAAGTGCGCAGGAGTTGGGGCAGGGGGAGCGGATACCAGCAGGAGGGTGAGGTCGCTCACTAGTTCTGCTGCAGAGGAGTCAGATGAGGACATCGATGGGCCAGGCTACAGAAGACGGCTGATGGGCGTACACCACCAAATGCTCGAGGCACTGGAAAGCCTGCCAGAAAGCCTGCGCGCAATGAGAAAGGGCATGGAGGAGTCCAGCTCCAACTTGGCACAGGACTTAGCACAGAGCTTGGAGCCCATCCTTTCCAACATGGAATGGGTGGTCACCTCCATCAGCACATCTGTGGAACCCACCATGATGCAGTGTCTGATGGCCAATGTTGCAGCTTCCACTGCAGCACAAACCGATGTGTTCAAAGGTTTGCAAGCTACCGTTGCTGCTCAGACTGCTGCAATGGAAGCTCAGCTAACGTGGCTCTGGGGACCACTGTGGAACGGGGCTTCCAGGGTGTCACAGCACTCCAGCAATCCATTCTCCAGCTGATCACCAGGATTCTGAGGCGCCACCCCGGGAGAGTGGCAGTGGTGCCATGGCAGTCGGACCTGCTGTCTTCTCTCAGGACGACAGCATTCCTGCTCCAACCCCTGCCACTCCACCAGTGCCCCTGTTGTTGCCTATCAGCCAGCCAGGCCAGACTGCTGCAGCTCATGCTGAGATGGTGCAGTCTGAAACCGGGCCCTCCCAGCCCAGAGCTGCTCGAGATTGACCTCCAAGGCCATCTGCAGTCTCCTCAATTGAAGGCTAGCAACCTCCCATGCTCCAACCACCGGGGAAACACCTCGAAGGAGCACTAGGATAGGTAAAGGCACATGAACAACATGCACTAAGGGAATGCACAAGGATGAATAGTTCTGTTCTGTTTGCATAATTTAATTTATTCATTGATAAATGAGATTTTGAATTTGCATTTAGTGGTGGTTTTTATTTGTGCGATGAGCTGAGGGGGACACCAATGTGCAATCAGATGGAGGGCGATTTGATTGTCTTGTGGGAGGGGAAAGGTGGGGAATGTAGGACTGGTGGTGAGTTGGGGGATGTAGTTCCAATTATTGATAGCGGGCACGGATCAGGCGAGCACGCAGAGTCCTTGCAGACAAGGCATGTGGTTCCTGTTGCACCCTTGCGCCTTCCTCCACTTCCTCTTCTGGCTCCTCCCCCTCCTCCTTCTCCTCCTCAGCCTCTTTCTCCTCATCCTCCTCCTCTGCCTCCTCGTCCTCCACCTCTGGCTCAGGGTCTTCTCCGATCATTGGTGGCAAAGGCTGGTCCCTCATGATGGCGAGGTTGTGCAGCATGCAGCATACCACCACGAATCTGCCCACCCACTCAGGGGAGTACTGCAGGGCTCCTCCAGACCGGTCCAGGCAGTGGAAGCATTGTTTGAGGAGGCCTATGGTGTGCTCCACGATGTTGTGTGTGGCAGCATGGCTCTCATTATAGGCCTGCTGTGCACATGTGCGTGAGTTCCTGACCGATGTCATGAGCCATGGCGTGAGGGAATAGCCCTCGTCACCCAGTAGCCAGCCTTTGACTTGCCGAGTCGGGTGAAAGATAGCTGGCACGTTGGACTGCCGCATGACAAAAGCGTCGTGACTGCTTCCAGGGTAGCGGGCATCGACCTCCATGATTCGATGTGTGTGGTCGCACACCAGCTGTATGTTGAGGGAGTGGAAGCCCTTTCAGTTGATGGAGATGGCCGAGTTGATGTGCGGGGCACGCAGGGCAATATGTGTGCAGTCAATGGCACCCTGCACCATGGGGAAGCCAGCAATGCGAGTGAACCCCCGTGCTTGCTCTTTCTGTTTGTCTCTGTCAAGAGAGAAGGTGATGAACCTGTTCCTCGTGTGGTACAGTGCGTCTGTGACCTCCCTTATGCAGCAGTGCACTGCATACTGTGAGATGTTGCACAAAATGGTGCCCATTGCTTTAAATCAGCATTTTCTCCTTACTAAACATACTTCCGGCGTTTGGTATTTGCGCATGTATTAACTCCTATACCTAGATGGCGTCCGGTGCATGTCACGCTGGAAACATGCGTGTGCAGCCAAGACGCCATCTTGAATGTTGGAGAGGCCGTGTAGCGCCGAAACAACGGGCGCTACATGGCCCAATTTAGCGCCCTATATGTCCAAATTCTATTGTTTTCCCCATTATTTGTGTCCCATGAAAGATGAAATTGTGCCAAAATAAAATCGGTGTAGAATCATGTAGAATGTCTGTTTCTGCTTCAGAATACATGGGTTAATCTTCACAATATTTGTGGGTTGAGAGTAAAGTGTGGACAATGTGGATAGCGTTGAGTCTGTAACATACTGCTCATCATTAGCTAAGAGCGAAGAAAATGCATAATGTAGCTGACAAATGGGTGCAAACATCTGTAAATAATGGGAAAGGCAGGAGAGTGTAATTTCACTGTTTATTGCTGAAATGATACTGTACAGCCAGAGAGCTGATTCTTACATCTTTGCCAATTATTCTGTTTCTCTTTCAGGCATTAATCCCACTGCAGTTCCTGCTCTGAAACATATTTACAGTTGGTACCACTGCAAAACAGTCCAGCATTAAATCTACAGCCCTGAGCCTCATAGATTCTATTGCTGTTCATACAGGATTTAAGTTATTGAATGTAGTAAACAAGATTCAGTATCCACATCCTCAATTTAGTATTCTATTAAACTGTTTTAAATATCACCAAGTCATTCTACAACATTTGCTATACTAAAAAGTCACACTTAAAATAGTTACATTTTATTTTCAAGTAATATTAAAGGAGTATTCTCAATGTTTTGCTAATCCACTGTGTTCAGAACCTTTGTCAGTGCGTTCACTGGGCTGTTGCTCAAATCAGTAGGAAACTCCACCCACTGAACAATCTGATCTAAGTGATTCCAAATGTGTTTTTGGCTATTAGGTGGCATGACAACAGGTTTGAGGCAATCCTAAGAAGGGCAGATGTCACAAACTTGACTCAGCTGAGAGAGCAATAAGACGTGAAGAAAATGTATTATGGTACCAACAAGCAAATCACATATTTTCCATAGCCTTCAACAATCTTGGCTTAGCAAGTGATGGTTAACACTGTGTTTGAACTTCTGCATACAAAAGACAAACTCTTGGAATTACTGCAAGGGTTCTCCCGATCTCCTGTGGTAACTTGAGCAGAAGATTGGCAGTACCTCCGGAGAAAATGTGTAAACTGCCAGAAACAGCCATTCACATTGTTCTTCCAGGGATCTGCGAAACTTCCGCCAGAGTTACATTGGGAGTTCAAGGACACCCTGCAGAGATTCTCCTCCAGAGTTCCAGGTAATGACTTTGTCTGAGAGAGAATCCCAGAGGCAGAGGAAGCTTCATCACTGTGCTAGCTGACATTGTTAATGGTTCCCTCTCCTCAGGTAGTGTCCTCCCTTCTTTCAAAACCGTCATCACCCTGTCCTCAAAAACCCCACCCACAACCTCTCTATCCTTGCAAACTACAGCCCCATTTCCAGCCTGCCTTTCCTCTCCAAAGTCCTTGTCACCTCCCAAATCTCTGCCCATCTTTTCGCCAACTCCATGTTTGATTCTCTCCGATCAGGTTTCCATCCCTGCCACAGTACTGAAACCGCCCTAATCAAAGTCACAAATTACATTTTCTGTAACTGTGACCATGGTGCACTATCCTTCCTCATATTCCTCGACCTCTCTGCAGCCTTTATCATGGTCACCACAACATCCTGCTCTGCGCCTCTCCTCCATTGTCCAGCTCAGTGAGATTGCCATTGCTTGGTTCCACACTTACCTATCAAATTGTAGCCAAAACTCTTCCAGCAATGACTTCTCTTCCCGCCCCTGCACCATTATCTCTGGAGTCCCCGAGGATGCCCTTCTCTTCCTCATCTACATGCTGGTCCTTGGCGACATCATCTAAAGACATAGCCTCAGCTTCTGCATGTAAACTGATGACACCCAGCTCTATCCACCACCTTTCTCCACCCCTTCACTGTGTCTGTACTGTCAGCCTGCTTGTCTGACATCTAGTCTTGGATGAATCGCAATTTCCTCCAATTGAACATTGGAACGTCCAAAGCCATCATCTTCAGCCTCTGCCTTAAACTCCGTATCCTTTCCGTTAATTCCATCGCCCTTCCTCGCCACTTTTCTGAAGCTACTTACTTTGATAAATAGTAATGATTTAAAAAAATAATTTGGACAAGCCTTAATTTAATACTGTTGTATTTGGATAGTACTGTTACCTAAGTTCTACTGTTTTTATTTGTTATACACATTTATTTACTTTGAGCTCCTGCATCATTTTGTTATTTTATTCTTCAGCTCAGGGCAATTTACATAAAGTTATGTTTATGTCACCAGCCACTTGTAAGGTTTAAATGGGGTTCAAACTAGATATATGTGTATTACAATTAGCCATACAGTAAACTCCATGCCTGGGTCTATGGAACATAAAACAATGGCTGATAAAAACAGCTGCTTCCAGGAATAGCAAGGCTCAGTTCAATGATAAGGAGGCTGAGTTTTTGAAGAACTGGTCATTAAAAACAAGAAGTACCTTTCTTTACTCTGGCAACCAAAGAACTATTGAAGGGATAGGTAGAATTGCTGGTTAAAGCATCAGGCAATAAAACCTAGGGAAAGCTGGAATCTGTTGCTCTCTCTCAGATAGGTTGGACAGTTCTACTAGATTGGAGGGGAGGGGTGTTTATACAGGGAGCATTTAAAAGTAGCCAGCAGGTAGAGACAGCCCCAGACCCAGGGGAGAGGTAGATGCAGCAGGAGTTCTGTGGGACTTTGGCAGCATGCCAGTGAAGCTGCCTTGAAGGACTGTAGTCTTGGAATCAGGGCGGAAGTTGATTATCCCAGCAGATTAACAGCTGAGAGGCGGTGTGAGAGTGTTGAGAGCTTTAGGACAAATATTTGGACATACTGAACACTGATTCACATAGAAAAACGGCAGCATAGTGGACGACTGCTTAAGCGCACATCTGATCAAAAAGAAAGAACAGTTCTGCAACTACATGGCAGGAAACACTCTGGCAAGAAAATATAGCTTTGAAGCAAAAGTAAATTGGAGGTGTGGAATTTACTGGTTAGAATTTTTTAAGCTAAAGCATGCAGGTCAGAAAGATTACAGAACTGTCAATGGAGTAAGGAATTTAATCCATTTGTGAAAGAAAATAGGAGTGGTGTCAGAAAAAAATACTGAGAAAATCCAGAGATCGAGAGAGATTGATCTATATTCATTGTAGATGTCAGCTATACCTGAGGGCAGTAGTGTAGCAGCAGTTAGATGTGGATGTACTGCACATCATCTTCAGAATTTATTTTCCAGACAGGATCTGGTACATACTCCCCCAGAAAATTTTAATTTATAATATTTTATTTGGTGCATTTTTCAGCATTTTGGAGTGAGCTTTTTAGATATATATAAATATACACTCAAACATCTGTGGCATGCTAACAGCAAGTTGGAGGATACACTGTTTTATAATAAGGGTATGCTCCTTTGTGCCATATTCAGTAAAATGCTGCTTTAACGTCAAGGGCAGCTGCTTTCTCCCCTCTCCTCTGGCATTCAGCAATACATTGATCCAGACATGGACGCATTTGCTGAGATCTGGAGCACATGGTTCTGGTGGGGGGGGCACCCAAACTGAGCATCGTTGAGCAGGTTGTAGGTTAGCAGGTCACTTAAAGGCACTATTGATGAGTCCTTCCATCACTTTACTGCTAACTGGGAGAAGCTGATAAGGTGGTAATTGGCTAAGTTAGATTTATCCCATTTATTTGTGTAAACTTGTCACATTGTATTTGCACCCACCTGCCAGTAGAAACATACAGGGGGTGAATTTCCATGAGGGTTCTGCCGCTTTCCACCATAACCCCGGAAATCGCCTTGTTTCTAAGGCTCTTGCGCCAAAGTTATGGCAGATAAGCGGGAGAACCCTTGTGCAAATTTACCCCCACATGACCTGTAAATTGTGTTAAATAAAATGCTGAAATGTGTTTGTGTGTTGTTCCTTGTACCATGGTCTTTGCATAGAGGCCTGGAGATTCTGCAGGGGCTCTCCAGATTTCCCACAGCTGGAGAGCAGCAGAACCCTTGGAGAAACAACGTAAATGGCTGAAAATGGCCGTTTGGACCATTTACTCTGCCTATGGAATTTCAGGGCCAAAGTAAATTACAGTGTGCACAATCCCCTTTATTAAAGACCATTGTAATCATTATATTATAACCTCCCTGGAAGCCCTGTATGATCTTGGGCTTCCCTTTGCCATAGAGCATCATCCTCATCAATGTTGACATCATTGTTCTTATCATGACAGCTTTATGGTAATAGCATATGGTATTGCCATGTATCGTAGGGTGCAACAGGCAACAAAATGGTCACGGACCCTTTTGAAACCACGATGAGCTGCCTCTGAAGTCTGTGCGTGCTCTGTGACTATTCCAGTGGTGGTGGGATCCAAATTAGATCTCATTTGTGCATAGGGTGGGAATTTTTCACTAGTGTCATGAGCTGGAGCTTCAGCACCACACCTAGAGAAAGAATGAGGTAAACTAGAAATAACGTGGATGCTCAGAACTGCCAAATCCTAGCTGTGTGATATTCATAAATGATGGATTGGCCACATATCTGAAGCATTGCTTCATGGCAAATACATCAACATGGTTAAACATAGCAAGCTGTGACAGTCATCTAGGCCATACTTCAATCCACATTCAAAAGTGGCTTTGATATATTCTTTTGCTCTCTTCTTTCTTCTCTCTTTTTCTTCTTTTTTTGACTATATTCTTTCTTCATTGGTTGGGAAAGGAGCTCAGCTGCCTCCGTGCTTTCTTAGCGGGCGTGGGAGTTGTCCACCTTCTGCCACAGGCACACACACACACACGTGTTAAAGTACGGGGCCATTTTTCCCTGCCTCTCTCCTTTTAATTGGTGTTAATTGATCAGGAGTTTTCACGGGGTTCTCTCAATCTCCCACTGTAACTTTGGCGGAAAATCAGCAGAAACCCCAGAGAAACGGTGAATGTGGCCGTTTTTAGCTACATACTCCATTTCTCCGAGGGTTCTCTGATCTCCTGCTAGGAAATCCCCTTAGAAATTCCAGCTGGTTGTCTTTAGGAAAACCAACCATTTGGTTTGCAAAAGGCACAGTTTCTAAAGCGATAGGCCACATACACACTACTTTAACAATGGTTTGTGCACAAAATACTTTCGCCTCCAGTGGGAGATCAGTAGAACCACCCCCAAAGAAACAGTATGAATTACTTAAAGCTGATCTCCCATCAAAATTACAGCGGGAGATGGAGAGAACTTTATGCAAATTCTCCCCCATTACCTCTTTCCTTTTAGCCCAGCCCAAAATACCTGTTTCAAAAAGAATCTGAACGAGCACTAGTGCAAACATGGCCTGAACCTTTTTTGGGATTCATATTATGACTGCTACCCCAGTTGTGGCCCACTTCAGAAAGTTTTTCTGTGTATACATGTAGAAGCATAACTGTAGGCTCCGTTAACTTTATTCACATCCATGATGATATTGGTGGCATCACATGGCACCTGCACATTAATCGAAGTGAACCTTTCTTGTTACAATAGATTTTCTCTTTCATGCGCAGCTGAGTGCACATTAGTTTTAGCAGAGAGGTCAGCAATGGTTCTCTATTCCTGCTGTGGTGATGTTGGGAAACTACTATTCGTGAGATGGCTGTCTGGGCAAAGGGGTGGTGGCTTGCCGACCTCTCCACATTGCTCTAGCAGGGTTCTGAAGGGTAATGGTAGTCCAGAGGGTCAGCACAACAACCAGCCAGTTGCAATCTGTGTGAGTATGACATTCCAAACCCTCTTCTAACTTTCACCCTAGTGTCTCTCTATCAGACTAATCAATAAGACTAATGCAACATTTGTGAATGCTAGAGGGTTCCTGTGTTTCTGTCATTCTTATCCGTCTATATTACTGATTGGTAGCTGTTAGTCAGTTTTTTATCAGAACAATGATGAAAGCAGCAGCTATTTTACACGCTGCACCAGCCTTACGAACAGGAACTGGGACATTTTGTGAATAGAATTGTTTTGTCTCAGTCATTTGCATACATGCAAAACCAGATCAAAATAAAATACTTCCTCAGCATGCAGAAAATGGAACATAGTGCAGCATTAATAGGGCACATTTCAAAATGTGTTGAGAGTTCTTTTTATAGAATTCTTTTTATTAAGGGCAGGAACTCTTTAATTTTTACCTCTTGGCCCATTAGACCATACATCATTTGCTTCAAGGAAGCGACTGGATTTTTTTGCTCTGAAAGAAAAAAAAAGACTTGCATTTATATAGTGCCTTTCACGGCCTCAGGATATCCCACAGCGCTTTACTTTTTGAAGTGTAATTACTGTTGAAATGTAGGAAACATGGCAGCCAATTTGCACACAGCAAGCTCCCCCAAACAGCAATGTGATAATGACCAAATAATCTGTTTTTAGTGATGTTAGTTGAGGGATAAATATTGGCCAAGGCACCATGGAGAATTCCACTTGTCATCTTCAAAGTAGTGCCATGGGAGCTTTGATGTCCACCTAAGAGCACAGACTGGGCCTCGGTTTAATATCTCATCCAAACGACACACCTCTGACAGTGCAGCACTCCCTCAGTGCTGCACTGGACTATCAGCCTGGATTTTGTGCTCAAGTCTCAGGAGTGGGTACTTGAACCCACAACCTTCTAACTCAAAGGCAAGAGTGCTATCAACTGAGCCACAGCTGACACCACAGAGTTGTCCACAAGTACTACCTAAGCCGGCTGCACAGATATGTGTAACGGCAGCCTAAAGATGAGCCTATTTCTTGTTTTCCCTTCTACCTTGTGACAAGGAATCACACCCCAATTTTCAGAGGGTCTCCTCATGACATTGTGCCTCACTGGCAGCAGGCATGTTGGAAAATTCAGCCCCCGACTGCATGTGTCCAATTCGTCTCATTCTTGATTTTCCAGCAGGCGAACTTGAGCGAAATATAGAGGCCTCACTGCAGGCATGCACCAACCCCCATTACCAAATGTTAATTATGCAAATCAGTTCCCACATAGAATCTCTCAATTTTGGTCAAAGGGGGAGGCATATTGCACTGTAGGAAAAGGAAGAGGGCAACATGGAGGGAAACTATGATGCGTAAGCTTAGAGTTTGGAGCAGAATTCTGCTGTACACAATTATTTAGAATCATAGAATGCTTACAGCACGGAAGGAGGCCATTCAGCCCACCAAATCCATGCCTGCTCTCTCCAAGAGCAATCCAGCTAGTCCCACTCCCCTGCCCTATTCCCATAGCCCTGCAAATTTTTTCCCTTCAAGTACTTATCCAATTCCCTTTTGGAAGCCACGATTGAATCTGCCTCCACCACCCCCTCAGGCAGTGCATTCCAGATCATAACCACTCGCTGCATAAAAAAGTTTTTCTTCATGTCGCCTTTGGTTCTTTTGCCAATCACCTTAAATCTTTGTCCTCTGGTTCTTGACCCTTCTGCCAATGGGAACAGTTTCTCTCTATCTAGACCCTGTCTCAACATTTCATGATTTTGAATACCTCTATCAAATCTCCTCTCAACCTTCTCTGCTCTAAGGAGAACAACCCCAGCTTCTCCAGTCTATCCACATAAATGAAGTCTCTCATCCCTGGAATCATTCTAGTAAATCTCTTCTGCACCTTCTCTAAGGCCTTCACATCCTTCCTAAAGTGCGGTGCCCAGAACTGGACACAATACTCCAGTTGTGGCCAAACCAGTGTTTTATAAAGGTTCATCATAACCTCCTTGCTTTTGTACACTTCGCCTCTATTTATAAAGCCCAGGATCCCATATGCTTTCCTAACCACTTTCTCATCCTGCCCTGCCACCCTCAACGATTTGTGCACATGTACCCCCAGATCTCTCTGTTCCTGCACCCCTTTTAGAATTTTACCCTTTAGTTTATATTGCATCTCCTCATTCTTCCTACCAAAATGTATCACTTCGCACTTTTCTGCGTTAAATTTCATCTGCCACATGTCCGCCCATTTCACCAGCCTGTCTATGTCCTCTTGAAGTCTACCACTATCCTCCTCACTGTTCATTATCCTTCCAAGTTTTGTGTCATCTGCAAATTTTGAAATTGTGCCCTGTACACCCCAGTCCAAGTCATTAATATGTATCAAGAAAAGCAATGGTCCTAGTACCAACCCCTGAGGAACATCACTGTACTCCTCCCTCCAGTCCGAAAAACAACCGTTCACCACTACTCTCCGTTTCCTGTTACTTAGCCAATTTTGTATCCATGCTGCCACTGCCCCTTTTATTCCATGGGCTTAAACTTTAATGACAAGCCTATTATGTGGCACTTTATCAAATGCCTTTTGGAAGTCCATATATACCACATCAACCACATTGCCCTCATCAACCCTCTCTGTAACCTCATCAAAAACTCAATCAAGTTCGTTAAACACGATTTGCCTTTAACAAATCCGTGCTGGCTTTCCTTAATTAATCCACACTTGCCAAGTGACTGTTAATTTTGTCCTGGATTATCGTTTCTAAAAGTTTCCCCACTACCGAGGCTAAACTGGCCTGTAGTTGCTGGGTTTATCCTTATACCCTTTTTTGAACAAGGGTGTAACATTTGAAATTCTCCAGTCCTCTGGCACCACCCCCATATTCCAGCAATGAACACCTCCTGCCATTGATCCACTTTGGTTTTCCATAAGGACACCACATATTGTAGCCTCAAGAGCCTGGTGCCCATTCCCTGCACTCAAGCTATACCCTTCTCAGAATTGATTTCCATTTCCATAGCCCTATCCAAAAAACACTTTGTACAATGTAGAATATGTAGAATACAGTGGAGCTCCATGACCGCAATCTGCATGAGAACAGTCGACATGTGTCTCCAACGTGGGTAAAGCCTGCCATCACTGCTGTTTTAAACCTACCTCCCAGTCTGTGACATCCTACAGCGACCGACTCCTGTAAATGAGTATCCAAGGTTTCAAGGGCACCGGTCACAGTGTTCATGAGAGAACATTATTCTGCTCTTGTTCCCTCCCTGCTTTGGGTTTCGCCCTCAGATAACACTTGCTCCACAGAACCCTGTATTTTCAAAGGTCCCTCTTGCAGGACTGCAAGATATGTACTACTACCCCTTCTTTACCAGACCCTTCAGGCTGGTCATCATCGCCTCAAGGGATGTGGAAAATGCCTTCTGCTCCTGCATTAACTCCCATCTGAAGGCAGGCCCAATAGGACATCCTTACTTAGGCCATACAACAGTCAAATGCTGTGGGTTCACATCCCAGCCAGACCTTTCTTGTTCCTCTCCTGCCACCTCCACATGCTCCTCCTCACCTGGTGACCCCTCCTCAAACTCACTAATTACTGACACTTCCTCAAAGCTTTGAGAAGCCGGCTGGGTGGGAGAATGCCTGGACTCCTTGAAAGTATGCTGGCTCATTGGACCCTTCTCTTGCTACGTGTCTGGTGCCGGGAAGCCCAGCTGGATAACCCGGGGTGTTAGTATCTGTGCTGGTGCTGGGGCAGGGAGAGTGCTGGGGCCAGGGTGCCACTTCCTCTGGTCTCCTCATCTTAAGAAGATCCTGATAGAAGAGAAAAGCAGTACTATACACAATTCATTCCCCAGACAACACAGGTAAGACCATTAGACTTCTAGTACATCATGGACTGCTTCACAAATGTAGCCCCTGCTGTGGGGATTTAGACAAAAGGCTGTGGATGCTGAGACAATTGGAATTTTGAAGACTGAGATCGACAAATTTTTGTTAGGTAATAGTATCAAAGGATATGGACCAAAGGCAGGTAAATGGGGTCGAGGTACAGATCAGCAATGATCTAATTGAATGGTGGAACACGCTCAAAGGGCTGAATACCATGCAATCCTGCTGCATGAAGGATGGTTATGAAAAACATCAATACTACACGCATGCTTTGCAGATTATCTCCCCGAGGACAAAGCAATTGAGCATTTACATTGGGTCCATGCCTGTCAGCATTAAGAGTATGCGGTTATATAGAAGGTGCCTACACTTTCCTTAACACTTCTGATGCCGCTAAACATCAACCTCATTTACTCCAGATTGAACGTGGAGATTGCATTCATTCACTCAGCAAACTCCATCCATGCAGTTTGCACCTGGACTTTACCAAGGGGTGCCCCTCTGCACCATCCGGCCCACCTTCCTGCAGCAATGTGTCATTACTGAGGGCAGGAGTCTTCATGCTAAATCTGTTGCTTCCTTCTAGCACAGCAACAATAAGCAATTCCCCCTTATGGGTTGAACAACAGGCAAACAGCTGGTGAACCTGACTCTCTCTACACATTTTCCATGCAATACGAGCTTGTTCATAGAATCTTACAGCACAGAAGGACCCATTCTGCCAATCGTGTCTATGCCGACTCTTTGAAAGAGCTATCTAATTAATCCCAATCCCCCGCTCTTTCCTCATGGCCCTGCAATTTTTTTCCTTTTCAAGTATATATCCAATTCCCTTTTGAAAGATACTATTGAATCTGCTTCCACCACCCTGTTCTAATGAAAGGAAGGGGTTTGACTCAGAACATTTGGCAAACCCAGCCATCCCCGTGAGTAAGCACTGCCCCAGTTTGCCATAATGTAAAATTGGGGCTTTATTCTCTGCTTGAAAGCTCATCACAAAAACACGGCTAAGATTGGGAGCTTAACAGCATTGAACTTGCATTCCAGTGATCCATGTTGTATAAAACCTAATAGAGTGCACCATTGTGCTGCTGATACTTCATGATAGAACTTACCCAGTGAAATATTCCTCCAGGGTACTGCATCTGAGAAGTCACTAAATATTAACTATCTTAACATAGTAGATGGCTGTAAGCATCCAAGTAAATATCCTGGCATGTACTGGCAACTTAGAAAGCTGATAAATTATGTTTGAATTGAGTCTATTCATTTGGAGCTGGCTGTTAAAGAATACTTGAGAATTAAATGAAAGTTCAAAATCTTACATTCTGCCAAGGTAGCTGAATTGGTTGAAAACTTTATTTACAATCAGGAGTTCATGAGTTCAAATGCCTGAGCTGTCTGTCACTTCAGCTTGTTTGATTTGCTTAGACGAACTCAGTCTTCCCTCAGTGAGGCCACTATTGATGGGGGAGTGGAGCAGGAGACGAAGAGAGATAAATTGGCAAACTCCCAACTCTCTTCACTTGAACTGCAGCTCTTGTTGGATGATGAAGGAGTATGACTAGTATCTGCTGTACAGACGTTAGCACCATACTATCTCACCACCCCCACTGTATGAAGATATGTGTGGGTGAGAGAGCATCACTCGGGAGGGGGGCACAATAAGCAAAGATAGGTTTCCTTTCTCAGTCAAAGACGATTTCTGAATTTCCTTTTCTATATTTTTCTATATGGTATAGTATATACTTTCTATAGTTTTATAAGTACGATACATATACTAGTCATTCTCCCATAGCATTGCATATGGGAAGTCAAGCCAACTGTGGTCTTCAATGGTGTTAGACAATGGGGGAGGCGGTGGTTAATTGGAGCCGGGAGGAGGAGGAATTCAGTCCCCATTTTAAAATCATAGGCCTCGATATTAACACCCCCACAACGTGCGGGAGAGAAAGGAAGAGGGAGGGGAGAGGAGGAGGGAGGAAAAGGGGAGGGAAGGGAGAAGAGGTGGATGGGGGGAGAGAGGAGTGGAAGTAGCAAAAGAGGAGGGGTGGAGGAAGGAGAGAGGGAGAGGAAGAGGAGATGGAGGTAGGAGAGGAGAGGTGTGAAAGAGGGAAAAGGTGGAGAGGAATGGGGTAGAGAGGAGAGGGAGGACTGGAGAGGGAAGGAGCATGGAGGAGAAGGGGAAGCAAGAAAGGCGAAGGAGAGTGGGAGCAGAGGAGAGAATTGGAGGATACGTGGGTTGAGTGGGTAGTTCAAAGGAAGGTAGGGTACGGGGTCATTTAAATACACTCCCCCTCCCTCCTGTCCTCATCCCTCTCCCCCCTGTCTTCCTCACTCCCCTTTTATCCTATCCTCTCATCCTCCCTTCCTCTCCCCTCTTCCTCCCTAAACTTCTTTTCTTCCTCACAACCCTCTCTCTTCTATTCCATCTTCTCCCCATCCCCTCTATCCCCTTCTCTCTCTCCCTGTCCTTTCCTCATCCCTATCTCCCCAGGCCCTCTCTCCTTTCCCTCCCACCTTCTTTTCCCAACCCCTCTCTCTGCCTTCCCTCTCCCCATCACTCCTCCACTTCATCCCCTTCTGTATACCCCTACTCTCCCCTTTTCCTTCCCTCCCCCTCTCCCTTCCATCAATTCCTTACCAATCCAGCACTCCTAAACTAATCCATCATCCCTGAACTGATTCATCACCACCAACATCAGTTGTAAACAATTTTACAACACCAAGTTATAGTCCAACAAATTTATTTTAAATTCCACAAGCTTTCGGAGGCTTCCTCCTTCCTCAGGTGAACGGTGTGGAAATCCAGTCAACCCCAGTCCATCACTGGCATCTCCACATCATGGCCCACCAAAATCAGAGGCAGAGACTGAGAACAAGGGATAGAGAATCAGCAACTGAGAGACAGAGGGCAAGAAAGCGAGGCAGGGAGAGCGGCAGACATCAACACAGAAAAACAAAGAGAAACAGAGACCGACAGAGAGGGTCAGGGAGAGTTACCAACCCGTCTCCCGAATAGGACGATCCAACTCCCGATTGCTGTTGCTGGTGTCTCGGGAGAAAAGGACTTCTGCGTTCCTGTTCACCATCAACAACCCGAACTGACAGTTCCCGAGGAACACGACTGATAAACTTATACACAATACAGTGCAAATTGTGACTGGTTTTGTTGCAGCTAAAAACCTGGCGTGAACAAATAAATATTGACTAACTCCTTAAAACAGCTACAATGTGCGACATCTTTTCCAAATCAAAATTTTGGATGGCACTTTAGCAATGCAGCAAAAGCCTGAATTCCTTGTATTACCTTTGCCTGTATTTTTTTTCCTAACATGCAGCTCAGTTCATTTCATGTATATTAAAATCAACACCCAGTTCCTAACTGAACAGTTTTATACGTCTGGTAATGCCCGTGACTCCATGCTGTTTCAAGGTGAGGAGGTCATCCTGCTGCTGCTTGATGAGATGAGCTGTCAGTTTTATTTTCATTCAGGTGAGCGTCTGTGTCATCTTCACCCTTACCCTGGTGATAAATCTAGAAAGTTATCTGAGTCTTTCAAATTTAGCTCCCAATAAAAGACAGGCCTGTTCCTTGCCAGAATGAGAAGGAGTGCAGTTTCTGCAGAATTTACCAAGTTGCATCTGGTTTCACTCCAATAAGGAAGTCAGCAGTATAAACATGTTTTCAAAACGTCAGATATCTTGATTGCCGTTTCAGATCAAAGCTGTAGGTTGCACACTTGTAGGCTAAACCAGAAATAATGAGGCAGCAGAACCAAACAAATTATTATGAGGTCCATATTAACCCCCCCCCACCTCCAACACACACACACACACACAATGGGTGGGAGAAGGTGGGGGGGCTTAAATCATCAAATTTGCGAAACCCGATCCTAACCCACTGCGCACGTGCCTTCATTTTAAGTGCGGCAGATATCTGGACGTCCAAGTAACCTGCTCTGGAAAGGTGGATCCATTATTATAATATTTAAATGAGACTCCTTCCTCACCCTTATCAAGGGATGACTCATTAAAGCGGGGCACAGTCTTTGCCATTCCTGATTCTATTTCAACTTCTATTTCTCTCATGCAATTTACCCAACTCCTCCAAATTCCATCTGTGCATTGGCCCTTTAAATAGTTGAGGTGAAATGATGTCATGTGGGTGCGCATCATGCCCGCTAAACTCGCGAAACTCAGAAGTAAAATGATAATGAGGTATCCATGTTGAAATCGGACATTCCCACGTATCCCACGAGCTTCCGAGTTTGTCGCCCACTATCGCACCCCGCCTCGCCCCAGATCCCGCCTCTGCATTCATATTGGCCCCGATGTATCCAGATTAAGTGCCCATGAGCACAGAGACTGGATCTATTGTAATGGAGTTGTGAATAAAACGCTAATCGATGAGCTACTGGGTCCCTAGCCTTACTTAAATGTTTGAGGTGTACTTTAGTTGAGTCACAGGTGCTTTATTTTTGAACTTTCTTCCTGACTGATAATGCTGCAAAGCATCTTTTGAACATTTTTCTGTGGTGTATCATTATTCCCTTGGCGTGGGACCAAACTTCCAAAAGTAACAAACAGTAGGTACACTTGTAGTACCAATACTGTTTCAAGTGTGAATCAACTTTTCGACATATTCAGATGCAATAAATTCATTGATACTAGGAATCAATAGGAAAGTTTTTATGTAACAAATGCTTACTAGTTAAATATCAGCACTGTTCTTTGGTGGTTTGGGAATATTTTCATTGTGACATTTTTTATAGGCTCACAGGGATCAATGACACTCAACTGCATGGGACCCAAACTTTATATGGTAAATGCAATAACATTTGCAAACTGTAGGCAAGTGTCATATGATCAAGTGTCATGTGATCAAACTTCCAGGAACACCGCCAGCCAGAGCTGCCAACCCTAGTGAAAGCCGATAGTACTAGATAAAGATATTGGATTCATAGAATCATAGAATGGTTACAGCACAGAAGGAGGCCATTCATCCCATTGAGTCCGTGCTGGCTCTCTGCAAGAGCAAACCAGCTATTCCCACTCTCCCGCTCTATTCCCATAGCCCTGCAAATTCTTTCCCTTCAAGTACTTATCCAATTCCCTTTTGAAAGCCACGACTGAATCTGCCTCCACCACCCCCTCAGGCAGTGCATTCCAGATCATAATCACTTGCTGTGTAAAAAAGTTTTTCCTCATGTCGCCTTTGGTTCTTTTGCCAATCACCTTAAATCTATGTCCTCTGGTTCTTGACCCTTCCGCCAATGGGAACAGTTTCTCGCAGATCCTTCATGATTTTGAATACCTCGATCAAATCTCCTCTCAACCTTCTCTGCTCTAAAGAGAATAACCCCAGCTTCTCCAGTCTATCCACGTAATTGAAGTCCCTCATCCCTGGAATCATTTTAGTAAATCTCTTCTGCACCCTTTCTGAGGTCTTCACGTCCTTTCTAATGTGCGGTACCCAGAACTGGACACAATACTCCATTTGTGGCCGAACAAGTGTTTTATAAAGGTTTATCAGAACCTTCTTGCTTTTGTACTCTATGCCTCTATTTATAAAGCCCAGGGTTCCGTATGCTTTCTTAACTGCTTTCTCAATCTGCCCCACCACCTTCAAAGAGTTGTGCGCATATACCCCCAGATCTCCCTGTTCCTGCACCCCTTTTAGAATTTTACCCTTTAGTCTTTATTGCCTCTACTCTTTCTTCCTACCAAAATGTATCACTTCACACTTTTCTGCGTTAAATTTCATCTGCCACGTGTCCGCCCATTTCTATGTCCTTTTGAAGTCTATCACTATCCTCCTCACTGTTCACTACCCTTCCAAGTTTTAAGTCATCTGCAGATTTTGAAACTGTGCCCTGTCCAAGTCATTAATATATAACAAGAAAAGCAATGGTCCTAGTACCGACCCCTGGGAAACACTACTGTATACCTCCGTCCAGTTCGAAAAACAACCGTTCACCACTACTCTCTGGTTCCTGTTACTTAGCCAATCTCATATCCATGCTGCCACTGCCCCTTTTATTCCATGGGCTTCAACTTTGATGACAAGCCTTTTATGTGGCACTTTATCAAACGCCTTTTGGAAGTCCATATATACATCAGTCGCGTTGCCCTCATCAACCTCCATGCTGGCTTTCCTTAATTAATGCACACTTGTCCAAGATTCTGATCGTTCAAATATTAAAACTTAAGCTAAAAATGAAGATTGAGTAATTTTAGGATTTATAAAATAGCTTTTTGCTTGCCTTCCGGAAGCTCAGGCAAAAAGAAAAAATGGCGGCCGAGCTGGCACAGACAGCTGTGAAAGGCACTCCACAGTCATCTATGATTGTGCAGTTGCCATGACAAGATTATACAGGCAGTTTCCATTTTAAATATGGACATAGGAAATAATAATGGTAAAAAGTTAATACAAAAAGTGTGACTAAAACGTGACAACAGGAAGTGCACACAGACACAAGGGGGTGAATTTTAATGGGGAGCCAGGAAGAAGGCAGTGGAGGTGGAATTCCTGATGGGAAACCCAGAAGTCTGGGATTCCCGGACGTCCTTACGTTTTTGACATCCTTACGTCTTTCATTATTTTTCTGTAGGTTTCCCACCCAACAGGCCAGCCAGATTGACAAGATGGCTGTCAGACGGACGGGAGAGCAGCCAGGGAGCAGATGCCAGCTGGTAAGTCTTAGATGGGGGTGGAGGGGGGTTGGACACGGGGGTGGGGGGCGGGGCTCAGCGGATCGCGTATGTGGGATCGAGGCAGGTAGGTTTGTTGGGCCTGGAGGAAACACTCCTGCTCCTCCTGGCCTACAAGCGGTGCAATAAAGGCACTCACCTGATGATCCGGGCCTCCTCACCTCCTCTTACGTGGCGTGAATCAGAAAGCCCGGGAATCCCGGCCCCCAGGAGTTAAAAATAAAAAACCTATTAAAATGGAGGCCTGCAGCCTCCTTAAAAGATTTTACTGACTGACCTGCCTCCTGAGAGCGGGTCACACCCTCCCAACCTGTCTTCGTTAAAACTGGAAGTGGGCAGGTTAGGGTCGGGTTTTACATTTTTACAGTTTTTGCCTTCCCACCTGCCCCCAACCCATCCGTTCGTGGGGTTAAAATTTACCCCAAGATTTTTAATTTATTCTAAATAGATAGATATATTTGCCATTTAAATTCCCATTCTTTTACTAAACTAACAAACTGCTACAATCTAAGGAATAAAAACAGAAAGTGCTGGGAATACTCAGCAAGTCAAGCAACATCTGTGGAGAAAGAAACAGAGTTAACAGGCTCGATTTTGCCATGGTGGCAGGTTGGCAGTGGGCGGGGTGGGAGGTGAAGGTGCGCGTGGCAAACCCGCATGAACCAAACTTATCGTTTCCGACGCGATCGCATGTTGATTGATAGTGATTAACATCCTCTCTGGGTTTCACGCCCTGCAGCTAGCCTGATTGACAGGCTGGCTGCCGTCAGGAGCTGCAATGTGAGGTGGGGGGGGGGGGGGCGAGAAAGAGAGAGAGCGAGACGTCATCCGGCGCTCGAACGGAAGATCGGGGGGAGAGAGGGGAAGATAGGAGGGGGAGAGGGGAAGATCGGGGGGGGCGATCGGTGGGAGAGAGGGGAAGATCGGGGGGTGGAGAGGGGAAGATTGGGGGGGAGGGGAAGATCGGGGGTGGGAGAGGGGAAGATCGGGGGTGGGAGAGGGGAAGATCGGGGGTGGGAGAGGGGAAGATCGGGGGTGGGAGAGGTGAAGATCGGGGGTGGGAGAGGGGAAGATCGGGGGGGAGAGGGGAAGATCGGGGGGGAGAGGGGAGGATCGGGGGGGGGAGAGGGAAAGATTAAGGGGAAGATCGGGGGGGGGAGAGGGGAAGATCGGGGGGGGGAGAGGGGAAAATCGGGGGGGGGAGAGGGGAAGATCGGGGGGGGAGAGGGGAAGATCAAGGGGAAGATCGGGGGGGGGAGAGGGGAAAATCGGGGGGGGGAGAGGGGAAGATCGGGGGGGGAGAGAGGAAGATCGGGGGGGGAGAGAGGAAGATCGGGGGGGAGAGGGGAAGATCGGGGGGGACATCGGGAGGGCGAAGAGGGGGACATCGGAACGGGAGACATCGGACATCGGAGCAGGTTTCAAAGGTAGGTTCATTTAGTGTTTTCACTTCCTTGCATGGTTTTTTATTTAATTTATTTAGTTTCTTTTTCCCTGATCCAACCCTTCACACCTGGTTTCACCAGGCGTGAATCAGAAGCGGTGGGCAAGCCGCCCAGGTAAGTTAAAAATCATTCCAATTCCTTCATCTGTCACAGGTAAAGTGCCTTAAGTACTTCAGTGAGGTACATTTGGCTCTTTAACTGTCATCCAGCGGGACTTACGTTTTCGGGTCGCCCACGCGCACGCAGGAGGGTCCTTGGGAAACTTGGAAGTTGGCGAGTTGGAGCCGGCTTCCGAACCCAAACGGGATTTCTGCGATTTTTGGAGCCCCCCCGCTCCCAAAGCACCCGCAATTGCCTCCTAAAATCACCCCCAGCGTGTCAGGTCGATGACCTTTTGTCAGACCTGGATTTAAAGTAAGTACAGAGTCAGGGAAAGGGGTGGGGAAGGGGAGGAGAGGAAAGAACAGGGAAAGTCTGTGATAGGGTGGAGGGCAGGAGTGATTAAATGACAAAAGGGATGATGGTGCAAGGCAAGGAAGGTGGTAATGGGACAAGTAAAGAAACAAAAGATGGGTCTAGAGGAGATTTAAATGGCAACAGCAGAACTATTACTAACACCTGCTATCTGAAAAAATGGGAGCAGTGGTTATGATCTGAAGTTATTGAAATCAATATTGAGCGCGGAAGGTTGTAAAGTGCCTAATCAAAAGATGAGGTGCTGTTCCTCGAACTTCCATTGAGCTCCATTGGAACAGTAAAGGAGTCCAAGGCCACAAGAGGTCAGAGTGGGAGTGGGATGAAGAATTAAAATGGCAAGTGACCGGCAGCTCAAGATCACGCTTGCGGACTAAATGGAGGCGTTCAGCAAAGCGATCACTGATTCTGCATTTGGTCTCCCCAATGTAGAGGAGACGGCATTGTGAGCAGCACATACAATATACTAAATTGAAAGAAGTACAAATAAATCGTTGTTTCACCTGGAAGGAGTGTTTGTGGCCCTGGACGGTGGGAAGAAAGGAAGTGAAAGGACGGATGTTGCATCTCCTGCACTTGCATGGGAAGGTGCCGTGGGAAGGAGAGTAGGTGTTAGGGCTGAAGGAAGAGTGGACCAGGGTGTCAAGGAGGGAATGGTCTCTTCGGAATACTGAAAGGAGAGGGATGGGGAAGATGTGTTTGGTGGTGGAATTGTGCTAGCGGTGGGAGAAATGGCGGAGGATAATCCGTTAAATGTGGAGGCCTGGTGGGGTGGAAGGTGAGGTCAAGGGGGGGCCCTATCGTGGTTCTGGGAGGGAGGAGAAGGGGTGAGGGCAGAAGTGCGGACGGACGCGGTCGAGGGCCCTGTCGACCACAGTGGAGAGGATTCCTCAGTTGAGGAAAAAGAAAGTATGGAGTAAAAGGTAAAGTGTTAAAAAAGGAAAAAGCAGGAACTAAGTGTCACAAAACATATTTGAAAGTTCTTTATCTGAATGCACGTAGCATTCGTAACAAAATGGACGAGTTAACGGCACAAATAACTACGTATGGGTATGATCTTGTGGCCATTACAGAAACATGGCTGCAGGGTGACAACGACTGGGAATTAAATATGCCAGGGTATTTAACAATCAGGAAGGACAGGCAGGAAGGAAGGGGAGGTGGGGTGGCTATGTTAATAAAGGAAGGAATCACTGTAATACAGAGAAATGATATTGGGACAAAGGATCAGGATAATGAAACAGTTTGGGTAGAGATAAGGAATAATAAGGGGAAGAAAACTCTAGTGGGCGTAGTATATAGGCCTCCTAATAGTTGCAACTCTGCTGGAAGAAGTATTAATCAGGAAATAGTCGGGGCATGTAATAAGGGAAAAGCTATAATTATGGGGGATTTTAACTATCATATTAACTGGACAAATCAAATTGGGCAGGGCAGCCTTGAGGAAGAGTTCATTGAGTGTATTAGGGATGGATTTCTTGAGCAGTATGTAACTGATCCTACAAGGGGGCAAGCAACCTTGGACCTGGTCCTGTGTGTAATGAGCCAGGATTAATTAATAATGTCCTAGTTAAGGATCCCCTTGGAATGAGTGACCATAACATGGTTACATTCCATATCCAATTAGAGGGTGAGAAAGTTGGTTCTCAAACAAGCGTACTGAGCTTGAATAAAGGAGACTATGATGGTATGAGAGCAGAATTGATTAAAGTGGACTGGGAAAATAGATTAAAGGGTAAGACGGTATATGAGCAGTGGAAATTCCACTGAGGAAAAAAGGGTGTAAAAGAAATGACAGCCATCCGTGGCTAAGTAAAGAAATTAAGGATCGTATCCGACTAAAAACAAGGACATATAAGGTAGCCAAACTTAGTGGGAGGATAGAAGATTGGGAAGTCTTCAAAAGACAGCAAAAAGTAACTAAAGGATTGATTGAGAAAGGGAAGATAGATTATGAAAATAAATTAGCAAAAAATATAAAAACAGATAGCAAGAGATTCTACAGTTATATAAAAAGAAAAAGGGTGGCGAAGGCAAACGTAGGTCCCTTAGAGGATGAGACCAGGAAATTAATGGTGGCAAACATGGAGATGACAAAAATGCTGAACAAATATTTTGTTTCAGTCTTTACGGTAGAGGACACTAAGAATATCCCAACACTGGACAAACAGGGGGCTCTAGGTGGGGGAGGAGCTAAATATGATTAAAATCACTAAGGAATTGGTGCTCAGTAAAATAATGGGACTCAAGGCGGATAAATCCCCTGGACCTGATGGCTTACATCCTAGGGTCTTGAGGGAAGTGGCAGTAGGGATTGTGGATGCTTTGGTAATAATTTTCCAAAATTCTCTGGACTCGGCAAAGGTCCTGGCAGATTGGAAAACTGCTAATGTAACACCCTTATTTAAAAAGGGTAGTAGGTCTGTGGAATTTGCTGCCCCAGGAAGCTGTGGAAGCTACATCATTAAATAAATTTAAAACAGAAATAGACAGTTTCCTGGAAGTAAAGGGAATTAGGGGTTACGGGGAGCGAGCAGGAAATTGGACATGAATTTAGATTTGAGGTTAGGATCAGATCAGCCATGATCTTATTGAATGGCGGAGCAGGCTCGAGGGGCCGATTGGCCTACCCCTACTTCTATTTCTTATGTTATGTTCTTATGTTAAAGACATATCGGAAGCACTGATGTGGAAGGTGGCATCGTTGGAACAGATGCAACGGAGGCGGAGAAGCTGGGAAAATGGAATAGGGTCCTATAGGAAGCGGGGTGAGAGGAAGTCTAATCAAGGTCGCTGTGGAGGTTGGTGGGCTTATAATAGATATTGGTTGACAGCCTATCTCCAGAAATGGAGATAGAGAAGTCGAGGAAGGGAAGAGAAGAGTTGGAGATGGACCAGGTGAAGGTGAGGGAGGGGTGGAAATTGAAGGCAAAGTTAATGAAATTTTCTAGTTCGGTGTCAGAGCAGGAAACGGCACCGATACAGTCATCAATGTATCGGAAAAAGAGGTGAGAGAGGGGACCTGAGTAGGACTAGAACAAATAATGTTCCACATATCCCACGAAAAGGCAGGCATAGCTAGGACCCATACGGGTTCCCCGTAGAAACCAGCTGTTCTTCTTTTGTGTAGTAAAAATCGGGTTGACTTCCCCTTCCCTGGCATTAGCACCAGTCTGAATGAAAAGCCAGTAGTATTGTTGCTGCGGGTGGCACACATTGTACTGGCAGCATTTTACAGGCCAGGCAGAGATACCAAATCACTGAACAGCAGATGCCCAAGAATGAGATGCTGAACTGGATGGAAAATAACAAAAGTGCTGTAGGGAATACAGAGGGAGTCTCGCCATTGGAATCCTTTTCAAAAATCCACCAATTACGAAAAATTAGGATCAATTTGGACACTTTTTTTTGTATTCATTTCAAAAAAATTATGTTTTTTGAACAGTACAGGTTCATGACATGAGGGGGATGGGGCTCAATAGAGTGTGAGTGAATGAACTCTGTTCACATCAAATCCAGACAGTCAAAGCTACAGCTCACAAAAATCAGGGATGAATAATTGAGATCAAGGGCACCCAATTTTTGCTGGGTGATCCATTTTCATGAATTAAATAGTGTGATTATTATTTTGATCTGATTAAGAACATAAGAAATAGGAGCAAGCATGGGCCGTATGGCCTCTCGAGCCTGCTCTGCCATTCAATAAGATCATGGCTGATCTTCTACCTCAACTCCACTTTCCTGCCCGATCCCCATATCCCTTGATTCCCTTAGAGTCCAAAAATCTATCGATCTCAGTCTTGAATATACTCAACGATTGAGCATCTACAGCACACTGGAGTAGAGCACTCTGAAGATTCACGACCCTCTGAGTGAAGAAATTCCTCCTCATTTCAGTCTCAAATGTCCGACCCCTTATCCTGAGACTATGCCCCCTAGTTCGAGACTCTCCAGCCAGGAGAAACAGCCTCTCAGCATCTACCCTGTCAAGCCCTCTCAGAATCTTATATGTTTCAATGAGATCACCTCACATTCTTCTAAACTCCAGAGAGTATAGGCCCATTCTACTCAACTTCTCCTCATAGGACAACCCTCTCATCCCAGGAATTAATCTAGTAAACCTTCGTTGCACTGCCTCTAAGGCAAGTATATTCTTCCTTGGATAAGGAGGCCAAAACTGTACACAGTACTCCAGGTGAGGTCTCACCAAAGCCCTGTACAATTGCAGCAAGATTTCCTTATTCTTGTACTCCAACCCCTTGCAATAAAGGCCAACATACCATTTGCTTTCCTAATTGCTTGCTGCACCTACATGTTAACTTTGTATGTTTCATGTACAAGGACACCCAAATCTCTCTGAACACCAACATTTAATAGTTTCTCATCATTTAAAAATATTCTGTTTTCTGTTTTTCCTGCCAAGGTGAATAACCTCACATTTCCCTACATTATACTCCATCTGCCACCTTCTTGCCCACTCACTTAACCTGTCGCTATCCAGGTTTGCAGATTCTTTGCATCCTCCTCACAACTTACTTTCCCACCTAACTTTGTATCATCAGCAAACTTGGATACATTACACTTGGTCCCTTCATCTAAGTCATTAATATAGATTGTAAATAGCTGAAGCCCAAGCACCGATCCCTGTGGCACCCCACTAGTTACAGCCTGCCAACCTGAAAATGACCCGTTTATTCCTACTCTCTGTTTCTGTCCATTAACCAATTCTCAATCCACGCGAATATATTACCTCCAATCCCAAGAGTCCTAATCTTGTGTAACAACCTCTTATGTGGCACCTTATCAAATGGCTTGAAAATCCAAATATACTACATCCACTGGGTCTCCCTTATTTACCCTGCTAGTTACACCCTCAAAAAACACAATTTCCCTTTCATAAAATCGTGTTGATTCTGCCTAATCATGTTGTGATTTTCTAAGTGCCCTGTTACTACATCCTTAATAATAGATTCTAGCATTGTCCCTACTTTTGATGTCAGGCTAACTGGCCTATAGTTCTCTGTTTTCTCTCTCTCTCCTTTATTGAATAGTGGGGTTACATTAGCTACCTTTCAATCCACGAGGACCATTCTAGAATCTAGGGAATTCCGGAAGATCAAAACCAATGCATCCACTATCTCTGCAGCCACTTCTTTTAAAACCCTAGGATGTAAGTCATCGGGTCCAGGGATTTGTCAGCTTTTAGTCCCATTATTTTTTTCTAGAACATTTTCTTTACTAATCTTAATTACTTTAAGTTCCTCCCTCTCATTAGACCCTTGGTTCCCCACTATTTCCGGTATGATTTTTGTGTCTTCTACTGTGAAGACTGATATAAAATATTTGTTTAACATCTCTGCCATTTCCTTATTCCCATTATAATTTCTCCTGTCTCTGCCTCTAAGGAACCCATGTTTACTTTCGCTAATCTCTTCTTTTTTATTTACTTGTAGAAGCTCTTACATTCTGTTTTTATATTTCTTGCTATTATACTCGCAGATTCAATTTTCTCCCTCTTTATCCATTTGTTGGTCTGAATTCTAAAACCTTCTCAGTCCTCAGGCTTACTACTCTTTTTGGCAACATTGTAAGCCTCTTCTTTTAATCTAATTGAAGAGAGGGGGTGGGAGTATTGATTAAGGAGAATATTGCAGTGCTGAAAAGAAAGGATATCCTTGATGGGTCAAGGATAGAATCTATTTGATTGGAGTTAAGAAACATTTGGACATGCCATTACAATATTGGGACTATTCTATAGGCCACCAACTAGTGGGAAGGATATAGAGGAGCAAATTTGCAGGGAAATTACAGAGAGGTGCGAGAACGATAGTGTAGTGATAATGGGGGACTTCAACCATCCTAATATAGAGTGGGATAGTAATGGTGTAAAAGGCAAAGAGGGGGAGGAATTTCTGAAGTGTGTTCAGGAGAACTTTCTTGATCAGTATTTTTCCGGCCCAACCAGGACGGAGGCATTGCTGGATCTGGTTCTGGGGAATGAGGTGGGTCAAGTGGAGCAAGTGTCAGTGGGGGAACATTTAGGGAACAGTGATCATAGTATCATAAGGTTTAGATCAGCTATGGAAAAGGACAAGGAGCAATCCACAGTAAAAATACTTAATTGGAGGAGGGCCAATTTAAGTGGGTTGAGAACAGGTAAATTGGAACCAAACATTGGCAGGCAAAGCTGTAATCAAGCAATAGGCAGCCTTTAAGGAGGAGATGGATCAGGTACGGTCTAGGTACATTCCCATGAGGCAGAAAGGTAGGTCAACCAAAGCCAGAGCTCCCTGGATGACGAAAGAGATAGAGAGTGAGATGAAGCAGAAAAAGGGGGCATATGACCGATGTCAGGTTGATAATACAAGTGAGAACTAGGCTGAATATAGAAAGTACAGAGGAGAAGTGTAAAAGGAAATAAGAGGGGCAAAGAGGGAGCATGAGAATAGACTGGTGGCTAACATAAAAGGGAATCCAAAAGTCTCCTATAGGCATGTAAATAGTAAGGGGTGGGACCGATTAGGGAACAAAAAGGAGATCTGTACATGGAGGCAGAGGGCATGGCTGAGGTACTAAATGAGTATTTTGCATCTGTCTTTATCAAGGAAGAAGATGCTGCCAAAGTCTCAGTAAAAGAAGAGGCAGTTGAGATACGGGATGGGGTGAAAATTGATAAAGAGGAAGTACTAGAAAGGCTGGCTGTACTTAAAATAGGTAAGTCACCCAGACCAGATGGGAAGATATGGAATATGGACAGGCTGGTGGAATGTGCAGACACGTGGCAGATGAAATTTAATGCAGAGAAGTGCGAAGTGATACATTTTGGCAGGAAGAACGAGGAGAGGCAATATAGAGGGTGGAGGAACAGAGAGACCTGGGGTACGTGTGCACAAATCTTTGAAGGTGGCAGGACAGGTTGAGATAGTGGTTAAAAAAGCATAAGGGATTCTGGGCTTTATAAATAAATAGAGGCAGAGAGTACAAAAGCAAGGAAGTTATGTTGAACCTTTATAAAATGCTGGTTCAGCCACAACTGGAGTATTGTGTACAATTCTGGGCACCGCACTTTAGGAAGGATATGAAGGCCTTCGAGAGGGTGCAGAAAAGATTTACTAGAATGGTTCCAGGGATGAGGGACTTCAGTTACATGGATAGACTGGAGAAGCTGGGGTTATTCGCCTTAGAGCAGAGAAGGTTGAGAGGAGATTTGATAGAAGTGTTTAAAAACATGACGGGTTTAGAGAAAGTAAATAAAGAGAAACTGTTCCCATTGGCAGAAGGGTCGAGAACCAGAGGACACAGATTTAAGGTGATTGGCAACAGAACCAAAGGCGACGTGAGGAAAAACTTTTTTGCATTGCGAGTAGTTATGATCTGGAATGCACTGCCTGAAAGGGTGGTGGAAGCAGATTCAATCGTGGCTTTTAAAAAGGAATTGGATAAATATTTGAAGAGAAAAAATTTGCAGTGCTACGGGGAAAGAGTGGGAGAATGGGACTAAATGGATTGCTTTTACAAAGAGCCGGCACATGCTCGATGGGCCAAATGACCTCCTTCTGTGTTGTAACGATTCTATGATTCTAATACTATCGTTAACTTTTCTACTTGGCCGTGGTTGGATCACTTTTCCTGTGGAATTTTTATTCCTCAAGGGTATGTATATCCGCTGCAAATTATGAATTATTTCTTTAAATGTTCGTCATTGCTTATCTACCATCGTATCTTTTAATCTAATTTCCCAATTTACCTTAGCCAACTCACCCCTCGTACCTACATAATTGGTCGTTTTTATATTTAAGACCCTGGTTTCAGACTTAAGTACATCACTCTCATACTCAATATGAAATTCTATCATATTATGATCACACTTCCCCAGAGGTTCCTTTATTATAAGATTACTAATTAATCCTGTCTCATTACACTATACTAGATCCAAAAAAGCCTGTTCCCTAATTGGTTCCTCGACATATTGTTCTAGAAAACTGTCTCGAATGCATTCCATGAACTTGTCCTCCAAACTACTTTTGCCAATTTGGTTTGTCCAGTCTATATGAAGATTAAAGTCCTCCATGATTATTGCATTACCCTTGTTACATGCTCCTCTAATTTCCTGATTTATACTCTGTCCAACACTATAAACTATTGTCAGGGGGGCCTGTAAACTACTCCCACCAATACTTTCTGCCCCTTGTTATTTCTTAGCTCCACCCATACCGATTCTACATCCTGATTTTCTGAGCTAAGATCCTTTCTCACTGCTGTTTTTATCTCATCCTTTATTATCAGGGCCACCCCACCTCCTTTTCCATTTTGCCTATCTTTTCTAAAAGCCAAGTACCCTGGAATATTCAGTTTCCAACCTTGGTCACCCTGCAACCACATCTCAGTAATGGCTACTAATTCAAACCCATTTATCTCTATTTGAGCCATTAATTCATCTATCTTGGTACGAATGCTTCGTGCATTCAGATACAGCACCTTTAATTTTAACTTTTTACTATTTTTCCCTGATGTGACCGTAGTCACTAATGCCCCATTACCTTTGTTAAACTCTCTGTCCCTTCCTGACACACTCTGCTTGTTTTTACCCAAATCGCTACACTGCTCTACAGCCTTGACTTTTCTTTTAACACTGATAAATTTGCCGTTACCTGAACCCTGCCCCCCCCCCCCCACCTTATCAGTTCAAAGCCCTATCTACTGCCCCAGTTATTCAATTCGCAAGGACACTGGTCCCAGCCCGGTTTAAGTGGAGCCCATCCCAACGGAACAGCTCCCTCTTTCCCCAGTGCTGGTGCCTGTGCCCCATGAATTGAAACCCCTGCTTCCCACACCACTCTTTCAGCCATGCATTTAACCATCTAATCTGTTTGACCCTATGCCATTTTGCACGTGGCTCAGGTCGTAATACAGAGATTATTTCCTTTGAGGTTCTACTTTTTAATTTGGTCCCTAGCTTCTCAAACTCCATCAGCAGAACCTCATTCCTAGTTGTACCTATGTCATTGGTTCCTACGACAACTGGATCCTCCCCGTCATGCTCCAAGTTTGTGTGCTGTAATTGAAAATAAACAGTATTAAAACTAGTATCGGTAAAAATTTTGGATGGTTGAACGAATATACAAAGCATGGAACCTGAACATTAAATCGTCTTCTCGTTGGCTGTTTTTGTGATGTTGGCTGCATCAATGCAAATATTAGATATGATCAAAGTCATTAATCGGACAGTGCAATGAACTCTGTGGAGGGGCCCCTTTCAGGAGGTGGTCGTTAAGTGCACTGACTTTGCACCAGTTATCTCCAGATACGACACTCCCAGTTGGACCTTGCCATGATCCCTGAAATCCAGCAATAGCAAACCCACTGGAAGTCTGTAAACAAAAAGCAAAATACCGCAAATGCTGGAAACCTGAAACCAAAACAGAAAATGCTGCAATCAGTCAGTCAGTCAGTCGGCCTCTGAGTTAACAGGGGGAATTTTAACTGGGAGTGGGATTCGGGCGAGTGGTAGGGGGTGGGGGGAGTGCGGGTCGAGTGTCAAACGTGCCCGATGTTGGCAGCGTGAGGCCTAGATGATTTTAACTCCCAGCTTCATCTGCATGCCCGCAAAATAGGCAGAAAGCGATTGCTGGCTGACAGGCGGAAGCGGAGGTTCGAATGGCAGGAGGCCACCAGCCGGCACCAAAGGGAGGCTCGCCGACAAGAAGATAAGTCACGGGGAGTGGATTTCAGGAGGGTCTCACGGGAGGGAAGTTGGAAGGGAAGTCCGGGGCAGAGAAGGCCTAAACTTTCCTTGTAGGGCTCAGAGGACCGCTCATGGTCCCACCAGGAAAGTAAAAAAATGATCTTAAATGGTCTCTTGTGGTCCCAGATCCTCTTCTCGTGGTCTTCAACTGATGGGAAAGCTTCAGTGGGTTCTCCGTTCAAGCCACAGATAAAATTCCAGTCAGCAAAGTGATGGAAGGTGTCGTTGACAGTGCTATCAAGCCGCACCTACTCACCAATAACCTGCTCACCGATGCTCAGTTTGGGTTCCGCCAGGACCACTCGGCTCCAGACCTCATTACAGCCTTGGTCCAAACATGGACTAAAGAGCTGAATTCTAGCAGTGAGGTAAGAGTGACTGCCCTTGACATCAAGGCAGCATTTAACTGAGTGTGGCACCAAGGAGCCCTAGTGAAATTGAAGTCAATGGGAATTGGGGGGAAAACTCTCCAGTGGCTGGAGTCATACCTAGCACAAAGGAAGATGGTAGTGGTTGTTGGAGGCCAATAATCTCAGCCCCAGGACATCGCTACAGGAGTTCCCCGGGGCAGTGTCCTAGGCCCAACTATCTTCAGCTGCTCCATCAATGACCTTCCCTCCATCATAAGGTCAGAAATAGGGATGTTCGCTGATGATTGCACAGTGTTCAGGTCCATTCGCAACCCCTCTGATAATGAAGCAGTCCGTACCCGCTGCAGCAAGACCTGGACAACATCCAGGCTTGGGATGTAAGTAGCAAGTGACATCCGCGCCAGGCAAGTGCCAGGCAATGACCATCTCCAACAAGAGAGAGTCTAACCACCTCCCCTTGACATTCAACGGCATTACCATCGTCAAATCCCCCACCATCAACATCCTGGGGGTCACCATTGACCAGAAACCTAACTGGACCAGCCATATAAATACTGTGGCTATAAAAGCAGGTCAGAGGCTGGGTATTCTACGGCGAGTGACTCACCTCCTGACTCCCCAAAGCCTTTCCACCATCTACAAGGCACAAGTCAGGAGTGTGATGGAATACTCTCCATTTGCCTGGATGAGTGCAGCTCCAACAACACTCAAGAAGCTCAACACCATCCAGGACAAAGCAGCCCGCTTGATTGGCACCCCATCCACCACCTTAAATACTCACTCCCTCCACCACCAGCGCACTGTGGCTGCAGTGTGCACCATCCATAGGATGCACTGCAGCAACTCGCCAAGGCTTCTTCGACAGCACCTCCCAAACCCGCGACCTCTACCACCTAGAAGGACAAGGGCAGCAGGTACATGGGAACAACACCACCTGCACGTTCCCCTCCAAGTCACACACCATCTCAACTTGGAAATATATCGCCGTTCCTTCATCGTCGCTGGGTCAAAATCCTGGGACTCCCTACCTAACAGCACTGTGGGAGAACCTTCACCACACGGACTGCAGCAGTTCAAAAAGGCGCTCACCACCACCTTCTGAAGGGCAATTAGAGATGGGCAATAAATGCCGGCCTTGCCAGCGAAGCCCGCATCCCATGAATGAATTAAATAAAGGGTCCAATGATGTCATTGGACCCCAATCTGCATATTTAAAGAAGGATCCTGCCAGCTTCAGGCGGGTGCCCTTGAGGCATGCTCAGAAGAGCAGGTTAAAATCAGGATTGGAGCAAAGCAGACAGGAAATCAGCAGGTAAGTCCCTCGGGGCATTTTAATTGCCCACCCACGAGGACTCCGCAGGGCAGGTAATGTTAAAATCGCCCCCAACACTTCAAGTGTAAACCCTATGTCAGAAGTGGTGAGGGGTCTACACCTGAAATGATAACTCACTTGTGCTCTCCATTAATGACCTGCTGAGTACTTCCAACATTTTCTGTTTTTGTTAACCATTGGCACTGAACTCCCTGCAGGTATAGCTCATCCTTATGCTCGCTGATCTTTTCCACAACACCAGGTGATATGGAGGATCTGGGAGTGTAATTTGGGCCACCTGCTATGAGGAGAAGCCTGGAAGGAGGTACTGACATTACCTCAGAGAAACCTTCACATACAACAGAACCAGAGAGGGCCCTTCCAATTCCTTCACATCACACATCCCTCCCCAATTCTTGCACACATTTTGATCATATCCTGGCTTCAACCCTTCTGGTCAGAGATCCTGAAGGCCACTGCATCGTGGCACACATTGTACACTGACCTGTTGAATTTACAGTGCTATTATTTTGTGCCTGTACTTTTTATCCCTCACTTTTAAACATTTCTTTTCAGCCCCTCTATTTGGGTTGCCTGAGTCTGTGCACTAATTCCACCTCATGAGGGTGGTCTAGAACCCTGTTCCTAAGCGTATCCCAATGATGTTATTAAGGTGGTTTCTAGGAGGTTGCGAGAGTAGCTCTGGGTTATTTCCCACTAAACTTTACTCTCTTTACAGGGGAAAGTGTCTGTTTAGTCGGGGGGCACTTTAAACACCTAGGCCCAGCATGTCACCTGCTCTGTTGGCACAGCTGAGGTTAAAAACTTCTCCAGGTTCTACCATTCTGCGGGACAGTAGCTCCGATTTAAATTTGGGTACAGTGAGGGGGGCGTGGGGTGAGTGTTTAGCTTACTTGGCCTGCCGGCGCGAGGCCCGGGCCATTTTAACACCCGTGCCTAATTTCCATGTTTGAAGTGAGGCTTCCACCCGAACCCGGCCGGAAACACTACCTGGCCAGAAGGTGGGAGAGGAAATTCGGGCAGCAGGAGGCTGCCGCCAGGAACCTGAGAGAATGGTCCCCGGCAGTCAGGTAAGTGAATCGGATGGGAGGGGGGGAAGGGTCTGGAGGCAATTGCAGTCAAGGGAGAGGGGAGAAGCTCAGACCAGGGGAGGTCCTAGGTTTTCTTATGCGTCATTATCATGGAGAAGGACGAGCAGCACAGAATGGAGCAGACAAGCAGCATTTAAAGAGGATTGGCCGTACCAGATTTTGCTCTCCACCTACCCACCCACCTACCCCCCGCCCCCTCACCCCCCAGTAGACTCTATAGGCAACACTGATCATGAAGACCATACTGAGGAGATGTGTATAAGAAGAGTAAACTTCATCAAAAAGGCAATAGGGCGCTCTGCTACTTACTGCATGAGGACCTGCGGCCACAGTCACCTGGCAGCGCTGCTTTCTCTGTGGCTGTGAAGGTGACGATTGCACTCAACTTTTATGGCACATGCTGATTTTAGGCAGCCACAAGGGATCTTTGTAATATCTGCAACACCTTTGTCTTTCCAGTCAAAATTATTAATTTATACCCTAAACTCTGCTGTGCAAACATATTTACTTACTTAGCAGACCCCCTCAAACTCACATTGTCAGGATGGGGGGCGCCATGGCTGCATTCATCACTTCATCCGAGGACGATCAACATCACCAGCCTCGCCAGGCACGCCGTCCACCTCCGCCACGTGGAGCTCCACAACACAGTGCTGCGCCACAGGCACCTGCACAAATTAGTCGTGCAACTACACATACACCCACTGTAGAGTGACCCAATGGGTGGCATCAAGTGTGGGTGTTCATGGTGAACCTCATGAAAGGGACTTATTACACAAGCCAGTCAAGAATGGCCAAGACGTGGCAGTAGTGGTGACAATAATAATATTTAATGTGCCTTAACAAAAATCAAATATAAATAAAAAACTTGACAAACCGTCAAACACCCTTGTGCATCCCCTTTGTGTTCACAAAACCTTCGCCCTACACTTGCGAGTACTCCTATGTGGTGCTTCCCCTGTGGTTGCAGCAGAGGTAGTGGCAAGTTGCTCTTGTCCATGCCCTGACCGATTAGTTGCTTTGGGCCTACGCCCTTTGGGTTTCGGTGCCCGTGATGTCCACTCCAAAGACTGCTCCACCTGCACCTGCACAGGGGCAGTCTCGACCACCTGGAGAGGAGGCAGCATTGTGGGTACTGGTTGAGAGGGTGGGGGCAACAGGTGAGACGTGGGAGCACTTTGAGTGGCGTCCCCACTTCCATGTCCCCTTTCACCATCATCCCTCTCCTGGGCCAGGCCCACATCACTCCTACCACCCTGCTGGATGACTGTTTGGAGGACATATGTGAAGCCTTGTAAGGCCAGTGCTAGTATATCTACCTGTCTGTTTAAGGCAGCAGAAAGTTGCACACCCTGAGTCCAAAGGGCCATTGTCAGGGCCTCAATGGACTCATTGGTGAGCCGTGCTTGAAGCTCAATGGAGGCTAGCCTTCCCTCCATCGCAGACAATCCCGCACTTATCCGCGACACTATCTCAGAGATGCCCTCACGTCCCTGTGAGAGTATCTCAGAGATTCCCTCCCTTACCTGTGCCACCATTCCACTCATGCAGGAGTTGGACTCCTCCATCCTCTGCGCGATTGTGGAGAGTGCGCTTGGCATCTGTTCCAGCACCTGACAAATGTGCTGCTGCCCCTCAATCATTCTCCTTTAAAAGGATGGCCCCCAGCATTCAGCATCTGTGTCCAGCTGAGCAGAGCCTGGAGAGGAGTGCTCCCACCAACGCGGACTCTCCACAGCTGTCCCTGCTACCAGTGTCTGCTCATGCTCACGTGTGTGATGACTCAACATGTGCAACCCCAACTAAGTGAGGACGGGGACCCACTGAGGTGTGTGTATCTGCACTGGTGGATGGCTCGCTCAGATGTGACGGTGCCCCCTCAAAGGCCAGCAGGTCCTCTGAGGAATCGCCCTCCCCCGTCACGGCAGTCGCTGAAGGCCCTGTAAGAGAACAGAAGGCAATATTAAGCATGTTGAGGTGCTGAAGCAAGGCATGTTAGCATCATTTGCTATTGTGAGTGCTGAATGTTAAAGTTCTGTCACCAGCTGTTTGTCGGGTGGCAGTCTCGGCGTCCTCCACGGACAGGCACTCGAGGGTGCGGCTCAATTCGAGAGTGTCCTGCTCTGCGTCCATGAGGACGACCTGATGTTGTGGCCCCCCTCTGGTCTTCGCCCTCTCCCATGCATTCTGGGCTATCTTCTCCTATAAGGGGAGAAAGTAGAGAGGCATGAGTGAGGGATGGTGACGTGGCCAACCGCTGAATGCATTGGTTTGAGTGAGGCTGACCATGAAAGAGATACATCAGAGGGTAAGTATGAGACAGAGCCATGAGATTGTATGAGGATTGGGTTGAGTGGTAGTGGTGGGATGAGTACTGGGGAGGTGATGAAGTGCAGGTAAGTTGAGGATGAGGTTTGAGTGGGTGTGAGGAGTGATGTGATAGAGTAGTGTTGGCAGCGCAGAAAGAGTTGTGGGGTGGGGGCAGTGATGTGGAAGACGGAGTGTAGGAGAATGAGTAAGTGTACTCACTTTGGCTGACCTAGTTAGGTCATTGAAGCTCTTCCTGCACTGGATCCATGTGCGGGAGACGTTGCTGCTGCTGGTGACTTCCTCTGCCACCTCGAACCAGGCCTTCTTGGTGGCAGAGACAGGCCACTTCCTCCCGTCCACTGGGTAGAAAATATCCCTCTTCCTCCTCACCCCTTCCAGTAGGACCTGGAGTGAGGCATCAGTAAATCTGGGAGTTGTCTTTCCCCTGGTCTGCTCCATGCTGTACTTTTGGTTATTTGCTGCAGGAGCAGCATTGAAGGACTGCCCCTTTACATAGAGCTCCTCCAGCTGACAGCCTGTGATGTGGGTACGCAGTCCGCCCGCTGTGCAGGTTGACAACGGGAAACCTGGAAGCCACGGTAAGTGCCTTCAATTTACCCGCGATGGCTTGGGGATCGGATCGATTTCACTGGGCGGGTTACCCATGCGCCCAGTTGCCCCCCCCCCGCCCGCTGCCATCCCGCCTCCCTGGTAATATCGGGGCCAATAACTCCCACTCCTCCCAGAACCACATTCAGGTAAGTTTCTTACCTTCTTGGTTGGGCCTAGCAGGTGAGCCCTAGGCTCTAGGCAGGTGCCAGCTGCCTCAGGGCAAATCAATCTTGAAGAAGGGGCCTCAACGGGCTTTAGGCCCCTTACTTGCACATGCAGAGAGCCTAATGCCTGTTTCAGGCATGTGTAAAGGACGCAAACACAATGTGGCACAAAGCAAGACCTAATAATCATTTTCCGTCTACTTGAAGTGAGACTGCCTTCATTGCCTTCACTCCATCCTTACATAAGAGTTCATCGAAATTAATAGAACAGACAGGCTGCCAAAGTTAGAAATGGCACTGAGAGGCTTGGTTTCTTTATCTGATCATGCTTTGCTCCCTACAACCTCCTTTTCAATGCTAAAATGATACCAACATCTATCTCATCATCTAAGAGAGCTCAGCGTCCTCAAAATTCTCAGTTCATCTGCACATTCACCACTGCTGCCTTGGAAAGAATACCAATGGGACACTGGGAAAACCCCTGTGTTGCTGCTGCATCATTGTTACTATTGGTTAGACTATGTTATTCAGGTTTTAAGTCCCTCCTGAATGGGCCCACAGCTTCACACTGGTCTACCTGAGGTGTCCTCTGCTGCTCCCACTGCTCCTCACAAAGTAGCAACTCCATTTTGGCACAAATCCCCCCCACATCTCTCTCTGGGAAAAAACCTCTTCAACCTCATCCCTCTGTTCACTGCTTTTGCCACTCTCTCTCTAACCATCTCTGCAGGTCTTCTACTACCCTTACACTCCATACTGCCCTTCAAAATGGTTGCTGTCTTGCAAATAAGGCTCTCATTATTTAGGACCTCATCCTAGATGAGTCTGTTAATATCCTGGGACTTGCTGAGACTTGGCTCATAAATGGTGACTCCATCCTCCTCACTGAGCCTGCCCCACCAGCTATAATTGCACCCCTGCCCTAGCCGCTGTGGCAGCAGCTTGGCAGTATCACTAGGTCCCATCTCAATCTGTCTCTTGCTGCATGGCACCTTCTCCTCTACAACCCCTCCCACCTCTCTTTCAAAGTCCTAATCCTCTATCACCCTCCCAAGTTGCCCCAGAAACTGCCAAGATCTCCTTCCTCCTCTCCTCTCTTACCCTTTAAATTGAGTGACTCTTTGCCCTTAGTGATTTCAGCTTTGAGCTAAATTGCTCTAGCCTCTTCTCCAGTTTCTTTGTTCTCCTGTGCTCACTCAAGTTCCCCCTGCACATCTGCTCCCCGCATACCTATATCCATGACCACCTTCCTGATCCTCCATCTCACAAAGTCTTGCTACCGCCAAGGTTTCTATGACTGATAAGGCCTCCTCCAATCATTTCCTCATGCCCATCAACATCCTCATCTCCTGCTCACCTCCAACCCTTCTATGATCATCTTCCATTCCTGGGGAGGGGGGAGGAAATGGGCCCCAGCTCCCTCTCCAAGACCCTCTCATATTCTCCCTCTCCTCAAGCCTTCCACAACACCATTTTTGCCCTTGACTTGTTCTACAGCTCTATCCTCAGTGCCCTTGTCTCCTCCAAGTCCTCCACTGTCTCCTAAACCCAATATTACTTCAGTATATCTCCAACCTCCACACCCTTAAATCTGAGGCTGCAGGCTTGAGCATACCTGGTACATATCAGGCCTGGTTGTTCATTGCCAGATCTGGGTGGACATCAAGCATCCTCATGGCCAAATACTTTGACAAGAACTGTGCCATCCCCTTGAGGAAGATCTCCAGACAAAATCAAACATCCACATGGCACTGCCCAATTTTTTTGCACCTGGTATCAGCCTTGGCTCAGTGGTAGCACTCCGCCTCTGAGTCAGAAAGTTGTGGATTCAAGCCCCACACCAGAGACTTGAATGACACTTCAGTGCAGTACTGAGGGAGCGCTGCACTGAAGGAGATGCTGCCTTTTGGATGAGATTCTAAACTGAAGCCCCATCTCAGCGGGCGTAAAAGATCCCATGACACCATTTGAAGACAAGCAGGGGAGATCTCCTGGTCTTGTGGTCAACATTTATCTCCCAACCAACATCACTAAAATACAGATTATCTTATTGCTGTTTGTGGGACCTTGATATGCACAAATTGGCTGCCACGTTTCCTACATTACAGCAGTAACTATACTTCATAAGTACTTCATTGGTTGGAGGTCATCAGGACATCAACGGTGCTATGTAAATGCAAGTTCTTTCTTTCTTTCTGTTTCTTCTAGGCTAACATGGGGATATCTGCACTGTTGCCAGTTTTGTCGTCCACATGTATCAAGGAAGATACAGATGCATTATCCACAAGGGCTAACCTCAGCATCCTTGGACATACCATTTCTGTCATTCCCAGGTAACTGCTTGATATGCTGTATTGCATAGCAGCAGGACCTGACAACACACTTTATATGACACCTGACATCATGGGCATCCTTTTCCTGCTTTTGCTGGTCCTCCTCTGCTAATTACAGTGCTGGTGGAACATTGAATCCAATCCACATTGTAAGCAAAAAATTTAAAGGCCCTGAAACTCCTTGGGGAGGTCTCCACAAATTCCAGGAGCTTCTTGGCTGCCATGTAAAGAACAAAACCTCGGTATTCTGTTGCTGTTGTTACCTGCATAATGGAATATCAGCCCTTTTCATTCATGAGTGGCATAGCATTGGGGCTGCGGACACATGAGTGCAGTTAGCTATGGCCAACACTGGTGAGAACCCTACTAGGTGGTAGGACCGCAGGGCTCTTTTTTGCTGCTGGCTCCCGTCCACACAAAACACGGTGAAATCCTTGGTCCTGGCAAACAATGTGACAATTGTCTGCTCATTACAAGTGTGGATTGAAGGTTAGGAGCTGTGACAGAGATCTCCTGCATTTGCGTGGCGGGACCAAGTTCAAAGCAGCTATAACCTTGACAGCCACTGACAGAGACTTTGCTGTGCTGGAACTCAACTCCCATTCTCACTGCAGGAAGTTCACTGATGGCATTCTTTGTGAATCAAAGTTTGAGCTGGCATTGTTTTCAGATCTGTACACAAACGTCAGCATAAGGATGTACCTGCGGGAAGTGGCTAAGGTGCAATCTCACCTGTCCTTCGCGCCTCCTCTGATCCATGACTTCTTCCTTCAGAAGCTGCAAACAATTAGGTATACTTATAGGAATACCCTTAACTGGAAGATAAAGACTGTCTAACAGCTATAGCTTTATAGTCAATAACAAAACAGCCAGCTTTAGGTAGCTATCGGGAATTCTACAAATAATAATAATGTTCTACAAGCCCAAAACAGTAAAAGTCCCTTTAACATCAATGATCCAATTAAGAGAACAAATCTCCTCAGCAACGACCAAGTTGGACAGCTTATCAGGCACTGCTGCCATCTCTCGATTGCCTTACCAAGAAGCCCCCTCGTTGCCATTAAATTGTAGGGTATAAGGAGCTTTGTATTCATTAACTACATGATGTGCATCTGCCCTGCATTATGAAGCACTTTGCATATTTGGTACAGAGGTAGACACGGGCCTCGACGTCTAATAATACAAGGCCCTACATCTGCTGTGCAACAGGAGTACCCGACAACACATTGTCAGCCCCATTGTGTCATTGGCATTTGCACCGTCACATGACACATCCTTCCCAAGCACCAATGCAGATATTGGTACAGCGGGGGGAGATAGATAGCGAGTTAGAAGGGCCTGCACTTGGTGAAACACGTAGCACAAGTGAGCAGGAGCGGGTCTCACCGGAGGGTGTTGAACTCTCACAGCTCTGTTGAGTGGGACAGAGAAATGGACCTCCGGGGTGCAGCCATTGAAAGAAAATTGCATGAGGCACACAAACAATTATCTGAGGTATTGTAAGGCCTTGTGATAGGTGGTGATGGAGGGATAGTGATTGATCTAAATGTTAGAGGTGGGAGGAAAGGGACTGTGAACAGGTGCAGTGCAATAGATGGGGAAGGGAGGAGGTGTACTGACCTTTGCTGATTTAATGATATCATTGAATCTCTTGTGGCAGGTCCTCAAGGTGTTGCTCTGGTGTAACTTCCTCTGTCACCTCCAACCAGGCTTTCCTGGTGACGCTGTTTGACGTTCCCTTGTTGCTTTGTAAGAACAGCACTTCCCTCCGGGCCCTTACTGCTGCAAGCATCACCTCCAGGGAGAAGTCAGAAAACCTGGGGGCAACCTTACCCCTCTTTGCAGCCATCTTCTAGAAGGAGAAAATGAACTGCCAAAATCAGGGTTCGCGTTGAATGAATGCAACCTCCCTTTTAAGAGGTGCATTTACCCTTTAAATAGCGGTCAGTGGGACGCTTTAGGTGGGCAGTTGGCCTGCTATCGACCTGCCCGCCAATCAAATGTAAATAAGGCCCAGCAGTTAAAATCGTCCAGGCCTCGCCATCTTTCACACCTCTGGGTGCACCAACCATGTCAGATCCCCCAAACACCGATTCCACCCGCGCCCCCCAGCCCCCCGAGTTAAAATTGAGGCCTTGATTTCTTCTTTACTTCAGGTCTGATGGAAACCTTAAATCAGTCAGTTTACATCTGTAGGAAATAGTCGAAGATCAACTATTGCAGTGATATTGAGTAAGGGGAAAGACCTGAATTAATCAGTGAAAAGCTGTAGAAAACAGACTTTTTTCGCTGATGTGTTAATGTATGTATGCTAGTTACATACTCAAATGAAAAACAAACAAAATTATGAATGGTTATGAATTTGTATACTATGAATACATCAGCTATGATTTATTGTATTTTTTTCAAGTCAGTGCATAACCCTTGAAATTTGTCTCTTCTGACCATGCAAACACCATGAAATTTGATTTTTTTAAAAAAAAGAACTTAAGAACATAAGAAATAGGAACAGGAATATGCCATATGGCCCCTCGAGCCTGCTCCGCCATTCAATAAGGTTATGGCTGATCTTCTACCTCAACTCCACTTTCCTTCCCTTTCCCCTATCCCTTGATTCCCTTAGTGTCCAAACATCTGTCGATCTCAGTCTTGAATATATTCAACGACTGATCATCCACAGCCCTCTGGGGTAGAGAATTCCAAAGATTCACCACCCTCTGAAGAAATTTTTCCTCATCTCGGTTCTAAATGGCTGACCTCTTATCTTGAGACTATGACCTCTAGTTCTAGACTCTCCAGCCAGGGGAAACAGCCTCTCAGCATCTACCCTGTCAAGCCCTCTAAGAATTTTATACATTTCAATGAGATGCCCTCTCATTCTTCTAAACTCCAGAGAATATAGGCCCATTCTACTCAATCTCTCCTCATAGGACAACCCTCTCATCCCAGGAATCAATCTAGTGAGCCATTGTTGCACCCCCACCCCCCCACCTTGGGCAAGTATATCCTTCCTTAGGTAAGGAGACCAAAACTGCACACAGCACTCTAGGTGTGGTCTCACCAGAGCCCTATATAATTGCAGCAAAGACCTCCTTACTCTTATGCTCCAACTCCCTTGCAATAAAGGCTTACATACTATTTGCTTTCCTAATTGCTTGCATGTTAACTTTCTGTGATTTGTGTACAAGGACACCAAAATCCCTCTGAATACCAACATTTCTTAGTCTCTCACCTTTTAAAAAATATTCTGCTTTTCTATTCTTCCTAACAAAGTGGATAATTTCACACTCGTTAAAAAGCAACAACTCTGTCATCCGTGGAGAAGTAAATGTACTTCTCAAAACTAAACATTTTTTTCTAAACAGGCTGGACTATATGTAAAAAAAATGTCAACCGTCCCTTATTAAAAAATCTTGTTATGTTTTGGCCACCACCAGGCCATTCCAACCAACTGATTGTTTTGTAATAGTAATATATACGAATTTCCCTGTAATCTACAACAGATTATTAATATCACAGCCAGTTTTAATTCCCACTCTAAAAGTTAGACTGCATTGCCCAGGAACAAGTAACCAGAATAATATCTTAAATTGTGCTGGTTAGGAAAAAAATCTCAAGAAGAGCTGGGGGTAAAGATGCAGTCTTCCCATACAGACCAAGAATGTTCTAGGTTTGATCCCTGATCTCTACTGAGTTACCTGATCTGAATTAGCCCTACAGTAGGAAATACACCCGAGATCTCCCAAAGCAACCGTAATTTCCTACTACTTATTTAATGATCAGTGAGCATTGGAAGGAAAGTGTATGAACAGGGGAGGAGGACAGGATTGGACTTGACTGTGATGCTCCTATGGCCAAATAGCTAACCAACGCTGAAGGCTAGATTTTTTACTGCTATCCCGCCTGAAATCAGGCAGGATAGATGCAGGAAAGGTGGGAAAATCGGAGGGTGAGGTCTCACACCGTGTTTCTGCCTGGACCTTGATTTCACTCCCCATTGACTGCCATCTGTAAATGTCGGCAGGGAGGCGAAGCCCAGCAAACTGCCCCCTTTTCCTGCTTGCTGCCGTTGTGTCCACTGCCCCTCGGGACCTCTAGTAGAAAGATGGCAGTAGTCCCTGAGGTAGTGGAGGTCACTCCATGGAGGGAGAGGGCCTAGTAATAGTGTTTTCTCCCTCATCCAGGCCACAATAACCTACCTTTTTAGACCTCAGTCTTGGCTGAGGCTTTAAAAACAATTTACCTTTCCTCCTTGGGGGCTCTTCTACCCCATTAAAATTGTCACTGCCTCTGGGAGGAATCCAACAGGGAGCCCACCCTGCATGCTAAGTAAGTCCCTCCCCAGGCTTATTTGAGTCAGTGTCACAGCAGGGTCAAAGCGGCGGGCAGAAGTCCCACCCTGCCACTGCCTCGCCAAGGAAAGGAGAATATAGCCCTAGTTTTATTAGGGTGATTCATACATGAGAAGCAGCCATTTCAGTGAGCTACTGGAGGACTGCTTGTAAAACCATTCCCCAGTCCAGCCTGAGTTACCTCCTTCAGGACAAGAGGTGAGAAAACTGTGGAGAACAAAAGAAAATAATCCTAGCTACTACTGTACCAAATTTGTCTGCAATATGAAACCCTCGATTTAATCAATTCTCACTTTATCATTTTCACTAACAAGGGGGAAAGACATTGGGAGTAACTTTGAGCAGGGGCGGAAAACTGATGATGGCGGCTCACCCGCACGTCATACCCGATCAGACGGGGTGAATAACGGGCGGCCGATGAGATACTGACAGTTTTACACCCCCATCCAAAGTTGAAAATGCATATATACACACACACACACACACACACACATATACTCACATACATACACACACACACACACACATAGAGGCCGATTTTCGGATGGCTGAGGGGTGCTTTGGGGGCGGGGGGCTCCTAAAATGGCGGCATCCTGGAGCGGGCTCGGAGCCCGGCTTCAACCCACTGACTTCCGGGTTCCCCAGTGACGCGTTCGGGTGCACGCGCAGCTCCCGAATGCAGGACTCCCACCGGCAATTAAAGCCGGCGGGATGCTGCTTTAGATAGTTAGGTAAATAGTTGAGGTACTTGACAAACCTCATTGAGTGGAAATTTTGGTAGGGGTGCAATTTTGAAGGATCCTCAGCGTGTTTCCCATGCTGTGGGAAACACTCCCTGTTGGAGCAGACGTGTTTCAGCCAGCAGCCAGTGGGAGATGCAAAGGATTATTTGACATTTGGGGGGAATACCTCATTTATTGCAGCAGGGCACTCTGTCACTTCAGACAAAGTTTTGACTGCAACACCTTTGTCTTTCCACTCAAAATTATTAATTTATCTCCCAAACTCTGCCGTGCAAACATATTTACCTACTTTGCGGACCCCGTCAAACTCATACCAGGATGGGGGATGCCATGGTTGCATTCATCACTTCATCCGAGGACGAGCAACATCACCAGCCTCGCCAGGCACGGCGTCCACCTCCGCCACGTGGAGCTCCACAACACAGTGCTGTGCCACAGGCACCTGCACAACAGCACGGAGGGCAACAACAGAGAGAGCGACGTCGCAGGAGGCACTACCCTTGCCACAGGGTCTACAGACCGAGGCTCAGGTTCCTGGACCTCTCTGAGGACCAGTGCATATGGAGGCTTAGAGTCAGTTGCCAGGTAGTCGCAGACATCTGCAGCCTCCTTCATATCGAGCTGGCCCGGCTGGCCCGAGCAGCATCTTCTTACCTGTCGCTGTCTAAGTCACCACTGCCCTCAACTTCTTCACCTCCGATCATTCCAGGGTGCCACTGGGGACATTGCTGGGGTCTCTCAGTCGTCTGCACACAAGCGCATAAGGCAGGTCACTGACGGCAGGGCCTCGCACTATGTCAACTTCCCCATGGATGACCTCAGCCAGACGGAGAGGGCGGTGGGATTCCACGCTGTGGCTGGCTTCCCACGGATGCAGGGTGTAATCAATTGCACCCATATAGCAATATGAGCACCTCCACACGAGCTAGGACTGTTCATCAATGGGAAGGGCTATCACTCCATCAACACTCAGCTCATCTGTGACTACCGCAAGAGATTCCTTCACGTGTGCGCCAGATACTCTGGCAGCTGCCACGATTCCTTCATCCTCCGGGAGTCCAACATCCCGCCCCTCTTTCACGCTCCGAACACCCGCAAGGGCTGGCTCCTCGAGGACAAGGGATACCCCCTGCACACGTGGCTCATGACACCTCTGAGGAACCCCACCACTGAGTAACAGCGTCGATATAATGACAGCCACATCGCTACCAGGTCTACAATTTAGAGTTTAGGGTATAGATTAAGAATTTTGAGTGGAAAGACAAAGGTGTTGCAACCAAAACTTTGTCTGAAGTGACAGAGTGCCGTGCACGTTTCCCCCCAAGTCACACACTATCCCGACTTGGAAATATATCGACGTTCCTTCATCATCGCTGGGTCAAAATCCTGGAACTCCGTTCCTAACAGCACTGTGGGAGAACCTTCACCACACGGACTGCAGCGGTTCAAGAAGGCGGCTCACCACCACCTTCTCAAGGGCAATTAGGGATGGGCAATAAATGCCGGTCTCGCCAGCGACGCCCACATCCCATGAACGAATAATAAAAAAAAATTGAGCATGCTGTATGGCTGCTCAAGATGCACTTCAGGTGCCTTGATCATTCTGGGGGAGCGCTTCAATACGCACCAGACAGAGTGGGATGCATTATAGTCGTGTGTTGTGCCCTGCACAACAGGGCACAATAGAGAGGGGTGGCGCTGGAGTAGGCCCCATCCACATCTGCCACCCATATTGAGGAGGAGGCGGAGAAGGACGAGGATGAGGAGGAGGAGGCAGAGGAGGAGGAGCAACCCATGGGCAGAACAGTGGCTCACTTGGCTGCTTGTGAGGCCAGGGAGTCACTGATATGTGAACGGTTCTCCTAACATCAGACTGTGTGAAGAGTCCAGTCCTCACCACCCGGACAGAGGAGCAGCCACACCAGCCCCCTCCCCGCCCCCTGCACAAAATAGTCGTGCAACTACACATACAACTACCCACTGTAGAGTGACCGAATGGGTGGCATCAAGTGTGGATGTTCATGGTGAATCTCATGAAAGGGCCTTATTACACAAGCCAGTCAAGAATGGCCAAGACGTGGCAGTAGTGGTGACAATAATAATATTTAATGTGGCATTAACAAAAATCAAATATAAATAAAAAACATGACAAACCATCAAACACCCTTGTGTTCCCTTTGTGTTCACAAAACCTTCGCCTGACGCTTGCGAGTACTCCTACGTGGTGCTTCCCCTGTGGTTGCAACAGAGGTAGTGGCAGGTTGCTCTTGTTCATGCCCTGACCAATTAGGTGCTTTGGGCTTTGGGTTTCGGTGCCCGTGAGGGCCCCTCCAAAGACTGCTCCACCTACACCTGTGCAGGGGCAGACTCGGCCACCTGGAGAGGAGGCAGCATTGCGGGTACTGGTTGAGAGGGGGGCAACGGGTGAAACGTGGGGGCACTTTCAGTGGTATCCGCACTTCCATGTCCCCTTTCACCATCGTCCCTCCCATGGGCCAGGCTCACACCACTCCTACCACTCTGATGGACGACAGTTTGGAGGACATGTGTGAAGCCTTGTAAGGCCAGTGCCAGAGTATCTGCCTGCCTGTTTAAGGCGGAGAATGTTGCTCACCCTGAGTCCAAAGGACCGTTGTCAGTGCCTCAATGAACTCATTGGTGAGCCGTGCTTGAAACTCCATTGAGGCTAGCCTTCCCTCCATCGCAGACATTCCCGCACTTACCCGCAACACTATCTCAGAGATGCCCTCACGTCCCTGTGAGAGTATCTCAGAGATCCCTTCCTGTACCTGTGCCACCATTCCACTCATGCAGGAGTTGGACTCCTCCATCCTCTGCCCGATTGTGGAGAGTGCACATGGCACCTGTTCCAGCACCTGGCAAATGTGCTGCTGCCCCTCAATCATTCTCCTTTTCATGGCTGGCCCCCAGCGTTCAGCATCTGTGTCCAGCTGAGCAGAGCCTGGAGAAGAGTGCTCCCACCGATGCAGACTCTCCACACCTGCCCCTGCCATCAGTCTCTGCTCATGCTCACATGCGTGTGGTGACTCACCATGTGTGACCCCAACTAAGTGAGGACGGGGACCCACCGAGGTGTGTGTATCTGCGCTGGTGGATGGCTCGCTCAGATGTGACGGTGCCCCCTCAGAGGCCGGCAGGACCTCTGAGGAATCGCCCTCCACCGTCACGGCGGTTGCTGAAGGCCCTGTAAGAGAACAGAAGGCAATATTAAGCATGATGACAGATGTTGAGGTGCTGAAGATGGCAAGGCATGTTAACATCAATTGCTATTGTGAGTGCTGAATGTTAAAGTTCTGTCACCAGCCGTTTGTCGGGTGGCAGTCTCGGCGTCCCCGACAGATATGCACTCGAGGGTGCGGCTCAGTTCCAGAGCCTCCTGCTCCGCATCTGTGAGGACGACCTGATGTTGCGGCCCCCTCCAATCCTCGCCCTCTCCCGTGCATTCCGGGCTCTCTTCTATAAGGGGAGAAAGTAGAGAGGCGTGAGTGAGTGATGGTGACGTCGCCAACCGCTGAATGCATTGGTTTGGGTGAGGCTGACCATGAAAGAGATGCATCAGAGGGTGAGTATGAGACAGAGCCATGACATTGTATGAGGATTGGGTTGAGTGGTAGTGGTGGGATGAGTACTGGGGAAGTGAGGAAGTGCAGGCAAGTTGAGGATGAGGTTTGAGTGGGTGTGAGGAGTGATGTGATAGAGTGGTGTTGGCAGTGCAGAAGGAGTTGTCGGGGGGTGGGGGTGGTGATGTGGAAGATGGAGTGTAGGAGAATGAGTAAGTATACTCACTTTGGCTGACCTAGTTAGGTCATTGAAGCGCTTCCTGCACTGGATCCATGTGCGGGAGACGTTGCTGCTGCTGGTGACCTCCTCTGCCACCTCAAGCCAGGCCTTCTTGGTGGCAGAGGCAGGCCACCTCCTCCCGTCCGCTGGGTAGAAAATATCCCTCCTCCTCCTCACCCCATCCAGTAGGACCTGGAGTGAGGCATCAGTAAATCTGGGAGCAGCCTTTCCCCTGGGCTGCTCCATTCTATAATTTTGGTTGTTTGCTGCAGGAGCAGCATTGGAGGACTGCCCCTTTAAGTAGGGCTCCTCCAGCTGGCAGCCTGTGATGCGAGTGCGCAATCCACCCGCTGCGCAGGTTGACGACAGGAAACCTGGAAGCCACGGTAAGTGGCTCCAATTTACCCGCGTTCGCTTGGGGAACGGACGGATTTTACTGGGCAGCTTACCCACGCGCCCAGTCGCCCCCCCCCCCCCGCTGCCATCCCACCTCCCTGGTAATATCGGGGCCATATACACTCATACACACACACACACACACACACACACATATACACACCATACTTACACACACGCACACATACACATATAAACACACACATATGCACACCTTCATACACACATAGCCTATAAATTATTGTTAGCGGTAGTAGTGGGTGAATGGTTAATGCACTTCTGTAAATTCCCCTGCTATTATAGAGGAGACGTTAATCCATTTAATATAAACGGATGAACAACTGTGTTAAAATAATGGATAAAAGAATATCATTTGAACATGAAAAGTGTTCATCCCCAAATATTGCCCACAGTTATTTCTAAGCTATGGACACACTAGTTGTTGATGAATAACTTGTCTACAAGCCTCCTACCTAGCTTACTGACAAGGGGTTTCAACCAAATTGGTAACGTTTATGAAACCAAATTTTATATATGCTATAAGCGCTCGGGAACATTTAAGGCTCTAGTCTAATCTTAAGGTTCAAATGATGTTCATAAATCACTTGTGTTGTGCTCTTGTAACATCATCCCACCCCTGATTAGGTTACAGCCTTGTAAACCACGCCCTGGTATGTATCATTCCATTTATCATTTAATGGATGTGTAGTGCTGATTGAAGAATGCAGGCTGAATGAATTTGTGTTGCTCACTGTCATGTTAACACATTACTGTCCAAACCAACAAATTCACATTAACCTGGAATCTGTATCATCTTTATGATGGTTTACTGAATAAAACTAATATTAAATCAATTGCTTCAACAGTCAACCACATCATCAACTACCAGATAAACTAGTTGGCCATAAACCCTGGGGGGAGGGGAGGTGAAGTTTCACCCGTTGATAATTTCACTGAAAGGGATTTCTTGATTTGTACTCATGCCAGCTTTTTACATCAAATTATTGACAGAGGGGAAAGATAATTAGATGAGGAGCTGAGGAACCAAACAGTGGGAGGGGGCGGTTCAAAGATTGATTATAAGATTAAGACTGTGAGGGAGATAACAAAAAAGTGTGTGGATATATACAATGTGTGTGTCTGAATGTGTGTTTGTGTGTGTGCATATGTGCGTGTGTGGTGGGGGTGGGGGACACAGGAACAACTGTGTGAGACTCAGCATTCTACATTTCTCTCTGACTATACAAGTGAGATCAGAAGCTCTTTCTCATTTGTACACTCAGAGAGAAGCATTGAGCAGATGATAGGACTTTCCCACAAGTCACTGCAAGTCAATCTCATGCACCTCTTCCTCTCTCATAAACACTGCAAAGTCCCACAATGATATTCCTGTGGCTCACCTTGGAACATTTCTTAACTCACACTTCTCTTATAAGATCTGGTACTGTATTTTGGTTCAATCAAGACTGCCATTCTGCAGACTCTGGTAAAAGTTCTGCCCATAGCACCTCATGTCTTGATCAGTCTGAAGCTTCTCAAGCTAACTTTATCCCAGACTATAATCTCTGCAAATCCACTACACGAACTTCCAAATGCAACTTTATTGAAAAGAAGTGTCAACTGCTGCCATCCTACCCCTTCATCAACTACTCCTCTGGTCATTTACCAACTCTGTCTCTTGAAACTTCTGTGAACTTTCCAATCCTCTTTCTCCTGATGTTGCAGTTGCTAGCTGTCCTAGAGGGAGAAATTATGATTGGAGGGAATGTTCTGCCTGCAAGAAACACACGTTTGGGGGTGGGAAATCTCACCATTAGCAATCTCACCCAGACCCAACTTGAATCTAGTTGGTCTTCAATGCCAGCTATTGTGATTTCACACAACATGTGCAAGGCCCTCAATATGTATATATAATACATACAAATAAGGAACTTCATATGAAAATCAGGGTTTCCTGATTTTTGGGGAACATTCCCATCTAGGGTTAATTCCACCCGTTCACAATGGAACATTAAAAGTAAGCTGAATTAGAAAGGAAGCTCTTAAGTGAACAGAAGCATTTTTGGTTTTGGTCATTTTTCATAAATGATGGGGTTTGCTTTTAAAGTACTTCAGCTACAGTAGTGCTTGAAGTGGTACAACATGAGAAAAGACATATCATGGAGCTGGCTGGAGCATCATTGCCCACACCAGTCATTATGTTTTTTGCCTGCCAACTTTTTTGTTGCCTCCACTAGTTTTGTCCTCCAAATGTTTTTGCTCTCCAGATTTAACTTCTTATCTTTAGGTGGCTGCATGCCTTTAAATGGCTGCTGCAGTACCTTTATAAACGACAGCAGCACCACAAATCCCTCCCCAGTGTTCAGTCTCCTAACAATAGATGGATTCAAAACTGGGATCTTGCTTTAATTGGCCAATTACACCAACCCCAGATATATTAGCAGGTAAATGGCCACTAGGAGCACAGACAGGGATATAACACACTGCACACCATTCCCACTGCCTGAGTGCCACCAACAAAAAAATCCCCCCCCCCGCAAGATAAAGTTGGGTTTTTGCCTCATTTTTCTCCTCTGACTTGGATCTTAATAATTGTGGTAATGAAACTTCCTCCACCGTTCCATTCTATATCATTATTCTGGCCAACATTAAGTTGTGCTTCCACTAAGTACAACTTCAGTGTTAATGATGTGGGTGTTACATCAATCCTGGGTTCTGCCTGGTGGACGCCCATAAAGAAGATCGTTCAGTGAAAGTGGGCCTTCGAGGTTGTGGCCAGCTCCTTCAAATTGGAGGATCTGAACATTGCTGCCAGGAATCTCCTACAACCTCCAAAGAGAGTATGGTTTCCATTGATTTGGACCGGGAAGGAGATTAGTAGGGCTGAAGGTCATCTGGCTGCTGCTTTTGATGGGAGCAAATAGGCCTGAAGGCAATGTGCACTGACGCTGCTGCAGGCCTGAAACAGCAATGAGCAAGTTCCCTTGTGCAATCTAGGATGTCCACTCATTCCCAGGGGTGTTTTGTGATGGGTGAAAGCCAAGGCATGTAAATGAGCTGAACTCAGAAATTCATCCAGGCTCAGAAGGGCTCCAGCCAGGTACAGTGAAGCAGCACACTGCCCAACTTACACTGGGACCGAGGGGAGGAAGAATATCGCCCCCGAAGTGTAAAAGCATCCTTACAAAGAGTGGGAGAAAATAAAACAGATTTTCAAGATAGGAGAAAAGAGAGAAATAAATGAATTTCATGAATTAAGTTAAGCAGAACCTCGCGCAATATACTGTCTTATTGTCAACTTAATAGAGTGGCCACGGAAGTTATCTGTAGTGTACATTTGAAGCATCAGAGCTTTCTAATTTGATAATATAGGACTTACACCTAGAAACAATCAAGTTTCAGGGTTTGAAGACTACTTAATACATGAATCCTGCAGATTGAAGTATTTTACTGATAGAGAATTACTTTTAAATTAAAATTACTCCCAAGTTGTTTCATTGGCTTTTAGTGCTAGTGCTGTAGTACTGACCACAATTTAACAGTTTGTTTTTTTCCTGTATTGTTTTATGCAGTTGTACACTTTCGTGGAAATGTAAAAGAAAACAATCAAAGTGCTGGATCTGATCTGAAGACAGATTGCCAGCACAAAGCTGAAACAACATGACATGCTTCAAGATTGCTGACTAACTCACTTTGTTTTATTTTTCAAGCAATCAGACAGATTTTTTTTAATATTTAGCCAAAAAGCCAAACAGTTTAATTGGTTCTGACCAAGCAACCACCCTAAACAAAAACATGACCATTTATCCTTCCCCATATTGGAATTTTCCAATGCAGCTCACTGTTTCCTTAACAATATGAGGGTAGTCGTAAGTTTCTGCATGCTGTTACTTCTGCCAATGGCCTGGAAGCAATTCCAAAGGCAACAAATCATCATTCAGTGTGGTTAGAGGCTTCTAGTTGCCCACATAGGTTTAAATGGTGGCAACAGTATTGCTAAACTATTGCAAAAACAACAATTAGAGCCATTATTTGGTGGATGGATGCAATTCTAACCACACTGCAGCTGTCATGTGTTGCAGAGGCCTGCACTTGTATCAGTGATGAATTGAACACAGAGCTGTTATAAATGGACCAAGTAACATGGAAAACCTGACCAGAGGACAACAGCATGGCAGATCATATGATCAAAACTTACGGAAGAGGAAGGCCATTCAGCCCTCTTAATTCAACCATCCAGAATGACCCTACACTCCTCCCACCATTTCATGTAATTGGTTCTTAAACGATTCATAAGAACATATGAAATAGGAGCAGGATTAGGCCAGACGACCCCTCGAGCCTGCTTCACCATTCAATTAGATCATGGCTGATCTTCGACCTCAACTCCACTTTCCTGGCCAATCCCCATATCCCTTGATTCCTGTAGAATCCAGAAATCTATCTATCTCAGCCTTGAATATACACAATGACTCAGCATTCACAGCCCTCTGGGGTACAGAATTCCAAAGATTCACAACCCTCTGAGTGAAGAAATTCATCCTCATCTCAGTCTTAAATGGCTGACCCTTTATCCTGAGACTATGTCCCCGAGTTCTAGACTCTCCAGCCTGGAGAAACAACCTCTCAGCATCTACCCTATCAAGCCGCCTCATAATCTTATGTGTTTCAATGAGATCATCTCACATTCTTTAAAACTCTAGACAGTATAGGCCCATTCTACTCAACCTCGCCTCATAGGACAACCCTCTCATCCCAGGGATTAATCTAGTTGCACTGCCTCTAAGGCAAGTATATCCTTCCTTAGATAAGGAGACCAAAACTGTACGCAGTACTCCAGGTGAGGACTCACCAAAGCCCAGTACAACTGTAGTAAGACTTCCTTGCTTTTGTACTCCAACCCTTGTCTTGTTGAAGTTGTACAAGACATTAGTAGGGCCACACTTGGAATACTGTGTACAGTTCTGGTCACCCTATTATAGAAAGGATATTATTAAACTAGAAAGAGTGCAGAAAAGATTTACTAGATTGCTACCGGGACTTGATGGTTTGACTTATAGGGAGAGGTTGGATAGACTGAGACTTTTTTCCCTGGAGAGTAGGAGGTTTAGGGGTGATCTTATAAGAAGTCTATAAAATAATGAGGGGCATAGATAAGGTAGATAGTCAAAATCTTTTCCCAAAGGTAGGGGAGTCTATAACGAGGGGGCATAGATTTAAGGTGAGAGGGGAGAGATACAAAAGGGTCCAGAGGGGCAATTTTTTCACTCAAAGGGTGGTGAGTGTCTGGAACGAGCTGCCAGAGGCAGTAGTAGAGGCGGGTACAATTTTGTCTTTTAAAAAGCATTTGGACAGTTACATGGGTAAGATGGGTATAGAGGGATATGGGCCAAGTGCAGGCAATTGGGACTAGCTTAGTGGTATAAACTGGGCGACATGGACATGTTGGGCCGAAGGGCCTGTTTCCATGTTGTAAACTTCTATGATTCCAACCCCCTTGCAATAAAGACCAACATTCCATTTGCTTTCCTAATTGCTTGCTGTTCCTGCATGCTAACTTTTTGTGTTTCTTGTACGAGGACACCCAGGTCTTTCTGAACATCAACATTTAACAGTTTCTCGCCATTTAAAAAATATTCTGTTTTTCTATTCTTCCTACCAAAGTGAATAACCTCACATTTCCCTACATTATACTCCATCTGCCACCTTCTTGCCCACTCACTTAACCTGTCTATATCCCTTTGCAGACTCTTTGTGTCCTCCTCACAGCTTGCTTTCCCACCTAGCTTTGCATCAGCAAACTTGGATACATTACACTCGGTCCCATCATCTAAGTCATTAATATAGATTGTAAATAGCTGAGGCCCATGCACTGATCCTTGGGGCACCCCACTAGTTACAGCCTGGCAACCTGAAAATGATCCGTTTATCCCTACTCTCTTTTCTGACTGTTAACCAATCCTCTATCCATGCTAATATGTTACCCCCAACCTCATGAGCCCTTATCTTGTGTGACAACCTTTTATGTGGCACCTTATCGAATGCCTTTTGAAAATCCAAATATACGACATCCACTGGTTACCCTTTATCTACCCTGCTAATTACATCCTCAAAAAACTCTTAATAGGTTTGTCAAACACGATTTCCCTTTCATAAAACCATGTTGACTCTGCCTAATCATATTATGATTTTCTAACTGCCCTGTTACCATTTACTTAATAATGGATTCCAGCATTTTCCAGACGACTGATGTCAGGCTAACTGGCCTGTAGTTCCCTGTTTTCTCTCTCCCTCCTTTCTTGAATAGCGGGGTCACATTTGCTACCTTCCAATCCGCTGGGACCGTTATAGAATCTAGGGAATTTTGGAAGATCATAACAAATGCATCCACTATCTCTGCAGCCACCTCTTTTAGAACCCACAGATGTAGGCCATCAGGTCCAGGGGATTTATCAGCTTTTAATCCCATTAGTTTCACAAGTGCTTTTTCTCTACTAATATTAATTACTTTAAGTTCCTCCCCCTCATTAGACCCTTGGTTCCCCACTATTTCTGGTATGTTTTTTGTGTCTTCTTCTGTAAAGACAGATACAAAATATTTGTTTAACGCAGCTGCCATTTCCTGATTCCCCATTATAATTTCTCCTGTCTCAGCCTCTAAGGAACCAACGTTTACTTTTGCTACTCTCTTCCTTTTTACATACTTGTAGAAGCTCTTACAATCTCTTTTTATATTTCTTACTAGTTTACTTTCATATTCAATTTTCTCTCATCAATTTTTTCGCGTCCTTTGCTGGTTCCTAAAACTCTCCCAATCCTCAGGCTTACTACTCTTCTTGGCAACATTATAGGCCTCTTCTTTTAATCTAATACTATCCTTAACTTCTTTAGTTAGCCATGGGTGGATCACTTTTCCCATGGAGTTTTTATTTCTCAATGGAATGTTGAGAATATTGAAATATTTCTTTAAATGTTTGCCATTGCTTTTCAACCGTCATACCCTTTAATTTGGTTTCCCTCCCTACCCTAGCCAACTCGCCCCTCATACCTGTGTAATTGGCTTTATTTAAGTTTAAGACTCTAGTTTCTGACTTAAGTACGTCACTCTCAAACTCAATGTGAAATTCTATCATATTATGATCACTCTTCCCCAGAAGATCTCTTATTGTGAGATTACTAATTAACCCTGTCTCATTACATTATACAAGATCTAAAATAGCCTGTTCCCTGGTTGGTTCCATGATGTATTGCTCTAGGAAACCGTATCGAATTCCATGGTTTTTATCTCCATCAATGTTTCTCACCCTCCAATACAAGTGAAAATTACCCCCATTAAGTGTAGAAATGGATTTATTGAAGTTTTCATTATCCAGCTCATTTTCACTAACGCTAGCAAATTAGAAAACAACAGAGAGGAAATAAACTACTCAGGTAATTTCTACAAGTGCAAACTATTAACCTGTTCTCCACAGAAACTGGGTGTCCTTTGGCAGATCATTTGTCCTATTGAAATGTATGTGTAATCTTTCAAATGGATACGGATTTGTATGATGGGCCTGTGTATGTGATCTAGTATCATAGAATCTTACAGCACAGAAGGAAGCCATTCGGCGCATCGTGCCTGTGCCTGCTCTTTGAAATAGCTATCCAATTTAGTCCCACACCCCAGCTCTTTCCCCATAAACCTATAAATTAGTCCTCTTCAAGCACATCTCCAATTGCCTTTTGAAAGTTCCTTTCAGGGAGTGCGTTCCAGATCTTAACAACCCTCTGTGTGAAAAAGATTCTCCTCATTTCCTCTATAGTTCTTTTACCAATTACTTTAAATCTATCACCTTTGGTTACCAACCCAATTGCCAGAGGAAACATTGGTCCAGAAGGTTCCATCAATTGCAATGAACAACAATCAGATTTCTGATAACTTCTTATTTGCCCTGTTCTTCCCTTAAAACAATAATGGCAGCTCCAATAGGGCAAGCAGATGAAATTTAATGCAGACAAATGCAAAGTATTGGATATCGGAAGGAAAAATGGGAAACATGCATACTCTATGAATGGTGTTGAAAAAGCTAAGGATGAATCTGAAAGAAACCTAGGAGTCTTAGCACACTCAACGCTTAACATGTCCAACTACTGCAGAACAGCAATCAACAACTCCAATAGAGTATTGAACTATGTAGACAAAGCAGTAGAGTATGGCAGAGGAAGTTGTGATCTGGTCAGACCGTACCCTGAGTATTGTGCCCAATTCTGGTCACGGAGAAACAAGGGAGACATTCAAGCAGTGGACAGTGCAGAGAAGGACCATGAGGCTGAGGCTGGTCCCTAGTGCCAGGGATCTGCGTTTTGATGAAAGGCTAGAGAAACTTGTGCTTTTCAGCCTGGAAAGGAGACATCTGAGAGGTAATCTAATAGACATATTAGAAGGTGTTGCACATTTACTGCTGGCCCATGCCATATCCTCATAGTACTATACAACTATTTCATTGCTTATGATGCATGCCTGTACTTACTCCAGCTACACGCTCAAGCTGCAACTTACAACTGACACCCATGACACACTCACATTTTTAAAGGGCTCCACACATAAAATTGAGCAATGTGCAACATCGGTTAAATTAGCAAGTGAGACCAAAGGCACACCGGTTATGACAACAGTTGGAGCATCACTCAGGAATGCCCCCACTGATGATGTTGAAGCATTGAGTTTCACAGTCCAAGATGCAATTAAGTCCCATCTTCACATTATGTTAGGGGCAGGAATCAGGGAGGAATTGGAATAATCTGTACTTGAGCAGAAAAGGGGCTGATATAAAGTATTGGCATCCATCAGGAGCATGTGGGTAGAAGCAGAGGAACTGTTGGATAGGTCTCAAGTTAGCAACAATAACCTGCCAGCAACTGTCTCTGGACATGTGACAGGAGAAGCCCTTCCCCCCAACACCTTCACCCACCCAAAAAAAGAAGGACCCTGTAATCTGAATGGAAAGGCTAATTCTGGCACACAGGCAGGAGTGTCTCAAACATATAAAACCAAGTGATCAGCAGAATCACAAACAGGTCCTCAGGCAGCTTCCACACCTATGCCTTGCAATAGTACATCACTTAGGATCAGTACACTAAAAAGATTATGATGTTTTATGTTATGGTCTAGAATGGACTGCCTGAAAGGGTGGTGGAAGCAGATTCAATAGTAACTTTCAAAAGGCAATTGGATAAGTAGTTGAAAAGAAAAAAATTGCAGGGCTATGGGGAAAAAGCAGGGGAGTGAGCCAAATTAGATAGCTCGTTCAAAGAGCCGGCACGGGATGAATGGGCCAAATGGCCACCTTCTGTGCTGTATGATTCTATGATTCCAAGATCATAATGCACTTCAACATTTTTTTAATTCATTCATGGGTTGTGGGTGTCGCTGGCGAGGCCAGCATTTATTGCCCATCCCTAATTGCCCTTGAGAAGGTGATGGTGAGCCGCCTTCTTGAACCGCTCTCCGTGTGGTGAAGGTTCTCCGACAGTGCTGTTAGGAAGGGAGTTCCAGGATTTTGACCCAGCGACGATGAAGGAACGGCGATATATTTCCAAGTCGGGATGGTGTGTGACTTGGAGGGGAACGTGCAGGTGGTGTTGTTCCCATGTGCCTGCTGCCCTTGTCCTTCTAGGTGGTAGAGGTCGCGGGTTTGGGAGATGCTGTCGAAGAAGCCTTGGTGAGTTGCTGCAGTGCATCCTGTGGATGGTACACACTGCAGCCACTGTGCGCCGGTGGTGGTAAGAGTGAATGTTTAGGGTGGTGGATGGGGTGCCAAACAAGCGGGCTGCTTTGCCTTGGATGGTGTCAAGCTTCTTGAGTGTTGTTGGAGCTGCACTCATCCAGGCAAGTGGAGAGTATTCCATCACACTCCTGACTTGTGCCTTGCAGATGGTGGAAAGGCTTTGGGGAGTCAGGAGGTGAGTCACTCGCCGCAGAATACCCAGCCTCTGACCTGCTCTTGTAGCCACAGTATTTATGTGGCTGATCCAGTTAAGTTTCTGCTCAATGGTGACCCCCAGGATGTTGATGGTGGGTGATTCGGCGATGGAAATGCCGTTGAATGTCAAGGGGAAGTGGTTAGACTCTCTCTTGTTGGAGATGGTCATTGCCTGGCGCGAATGTTACTTGCCACTTATCAGCCCAAGCCTGGATGTTGTCCAGGTCTTGCTGCATGCGGGCACAGACTGCTTCATTATCTGAGGGGTTGGGAATGGAACTGACCACTTTGCAATCATCAGCGAACATCCCCATTTCTGACCTTATGATGGAGGGAAGGTCATTGATGAAGCAGTTGAAGATGGTTGGGCCTAGGACACTGCCTGAGGAACTCCTGCAGCAATGTCCTGGGGCTGAGATGATTGGCCTCCAACAACAACTGTCATCTTCCTTTGTGCTAGGTATGACTCCAGCCACTGAAGAGTTTTCCCCCTGATTCCCATTGACTTCAATTTTACTGGGGCTCCTTAGTGCCACACTCGGTCAAATGCTGCCTTGATGTCAAGGGCAGTCACTCTCACCTTACCTCTGGAATTCCGCTCTTTTGTCCATGTTTGGACCAAGGCTGTAATGAGGTCTGGAGCCGAGTGGTCCTGGCGGAACTCAAACTGAGCATTGGTGAGCAGGTTATTGGTGAGTAAGTGCCGCTTGATAGCACTGTCGACAACACCTTCCATCACTTTGCTGATAATTGAGAGTAGACTGAAGGGGCAGTAATTGGTCGGATTGGATTTGTCCTGCTTTTAGTGAACAGGACATACCTGGGCAATTTTCCACATTGTCGGGTAGATGCCAGTGTTGTAGCTGTACTGGAACAGTTTGGCTGGAGGCACGGGTAGTTCTGGAGCACAAGTCTTCAGCACTAAGCCGGGATGTTATTGGGGCCCATCGCCTTGGATGTATCCAGTGCACTCAGCCGTTTCTTGATATCATGTGGAGTGAATCGAATTGGCCGAAGACTGGCTTCTGTGATGGTGGGGATATCAGGAGGAGGCCGAGATGGATCATCCACTCGGCACTTCTGGCTGAAGATGGTTGCAAATGCTTCAGCCTTGTCTTTTGCATTTACGTGCTGGACTCCGCTATCATTGAGGATGGGGATATTTACAGAGCTTCCTCTTCCCGTTAGTTGTTTAATTGTCCACCACTGTTCACAACTGGTTGTGGTAGGACTGCAGAGCTTTGATCTGATCCGTTGGTTGTGGATTGGTTAGCTCTGTCTATAGCATGTTGCTTCTGCTGTTTAGCATGCATGTAGTCCTGAGTTGTATCTTCACCAGGTTGACACCTCATTTTTAGGTATGCCTGGTGCTGCTCCTGGCATGCTCTTCTACACTCCTCATTGAACCAGGGTTGATCCCCTGGCTTGTTGGTAATGGTAGAGTGAGGAATATGGCAGGCCATGAGGTTACAGATTGTGCTGGAATACAATTCTGCTGCTGCTGAAGGCCCACAGCGCCTCATGGGTGTCCAGTTTTGAGCTGCTAGATCTGTTCTGAATCTGAAAAACAGAATGGGTGGTTTGGGGGCAGGTCTGAAATGGTGGCAATTTTCAATGTTCCCCCCCCCCCGCCCCCAACCCACCCATTTAAAAAAAAATTGAGCCCGAGGTGTTCAGGAAAGATCGGGAAGGAAAGAAGGTGGGGGGGGGGTGGCAATATTGATTAAAGAGAATATTGCAGTGCTGGAGAGGGAGGTTGTCCTTGAGGGGTCAAGGACAGAATCTATTTGGTTAGAGTTAAGAAACAATAGAGGTGCCATTACATTACTGGGTGTATTCTATAGGCCACCCACTAGTGGGAAGGATATAAAGGAGCAAATTTGCAGGGAAATTACAGAGAAGTGCTAGAGCTATAGAGTAGTTAAAATTGGGGTTTTCAACTATCCTAATATAGACTGGCATAGTAATAGTGTAAAGGGCAAAGAGGGGGAGGAATTATTGAACTGTGTTCAGGAGAACTTTTTTGACCAGTACATTTCCGACCTGGATCTGGTTCTGGGGAATGAGGTGTGTCAAATGGAGCAAGTGACTGTGGGAGAACATTTAGGGAACAGTGATCATAATATCATAAGGTCCAGATTAGCAATGGAAAAGGACAAGGACCACTCTAAAGTAAAAATACTCAATTGGAGGAGGGCCAATTTAACTGGGTTGAGAACAGATCTGGCCCAGGTAAATTGGAATCGAAGAATGGAAGGCAAAATTGTAATTGTGGAATTGGCAGCCTTTAAAGAGGAGATGGTTCGGGTACAGTCTACATTCCCACGAGGGAGAAAGGTCAGGCAACTAAAGCCAGAGTTCCCTGGATGACAAAAGACATAGAGAGTATGATGAAGCAGAAAAAGGGGGCGTATGACATGTCAGGTTGGAACTAGGCTGAATATAGAAAGCTCAGAGGGGAAGTGATTCATTTTGGTAGGAAGAGCGAGGAGAGGAATTATAAACTGAAGGGTACAATTCTAAAAGAGGTACAGGAACAGAGAGAACTGAAGGTATATGTGCACAAATCATTGAAGGTGGTAGGCAGGTTGAGAAAGCGGTTAAAAAGGCATAAGGGATCCTAGGCTTTATAAATAGAGGCATAGAGTACAAAAGTAAGGAAGTTATGATGAACCTTTATAAAACATTGGTTCAGCCACAATTGGAGTATTGTGTCCAATTCTGGGCACCACACTTTAGAAAGGATGTGAATGCCTTCGAGTGGGTGCAGAAAAGATTTACTAGACTGGTTCCTTGGATGAAGGACTTCAGTTACGTGGATAGCTGGAGAGGTTGGGGTTGTTCTCCTTAGAGGGGATTTGATAGAGGTGTTCAAAATCATGAAGGGTCTAGACAAAATAGATAGAGATAAACTGTTTCCATTGACGGAAGTGTCAAGAACCAGAGGACATAGATTTAAGGTGATTGGCAAAAGAACCAAAGGCGACATGGGGGAAAACTTTATTACACAGCGAGTGGTTATGATCTGGAATGCACTGCCTGAGGGGGTTGTGGAGGCAGATTCAATCATGGTTTTCAAATGGGAATTGGACAAGTACTTGAAGCAAAAAAATTTGGAGCGCTATGGGGATAGGGCGGGGGGTGGGACTAGCTGGATTGCTCTTGCAGAGAGCCAGCACAGGCTCGATGGGCCAAATGGCCTCCTTCTGTGCTGTAACCATTCTATGATTCTATGATTCTATAATTCTATAAGCTGCATAAAACCGTGCGGTGAGTGACAGTTCAGGAGATTTCTGTGGCAACAAGGCAGCAGGAAGAGTTTCTAAGAACATTGGTAGCTCCTAGAGTGGTAGATACCATTGCTCCAATAGAGGCTTTGTGGGTCAGCTTCAGTACAGTACTTTCATAGGGCTTCCAAACTTGATTAGAACTATTCAGTCCATAATGACACCAACCAATAACACATTTGAGCCTCTGCCCTGAACCAATGAGCTGCAAGAAGTGGTAGCAGATATTGCTGTCTCTCAGGATAGTATGCCTACTTCCTTAGGACCTCCCTCCAATCGCTGCAGCTGAGAGAGCTTCTTGACATTACAAAAGAATGGCAACCGGAAGCAGGTCCCTCTAGGACAGTAGCTTTACTGAGACACGAGTCATCTCAGTCCTCGAAGGCTCCAGAGAAATTTTCAGAGAGCCAGCCACCTTTCAATCTTCTGTCACTCAGGGAGCACATAATAGAACTAGCAGATGAGGAGCTGGAGTAAGTCAGGTAGCTGGCATGAAGGGTAGACATAACGTTAGGAAGTAGTTACAGTTAGAGTGCATGAAATTATTGGAATGTTTTGGTGAATTCTGTTCTGGAAAGTAAAAATTGTTTGACCACAGAAACTTCAGGGTTCATTTCTGTGGATGATTATAGCTTAGTGGACTTGGATGATAATATATGAGAGTGTGGCTTCTGTATTATGAAGGCAAAGCCTTTGGGAATGCAGGTCGTTGTGAGGTGGTTGTGGATGAGGGAAAGAACAGGTTGGGGGGAATTTTATTCAGTTTCTCAACTTTTATTTATTGAAAGCTCTTGGCTAGAATTTGCTGCCTCTCATCTCTGGCTAATGGCTGTCTTTCTCCACCTCCTCTCCTTCCTGTGCACCCTCCCACAATGTGCACATTTGCCTTTTATGGTGCTGAACAAGCCTTCAACAAGCCAGAACACCATTAACACCAGGTCTGTGCATTAACATTACTCTGTGGAGGAATTTTAGGAGCATGGGCAAAATGACCAAACACTGTGTTACTGCTAATGCATAAAATTTGTATAAATTAACAACTTAGCAATTTCACTCCTGCTTGGAACTAAGAATAAAACTCTTAAAATGTCTAATTTCAATTAACATAAGAACATAAGAAATAGGAGCAGGAGTAGCCCATACGGCCTCTTGAGCCTGCTCTACCATTCAATAAGATCATGGCTGATCTTTGGCCTCAACTCCACTTTCCCGCCCAAACCCCATATCCCTTGATTCTCTTAGAGTCCAAAAATCTATCGTTCTCAGTCTTTAACATACTCAATAACTGAGCATCCACAGCCCTCTGGGGTAGAGAATTCCAAAGATTCACAGTCCTCTGAGTGAAGAAATTTGTCCTCCTCTCAGTCCTAAATGTCCAATCCCTTATGCCCCCTAGTTTTAGACTCTCCAGCCAGGGTAAACAACCTCTCAGCATCTACCCTGTCAAGCCCTCTCAGAATCTTATATGTTTCAATGAGATCACCTCTCATTCTTCTAAACTCGAGAGAGTATAGGCCCATTTTACTCAATCTCTTCTCATAAGACAACCCTCTCGTCCCAGGAATCAATCCAGTGAACCGTTGTTGTACTGCATCTAATGCAAATATATCCTTCCTTTGGTAAGGAGACCAAAACTGTACACAGTACTCCAGGTGTAGTCTCACCAAAGCCCTGTACAACTGCATCAAGACTTCCTTATTCTTGTACTCAAACCCCTTGCAATAAAGGCCAACATACCATTTGCCATTCTAATTGTTTACCTTCTCCCAATCAGAATAGTAATTTGTAAAGTGCAATTACTAGTTAAACAGGCATCTCTTCAGAAATGGCTTTTTAAGCACCTAAATCACTATTTTGGGGTAGTGGGATAGGGTAGGGGCAGTAGCTTCATACTCCATGAGCTGCAAGTACTGGACGTACTGAAGATTGTGTCTCATCTCCTCTAATTTGCATCAGGACAGGACTCCTGCCCCCCCCCCCCCACCCACACACACACACACACTCTCACAAAATTACAGATCCCTAAATTATTCATCAATTTTTTTTAAATTACAATTCTGGGCACCACACTTTAGGAAGGATAGCAAGGCTTTGGAGAGGGTACAGAGGAGGTTTACCAGAATGACACTAGCGATGAGGGACTTCAGTTATGTGGAGAGATTGGAGAAGCTGGGATTGTTACCCTTAGAGCAGAGAAGGTTAAGGGGAGTCCCAATAGAAGTATTCAAAATTATTAGGGGTTTTGATAGAGCAAGAATGGAGAAACTGTTACCTCTGGCAAATGGGTTGGTAACCAGAGGTCATAGATTTAAAATAATTGGCAAATGAACTAGAGGGGAAACGAGGAGAAATGTTTTCACACAGAGAGTTGTTAAGATCTGGAATGCACTACCTGAAAGGTTGGTGGAAACAGATTCCATAGGAACTTTCAAAAGGTAATTGGACATGTACTTCAAGAGTACTAATTTACAGGTTTATGGGGAAAAAGCTGGGGTGTGGGATAGCTCTTTCAAAGAGCCGGCACAGGCATGACAGGCTGAATGGCCTCCTTCTGTGCTATAAGATTCTATGATTCTATATATTAATTAAAGATTTTTTCAGGGTCATCCATTGAGCCTGGCAATCAATGAGGATTATTCATTACTTTGTTTTTTAAGAACTAGGAAAGAATTGAACTTAAGACTGCCATTGTGGTTGTGTTTAAACTCTACTATTTTAGTACAGCTTTAGCAGGTTAAATAGAGGAGTCCGCAAGTTTATTGTGATATTTGGACAATGGATAAACCCAAAACAAGCAAAATCATGAATCTGTTATGTTCCTTTGGTCTACATTTTGTACTGACTATTGTTTTTTTGTTAATGTTTAAAAAGTTTTTTATCTTCCTTTTTTCCTCTTTCTCTCTTTTAAAGTAGTGACTCATGCTGGTTCTGCAGACACTGGCAATTTTAACAATAAATAGCCAAGTGACCATTCTTCATGTGGGAACCTAGATGGTCATCCAGGAAGGGGGGGATGTGGGGAAAGAGCATCACAGCTGAGCCTAATCCTGTCCTTATCTGATGTCCATACATGTACATCTTCTAGCAAGTGTCACAGGATAGCAATCAGGAGCAGGAACCCTGACTGTTTTCTCCTCTCCTTAGCCCAAGGACACCAAAGCAATTTTAGTGCTACCATCACAGCCCTGTTGATGATATCTAAATAGTTTACTGCTATCAGTGTAAATCAGTACCAAACTGACAGTATAACTTGAGGGTATACTGCTTCAAAATGAAGTCATTTCTTGCATTATTGTGGTCTAACTGTAGTCATTTTGATTATAATACCTAAGATACTTAGCAGAATAGAAATGTAAATCTAAATCATTATTTTAAGTTAAAGCACAACTGCAGGACATGGGGACATAGGTATAAACCTATGAAAAGGCAAGTTCAGCACTGATGTCCAGAAGCACTTATTTTTGCAAAGAGTGATTAATACCTGGGGTAGTGGAGGCAATAACCCTGGAATCATTCAAGAGCAATTAGATACTGGGATGGGGGAGTCGTAGGTTTCTATGGAAGGATGAGCTATGGGCTGAATGGCCTCCTGGATCTGTACTTATATTTGTGGAACCAACACTGGGCATATACATGGGTCAATCTAGTTCTCAGTGTAAGTTTTATCTTAAACTCGGAGTATCCTTGCACATGTTCAGGCTTGGATGCCAAGTTCTGTATGAATCCCAGTTAAATAGGACACAGCGAAGCTTATTTAATGCCATCTTCTTTGCATTGCACTAGGAAATAGAGTGATTGCCTCTTATTGTCCCTGTAGAGAAGTACTAACTACACTTGGCTCCTCCCCACAACAGCATAACCAAAATTGGAAGTATAAATGAAATATTTTTTATAAATGGTATTTGAAAGAATATGGGTAATTTGAAATTATGTCACATGTAAGCAGAAACCATATCTGGAAATTCTCATTTGAATCCTACCTCATCGTTAGAATATTTTAATACTTTTTCAAGCACTCGAATCTAATAATCTTTTGTGAATTTATGGTTCTGTAAAACACATATTTTGTTTTCAGTAGAAAATACTTTTTGAGTATAATACTAAAAGCCCCATCTTCCTTTAAAAACCTTAATAGAATTGCAACAGGAAACAGGCCAGTTTGCCCAACCAGTCTGTATTGTTATTTATCTTCCACAGAAGGAGTAGTCCTCATCCCACATGCCTGCTTTGTTCCACTTTCCTTCAACTACCTATCTAATCAATTCTTAAAAGTTGACATGGTCTCTGCTTCACTCACTAATTCTGGCGATGCATTCCACAGTCTCACTACCCAGTGTTAAAACGTTTATCCTGATCTCTGTCCTAAATCTCTTACATTTAATTTTATATCCATGTCCCCTCATTCTAGATCCCTTGATCATTGGAAACAGTCTGTTTCTATTTACTTTGTCCCAACTCTTTAATCATTTTACCTTTATCAAATCACCCCTTAAATTCCTAGGTTCTAACAAAAACAGCTCCAATTTTTCATCTCTCTTAGTATTTGTATTTCTTCATAACCAGCAGCATCCTAGTGATATTGGATGAATGTTAGTCTTATACCTTTAATTAACACTGTATATGCCATTTCTCCGGGTTTCTGTGAATATTCCCCCAAAGTTATGGTGGATGATCAACAGTACCCCCAAAAAATTCTACCCCTTAGTATTTAATTAAATGTACATTAAGATACGTAACACATCTGAAATGTTCACATTACTTCAGTTCATATGAAGTAGTAGTGTAGCACATTTCTTAATGTCCCAACTGTACCTAATCTGAGTAAATGTAAATTGACTAGTTAAAGAGGAGATGGGATGGCTAATCTGCTGAATCACACTGTATATAATATTGTACATATACAATAGAATATTATTAAATTAATCCTTGTAATATTGAATGAATTGCTATGTGGTGTATTGCTTTAGGACCTATAACACAGCCAGGATTAAATCCCATGGCCCACATTGCCACAATCTCACAACAGCAAACAGAAAAAATAACATTATTTTAAAATATATATTTTGGATTTTTTTTGTAGAAAATAGCCAGTACAGTACCTGGGGTTAAATTAAGAATTGTTGGCCAGTCAACAAAGTAAAAATCTTGTTGCAAAACCAAACTCGGTACCAACAAAAATAACAAATACAGAATAGGGAAAAAGCTACTAGTAATTCAATTCTGGAATTCACTTGATGTTCCTATTTCAATATGTGATGTCACCTTAACTTGATTAAATTATAGCTATACAATTCTCTCCTGCCATCCTTTATTACACTTTATTATATTACTTTATGTACTTTATTGTACTTGTAGATTTATTTGTATTATTTCAACAACCAGTTGTGTTTTATTTGAGATCCTAAAGAAATATACCAAAAGCACAATATAAAAGAAACATAAATTGCTGCTAGATTTTGTTATGATATTGATTTCCAGTAGGAGAATTAATGTTTTTTTCCCCCTGAGGATTACATCTAGTGCAAAACTAGTCTGCAAGCCAGTTGAATATCTAACATAGCTATTGGGTACCTGGGCTTAAACATGAAGTGCACACCTCACTTTAAAAATCTCCAGTCACTGGCAACCTCAGGTTTTAGATCAGCTGACAGGAAATTACACAATCCACAACACCTACTTAATCAACTAAGGACAATATTTGCCTAAATATTCCCTGAACCCCAAAGGTAAGCAAGCAGAACTGCCGAATATTTAGCAATCTCCACTATTCAACCCTAGTCTGCTGCCTTCCACAGACTGAGTCCCTCCCTCATTATGCCTAGCTCCAATAGCACAAGAACCAAATTTGTGTCCCAAGAAATATTCAGTCACCTGACATACCCTCATAACCTCAAATCCATTCCCACCATAAATTTAACCTGCATTTTTTCTGAGTGAATGAATCAACATCACATTAATAGCTTGCTTGAGACTTGTAACTTATTTTTTGTGTTTTTTGGCCCCCCTTTTATAAGAAGGTGGGGGGGGGGGTTTAGGGTGTGTTTATGTGCGAAAAATCCAAAGAAAAACCAAAACAAGCATCAAATTATAATTTTATTATTCACTTGTAACTTTTAAATCTGTGTCCTCTGCTTCCCCGATGACTCAATAGGGGTGAAATTCGTCTTGGGCGGAACCAGAAAACAGGTGACAGTGAATTGGCAGATCGGCAACCAGAAGCAGGGAGTTCTTCTGGTGTCGTGGCTGACATTTTTCCCTCAACCAACACCACCAAAGATAGATTAACTGGTCACATATTTCATTGCTGTTTGTGGGCCCTTGTGGTGTGCAAAATGGCTGTTTACACTGACATAACAGCAGCTGCATTTTAAAATAGTTTGTTGCACTTGAAGTGCTTTGGAACATAGGAACAGGAGTAGGTCATTCAGCCTCTCGAGCCTGTTCCGTCATTCAGTTAGATCATGGCTAATCTGTACCTCAACTACATTTGCCCGCCTTTGATCCCTCTCCCTTGGTGTCCTTATCTAATAAAGATCTGTCGTTCTTAGTCTTGAAAATTTCAATTGACCCAGCATTCCCTTTGAGGGAGAGGATTCCAGAAACATTTTTGAGAGATGCGATAAAGTGCTATATAAATGCAAGCTCTTTATTTTGATAATCTTAATGAAATTAATTTGCAGCATTTGGTAACTCTGCTGGATCATAGCAATTATAGGCTTTCTTCTGGAATCCTCAAGCAAGATGGCCCTACTTGGCACCATCAGTGTTTTATATAGTACCCATATATCTGTCTAGTGATAGAACATTGTAGATGCAGAGAAAACCAATCCCTTTCCCTCTGGCCCCTGTACAATCCATGCAGTCCAGTGGACTAGATATGGTTGACTTATTCCATTGTGGGTCAGTCTATGAGTTGGTACCATTTAAATTAGGTTTGATTCTGTGTCATTGCATGGAGCTTCACCCTTGCATGCATGCGTTCAAAATGTAGAATTAACCATCACTAGCTGATCAAAGGTTGTTGATGTATGCACTAAGCCAGGGGTCTTCAAGGTTTTGGTCTTTATGGAGCCTGGGGGAGGGGGGAGATAGGGGAGACATATCAAGTTTAATCAATTTGGATATACTTCAAGTTTCTGATACTAACAGATCTTAGTGTCTGCTTTGTCCACCAATGAGGGAGCAGCACTAAGGAGAACCTTTTCTAAACCTCCAGGCCCAGAAAATTCAAACAAGGCAAACCAACTAATAAGAAATGTAAAGGCCAATAGAACTGAATTGCCTGGTATTCAAGGGCCGAATTGTCAAGGCTCAGGAGCCACGTGGCCCATGGCCACAACTCGGACACCCATGCCTTAAGCGATGGGAAATCAGTGTCCTTCCCATTATATTCCAGTACAATTTTTCAAACTGTTTGTGTGTTACTAAGAACCCCCATGATCACACTTGTGAGACAGATGTCCTTGTTAAAGTTGTTTCCAGCTGTACCTGGTTGTTATGTCACCTATGATGACATCATCTCCAGAAAACACTTATTCCATGGCATGGAAATTATGTTGCAATTGAAAACAAATGGCACAATGAAGAGAAAAAAATCACTGGCATCACATTGCAATCCGTGGATCAATTTCGTTCTCATTTGAAATTAAAATTTACTGTAACTTTTATCATTTTTATTTGAATTATTTAAAGAATGTTTGATATGAACAGAATGCACGGTGAACAATCTAAATCTCACTTGTGATGTACTGATCACAACTCAACTTCTGATTTATCAGATCAATCTCCTTGTGGGATATAAACAGGGCTACTGATTTATAGTAACTGAATAAGTAAAATTCAATTTTTATGAATAGGGATTCCACATTTTGAAACAAAAACATGTCAGTGGCTTTGGAAAATAAGCCAATAGTATCCATGAGTTGTTATGCATGATGCAGTTCATATAAAATCACTGCAGTTTGTTCTATATATAAACGATTATATAAAATATATCTCTGTGGTATAAACAGCAATTATTTTTACAGTCCAGTCTATGTTAATAGATACATTCACAACAACTATTTGGAAGACCAGATTATATTACCATTTCTGACCGGCTCTTAAGCCGTTTCATGGACACCCAGGCTGCATGCAATTTCTGCGACCTGGAGGAGTCCGTTTTCCATGCATACATTGAGCATGAGAGGTTATAGCCCGTGTTGCAATATTTGAAGGGGTTGCTCTTCAAGTTTTGGTTGCACTTCAGTCCGATGCTCCTGATCTTTGGCTGCCTGGTGAGGAGGGGAGCGGGCAAGTCGGAGGATCTCCACGTGGGTCTGCTCCTGGGCCTGACCAAGGTGGCTATCCACAGGTCCAGAATAGATGCGGCCCGTGTTGGGGTGGGGGTGGGGTGGAGTTGCTCCGGCTGCCTGCCTCTCTTCTGCGGCATTCTCCCACCTGGATGACCCTGGACAGGGAGCACGCGTTGTCTGCTGGTATGCCTGAGGCTTTCAAGTGGGCACTGCAGGGATTGGAGTGCATCATTAATAAGGAGAATAAAATTATTATTGGATTGGGTTTCTTTTAGGAAAAATAATCTATAAAGGAACTGTTTCCCTTAACTACTCAATACGCCCTAGGTAATTAAACAGAATTGCTTCAATAAACTGCCTTTCCTTTTAGAACCCATAGATACAGGTTGGCCCTGTGTCAACAAATAAAAGAAGCCAAGAAGGAAACCATCTCCCTCAACTAATCTAATATATAAATACAAATAGATCGTACTGATATTAGCGAGAACACATTACCATTTCTGAATGTAGTGCCAAATTACATCCTTTTTTTAGGGAAACATCACCATTTTAATTATGTGCCCCAACTTCTCATCCATGGCAAATAATAGCGATTCCAAAACTGGGCAAGCATTAGAAGTGCCATTTATGATCAGTAAGGGTGACACACATTATAAATCTACTTAAATATATGCAAGATAAAACAGCAAATGAGTGAATGTTGGAAATGTGAAATAAAAAGCTGGGAATACAGATCAGTTACCATCTGAAAGAGAAAGACAAATCAATATTTCAGATGAAGCTCTTCATCCGAGTTGTATTTTTAAAAAGTGACATATATCATAGCAAGACATGACTCAAAACCAAAATGATACAAATCACACTTGGCAGGTCTGAATCCACCGTTGGCAGTAAAAGGGACAACTAGAAAGACTTTAACCTTCTTTCAAAAGAAATATTAAATTTGATATCAAGAGCAATTTATTATTAAAATTGTGGAAACTGAAAAAATGGCCAACTTTCCGTTGTTCCACCTCCTTGGAAACGTTCCAACCCTCCACCTCTTAGCACCTGCTCCCTCCCCCCACACCCCATGGAATGTTCATCGGACCTTAGTGCGCATGCGGTAGAACGCGCGTGAGTCACAGACGTTCGGACATTTTACACCTCCCGAGACGGGTGGGGAAGAGAAAAAGAAGGGGAAAAAAAAACACGTCATCGTGGCTCGCGAGAGCGAGGGGGCGCAGCGCGTGAGAGGTCGTTGGGCAGCGCTCGAGACTGAGGCAAAGGAACGAGCGGCCAGTAACAGGCACCCGGAACCTGGCGTCCGGTGGTGGTTTTCCTGTCGCGGTTTTTTTGTCACCTTTTCTTCACGGAAGTTAATCGTCCTCCGACCCTCTCACTTCGATATTTTTGATTTAGTCGTGGCGTTTAGTTTACGCCGGGTTTCCTGAGGATGTCGAGTCGCGAAGAGGAGCGCAGGAAACTGGCGGAGATCATTAACCATTGGAATGCCAACCGGCTGGACCTGTTCGAAATCAGCCAACCGACGGAGGTGAGTGCCGGGGCCCGGAGCGACGGGGCAGGCCGCGGACGCACCAGTCCCAGGCGGGCGAGGAGTTTTGGCGGCCGCGTTGCTGGGGTCGGAGGCTCGCGAGTCGGATGTCTAGTGAAGCGCTTTTGCTCTCAGCCCTTTCCACAACAAAGGGGTAGCCGGAGCTGTCTTTTCGGCTGCTGGTTATGAGGGGGGTTGCGGCCGTGTGTGAGATGTAAAATTTTATTATATTTTATTATAAAAGGCTTTTATATCCATTTCGGTGTGTCTCTTCTATTCAATGTGCCTTTGGGCAAATTTAATTTTAAATAATCTTGAATTTTATCCGTATACCGAATTAATGGGTGCGCCAACACTCCCGATCCATTATGTTCGAAACTCTCGAGGTTACCCAGCATTCGGGCAATACAAGAGAACGATTGCAGCTCCCAGGGCAGGACTTGCAGCTTTTAACCAGTGCTTTTATTAAATTACAACTATTATGTGATCACTTCTTTTAAACAGCGCGTAAAATACGATAATCTGGGCTCAGTTTGACCCCCTATATTTTTCTGTAGCTTGAACGTTTGCTTGGGGATGGGGGTGGGGAGGAAAGGAGAAGGAGGGAGGGGCGTCTGCCGGTTCTCCTTTTTTCTATTCCCCCCCCCCCCCCGTCGTGAGTTATCATCACATGGGTTTCAGATTCACACTTCAAGTGTCAAGTCACTATTTTTCGTGAGAGTTATTCGAACTGAATTCCAATGAGCCCGTGCAAGACAAAAGCGCAAGTGTTCGATCGCACTTTCAGATTTATTTTAATTGCAGAATGTTTTCATCGTTTCACGAATGCCGCTTCAGTAATATAGAGAAACTGGGAACGACAAACATATAACTGCAAAAAATTTCGAGTTAGATTTCGATCAAACATGAGTTTTAATTACGACCTTGGTGATACTGCCTTTGGACTAACTGTTCAATTAGAACTAAGTAACATATTGTAGACGTCCGTCCCCTGAATAATATAAATATGTATTTAATATACTGGACAGCAAACAGAATAGCCTAAAATGACAGTCCTAAGATTATTGGACTAGGGCAACTTTAACCAACCAGCATTTTCTCACAGGACTCTTGTATAATCCTGGAACACTTATTTTGGTGCGGACACTGCAGTCGTTTTCCAACATTTACGTGTGGGGATCCCCGTTCTCACATCTGACAAACCGTATCCATTACCTAAAGGAAAACCGCGCTATTGTTACGGTAAAAATTTTCGTTAATATGCAGCAACAAAAGTAACCCGCAAGTACGTTGACAAATACAAAAAAGAAACTTTATTATCTCAGGAACCCAAGTTTAAAAACTTGCGCTGTTACAATGATAATGAGTTTGTAATATGTAACCTTCAAGAGTGGTATGCCTTAAATGTTGCCAGTCCTCAAAGGGACCATGTATCCAACTTCATTTGAGCTTTTTTTTACAGTTTCTATTTTAAAAATCTTTTTTTTTCAATATTACATCTTCAACCTAGTTGATTTTGCCTTTTCAAGTCACAGGTACTGGTATAATGGACTGGAGCATGTCATTTGCCTTTGCATTGCATGTTGTTTGGAAAGTGGGTGTCAACCTTCAGACAAGCAAGAATGTGCAGCTGCAGTTCTATCTCCCTATGTTGAAATGGCAGGGTGGAAGATGTGCTTAACTTTTCATTTGTGTATAAAAGGATCTTTAATTCGGCAGGTTATTAGAGAATCACAACTTTAGGAATGCTGTCCAAACCCTATTGATTTCAGTATTTAGAGCAAACTAGTATTGGATTGATGAATAGCTGTACAAAATCTGTATTTTTCCAAATGTTTAGAATCTCCAAATAAAATTAGTTGTATAAAAATGTTTGCCACGGCTATGCTTAGCAAATTTCTAATTTATAATCCTCTGTTGTCAGGCTTCTATTTGTTGTGCATACTGTTTATTTATTAAATAGTACATAAACATAGAAGTGATAACATTGTTTACCATTGATCCAGATGATCATAGAATTTTCACATTGGCCATAGATGTTTATTGTAGCTCATAGGTTCACTGTTTATTTTGCAAATGAGTTGCATAGGAGTGCAGTGCAATGTTTCCTTTAGAGCATGTCTTTTTAGGAGATTTTGATGGCAGGGAAAGTGGTTTGGAAAAGGATCAGCTGAAATATCAGCCTCAGTTAAACGGAGGTTGGGGAACAAGGGACGTTTGAGTCATAGGAACAGAATTTGTGGGCTGGAATGTACAGATGAAGAAGACTAGAGTGTCGAGAACCTGAGTTTCCTTATGTCTATTTTTGATGTACTTTGATGTTTCTTTGTTATATAAATATAAGTTGTTGGATGGTGTTACAGCATTTTGCTTTGCTTAAGGGTACCACATTCTTGTAATGTGTGAAGAGTACGGGATGAGAAAGCTCATTTGGCTTCATAAGCTTACTCCTTGCAAGCGGCCATGCCTTAAATCATATTAGTTCGGTGCCCATTCACTTCCACTGTTAAGTTCTAGGAAGTTAAACACAAACATATGTAATAGAGATGTCATTGTTATATGTATTATGTAGTCGGCATTTCCTTTTCATTTGTGAGTAGCACTGCTGGTAGAACTACTTCAGGACTTCAAATAGCACAATGCAGTAAACAGTTCCTTTTTAAATTATAAGAATTTCCCTATCTCTTTCTAAAGAAAAATCATGGTGTGTCGGGTGCACTTAGTTTTTAATTCTGTGTACCTATAAGGTGTGGTTTTTACTTTAAGCTGTGGGGATGGGACTGTTACAAATAAAAATGTGATAATTGAAACTGGGGAAACAGCTGCCACCTAGCTATTGGTTTTCTTGATTGGCATTACAGCACCAATATCCTTACATAATGTTTGTAAATAGCAAACATAATTAAACATAGCCCCATAATTTTCAAAGAATTATATGCATCAGTTTTTCTTTAGAACATTTTATTCAAATGAGTTAAAATTTAATGCCTCTTTCAAAATTAGTTCATGTTTAATCTAATATTTTGCTTAATTAAATATTACTTGAAATGAAATTTGAATAGATTCCACATCAGCACCATTACAAAACTATCAATAAGTAACTGCTTGTTGATTTCCTCTGAGATGCTTGAAGTCACCATGCGTGCTATATTTATCGCTGGAATGGATGTATAACCATAATTTTATTAAACTTGAATTGTGAGTTACATTACTTCATTCCAGTGAAGAAATTCAGCTTGTATCATTGCACATGGGAGATGGTGTTGATTTTTTTCCATATGATTCTGAGCAATAGCTCAATGACATGAAGTCTAATTGTGCTTTGAACAGAACTTGGGCGCATAAAGGAATTTAGTTTTTGTGATGTTTGATGACACCACGTTTGATAATTTATACTCAAGTTATGCATTTTGAAATGCGAGCCATCCCAGATTTGGAATTCAAAAACTTTGGACACTTAAACACAAATTAAAGTTGATTCCTTGCCCTATTAAAATCTTTCCTTCTCTCTCTTCACCCTCCTCTTCTCCCCCCCCCCCCCCCCCCCAAATCCTTGGTCAGTGATGACTAGATAAATGTTGTTTTCATTTGGGTTTGTGCAAAATGAGTTTTTGATGGCTTGTGACTTATGTCCCCATTTCCATTCTGTGTATAGTTAAATGCTCCATATAATGTGCAGACCTAATACGAGGATATCCCCAGTGGGGAAGAAACTTCAGGTGAAGGCAGATGGGACTAACTGGATAGCACAGAGAGACAGCACTTGTATGATGGGCTGCCTGGGCTTTTGTGTTGCAGAGTTCCATGATGTTAGATCATTCTCACCAGTTCTGATTGAAAAATGCCTCTGAGCAAGTTGTGTACTCATTCCTGGCATATGTCATATACCAAAAAGATACTGCGTTAATTCCTTCAGAAACATGACAAACAATAGCTAATGTAAATTTATATAGTAATTAGAATTGAATGTCAAAATTGCACATGCAGATGCATTGTGTTTGAGTGTGTATTTATATTCAATGACTGATGTAGAAAAACTATGAAAAGGGGTAGTAGCTTAAATAATGTACAGGTGGTGTGCTGATTTTTGCATTTGAATGCTACTGTATTTGAAAATTGGCTTCTGTCAAGTAATGACAGAGCTACTAGAAAATCATCTCTTGTCCCAAGTTATTTTTCTTTTGACTAAGCAGGAACTATATGCAATTATAGTGGCATAATGGTGTGATAAAACTAAGGCATGTTAACCACGAACTCTGATGTACAGAATATCACCTTTTCAACTTGTGTCTGGGGTGTTGTCACATGATCCTTGAGTAATACAAGTTTCAACTTTTGGTCTGTACTGTTTTCTCCAGGCTACTCGGACAGGGAAGAAGTGGCACAAATGTGATGTTTTTTGCCGAATGTGCTTGCATGATATACTTGGGGGACATTATGATTCCAAAGCAAGCTATGCCTGAGTTACTTTGCACGTCAACATAGGTGTAGAAGTAATTAAAAAAAGTCATATTTATCACTAAAATAATTGGAAGGTAAAAACTGCTTCAACTCATTTTCCAAGGAGTACTTTTTTTGTAAAAAAAAAATTGATCCAACATTGAGATTTAGCATTCAAAGCATGATAGCTGTTTCAAAACGCACATTTTCCTTGATATTTTCGCTTTTGTCATTTTGTAAGAGTGCTATAGTGGAAATTATTAAAAGGCTTATTATTCAACACACAGCTTAGTTCAGAGGCAGTATAAAATTAATCTTAGTTCTTAGTTCATCTTAGTTCAGAGGCAGTATAAAATTAATATTCACAGCTTTATAAGGGTTGGTTCCCTTTAGGGTCAACTTAAACTTTTCTCTGCATATCTCACTACTGTATAGGAATTTACAGTTGCTAAAAGCAGAAATTTCCAGAAGTGAGCTACTTTTTCCATAATAGTTGGTGTTGGATACAGTATTATAACTATTTCTGCAATTACCAGTGCACTTCAATTGTACAATGTTTAAAAAAGATATCTCAAACTAAACATGGCAAAATTCTGTCCGTTGCTTATCAGCAAATAAGTGTACAACGTTTCAGTCTATACTTGCATGAGGAAATAAATTGGTGTGCTGTATCATGGAGTGGTATTCTCTCTAATGTGAATCTCGACATAGTGCTCCTGATTTCAGCCTGGTTGTCTAGGGAGGTACTGAGTGGCAGACTGTCCTTTTCAGTGAAGGAAGGAGGAAGTGGTGGATGGTGCATGAAACCAGTCTTTTGCACAATACCAGATAGTTCAGGAGTGAGGTAGGCTTGCTTGGTCCCTTGTGGTAGTACTACATGGTGGAGTAGGGGGAGGAGGAGAGAGGGTAGTTGAACCTAAGGATGTAAACTTTTTAAAAAAGAACATGACTGGGTTGAGGCTGAGAAATATTTGACTCAGGCGGGTGCACAGGTGGAGTTATGTAAAGGATTGCACAAGATTCATGGTTCTTTTTTGTTGCTTGACTCACCTGTGGGGTTGTGGCATTCAGGAGCAAATTGAATCCTTTTTCTGCAGGATCCTTAAACCACCTAACTTGTACCATTACAGCTACCATTTTTCCCTTGACTCAGCACTTTTTTATGTGTAAGCCACATTCTCCGTTCAAACTGAATTATTTCTTTTGCAAACTATAATAGGGACCATTTATAACACCTTTTTGTAATTCTTCCCTGCTGAATTAATGGTGCTGTCAGTAGACAGGGGGAAGGGTGACCATATATTTTGTAGTTTCACAGCTTCGGTCTATCTGTTCATGATGGGTACGTGTTTTCTGAATAGGAGGTTGCCTTCACTTAGTGTGTCTCTTTTACATCATTTTACTGTGATGTGAAGTCTCCATCTTGCTACTTTGGTACACTGAAGTGCCATAGTGGCTAAACTTTTTTGTCAAATAGGCATTCTCCAGGGAGCTTTGATTTGTCTGAATGTTCTGTAAACTATTGAGGACGGCCTCAACCGGGATCTTGGGTTCATGTCACGCTACACGTTACCCCACCAGCGAACAAATGTTATCTGTTTTTAATATAATGGGTCATTTGCTGGCTTTCTCTGCCTTCCGGATGTTTCTGCCTCTCTTTTTTTTCCTGTTTGTTTTTTTGTTGAATGTGTATTCGGGGGTTCTGCAGGTGACACCTCTCTGTCTGAACACGGTGATTGCCTTGGCAACGGGCAGTTGCAGGGGCATTCTGTAAACACCATGTATTGTTCTATATGTATAAATGCGTAGGCTTCGAGGAGCTCCTGAACATTTACCTGAGGAAGGAGGAAGCCTCCGAAAGCTTGTGAATTTAAAATAAAATTGCTGGACTATAACTTGGTGTTGTAAAATTGTTTACAACTGTAAACTATTAGCAGCCTGAAGAAATTACAAATCCAAGTCTTTAAGATGAAGGGACTTGAGAAAATACAATGTGATTTCCAGTGATTACTGTGTTCACTGTCACGTTCCGATGGCCCTAGCATTGTCGTCAGTCTGCTACGATAGATGAGTAGTTTACTCCAAATCACTACCATTGCCACTATATAACCAGGAACAAGAAACTATGCGAAAGTGGTCCAGATTGAACATCTTTATCAATCCATTTAAACTTTTTCATAGTGACCCTGCTGATTGTGTGGAGGAATCCCTAACACAAACTTTGTTTACTGTGATGTCAGTATACCAAATCACTGCATGTGTGTAGTCATAGTGCCTTCCTTGTCTTTTTAATATTGTATTTAGATTGATGAATATGAATGACTACTAAGGTAATCTCAAATAGAGATTAAGTTGCTTTTTGATGTGAGGAAATAAACTGGATTTGTATTTCTAATGAAAGTAACACCATTCTAAATATGTAAATACTTTACATAAATGGAGTTGTAGGGATTAAAAACAGAAAATGCAGGAAAACACTCAGCTCAGACGCCACCTGTGGAGAGAGAAAAAGTTTCAGCATTTTCTGTTTTTTTCAGATTTTCAGCGTCCGCAGTATTTTGTTTTAGTTGTAGTGGATTAGCTGCACCTGGGATCTGGAAGGAAAAAAAACCGTTGACATAATGGTGAAAATTGGGGTTTGTGCAACTGTATGGGTCACAAATGGCTGGAGGTTGGACTCTTGTTTAATATTCTTGATGTGTGAATGACTGTGATAGAAACTGTATGTCTTGAAATGTAGAAGTACAGCATTGTAGCAGTCTGCATGTTTAGGAAAATCTAAGTAAAGAATATGTTTAGCTAACTACTTTTTGGGGGGTGTTGTGGGGAAAAGATGGTGGGCAGGGAGTAGGCAGAGATGTTTTCTCTGCCTGAGCTATTTAGTAAGTCACTGAGGTAGGTGAGAACAGCCTGATGACTATGCTCCTGTTTGCCCTTCATAAGTTGAAGAGATGAATAATTTAGTAGAGAGGCTTTGAAACTTGTATTCCACCACTATGGTACTACAGACTGGCTTGTGAAATGGCTGAGTTGTATTCTGGAGGCAAAATATAAAGGTGATGAATAGAGGTCAGTGACATAAGCACACAATCCAGGTGTTACTGAAATAGTTCTCTTGCAAAAATGTACCTATCCTGTTTTGCTGCTACTTAAGTTGGGAAAACTTCAACTTATGGGGCAGCTGCAGGCTACATCTTAAATGTTGGATTTTGTTTGGGTGGTATGGTGGTAGAAAAATATATATAAAGCTGATTTGTATGACTAATTTTGAAGACTAAAGTTTCCACAACTAATTTCCGAGATAATATGGTAAATTGTATGCTCCAGTAAAACAATGTTTCATACAAACTAAAGTTAGAATAGTAAAAAAAACCTCATTTAGTGCTAAAACCAACACTGTAACTGTAAAGATACTATGCAGTTAATTTATTAGCTGTCTACTTTTTTGTTTGCTGCTTTATTTAATTGCTATAATATAAATTTCACCTCAGTCTTTTAAATATGTTTTAATTGTTTCTTTCCATGGCCAGTAATCTGCTGAAAATGAGCAGTGTTTTAGACTGTTCCTAGTGCATAAGGTTGAGTCACTTTATGAACAGCATGGCAGGCAGATAATTTAAATTAACTCAAATGGAGCTGTAGATAATTGAAAGTGGCCAGTATAATATTCAAGGCCGTTATTAAATAAATGGCGAGATTTTAGTGTTTTCTTGCCATCTTTGTTAAAAGCTGTGTGTTAAAAGCAGCAGGTGGTAAGGTAATATGTGATTGTCTCATCTACTGGTGGCGATTCATCTAAGTTTCCTTTTCTAATCATTACAAAGAGATGCTTGGCTTCTGCTTGACAGCTCCCTGAACTACACGGCTGACACGAGTGGGACTCAAATCTGTTCCTCGCCACTCCCAAGACACTGCATGTTGGTGCTTCAATGTATTGTGCAAGTGTGCTGCCCTTATGTCTTTTTGAAAGATACGGTAGTGTCATTTTTAACTTGTTTCTAGAAGTCTATCTGATTTAAATGCTTGGGGCACTTTATTGTCTGAATCACATTGGTGTTACCCTTTTCTTTAAAAAAGCAGCATTTCATGGTAAAGAATAAATGTTAACTTTTGTGCATTAAATAGCTTGGAGCATTAATACATTGTAATACTTTGTTGAAAATTTAAATGCAGAAATGTTTTACTTTGTTGCTTAAATTTGTTGTCACAACAGGACTCCTATGCTGGTCTGTTTAGTTTTTTAAAAATGTGAAAAAATGGGGACCTGCCTCATGTGCATGTTATTGAAGAAGAATATTTTTGTCATCCATGGGGCTCTAGATTTGTCCCACCCTTTATCTTTGTGGGAACATGTTTACTCTGAACCCCTTGAATGCCTCCCACTGCTCTGACACTGATTTACCTTCAAGTAGCTGTTTCCAATCCACTCTTGCTAAACCAGTTCTCAGCTTAGTAAAATTAGTCTTCTGTATTGTAACAATACCTTCTGTGTAATTTATTGATTTACGGGTGACATAATACAGTATGTGAAGGAAATGGCATACTTGTTGAATAATTACTTTGTGTCAGCCTTCGCAGAAGAATAATGAATCAAGGACTGGAACTCACTAAAGTTAGCGTAAGCAAGAAAATAGCATTAGAAAAAATAATGGCACTAAAGACTGACACATCCCCAGAGCAGATGGAAGAAGTATCAGTGGGAGAGCATTTTGGTGGTAGTGTTTATAATTTAGATTTAGCATAGTTATGGAAAAGGACAAAGATGGAACAGGAGTAAAAGTTCTAAATTGGGGAAAGGCCAATTTTACTAAGCTGAGAATTGATTTAGCAAAAGTGGACTAGAAACAGCTACTTGAAGGTAAATCAGTGTCAGAGCAGTGGGATGCATTCAAGGGGGAGATTCAAGGGGTTCAGAGTAAACATGTTCCACAAAGATAAAGGGTGGGACTGCCAAATCTAGAGCCCCATGGATGACTAGGAGCATACAGGGTAAGATAAGGCAAAAAAGGTAAGCTTATGTCAGACACAGAGCTCAATACTGTAGAAAGCCTAGAGGAGTATAGAAAGTGCAGGGGTGAAATTAAAAAGGAAATTAGGAAAGCAAAGAGTTGGCATGAAAAAATACTGGCAAGTAAAATCAAGGAAAACCCAAAAATCTTTTATAAATACATAAAGAGCAAGAGGATAACTAAGGAAAGAGTAGGGCCTATTAGAGACCAAAAAGGTAACCTCTGTGGGGAGGTGGAAAATGTGGGTATGGTTCTCAATGAATACTTTGCGTCTGTCTTCATAAAAGAAGGGGACGATGCAGAGATTGTAGTTGAGGAAGAGTGTGAAATATTGGATGGGATAAACATAGTGAGAGAGGAAGTATTAAGGGGTTTAGCATCTTTGAAAGTAGATAAATCGCCAGGTACAGATGAAATGTATCCCAGGCTGTTAAAAGAAACAAGGGAGGAAATAGCGGAGGCTCTGACTATTATTTTCCGATCCTCCCTGGCTACACGCGTGGTGCCAGGGATTGGAGGACTGCTAATGTTCGGTTATTTAAAAAGAGAGAAAGAGATAGACCGAGTAATTATAGGCCAGTCAGTCTAACTTCGGCAGTGGGCAAATTATTGGAATCAATTCTGAGGGACAGCATAAATCATCATTTAGAAAGGCATGGGTTAATCAAGGACAGTCAGCATAACTGAAGGTTAAGAGAAGGTTGTGTCTGACTAACTTGATTGAATTTTTTGAGGAGGTAACAAGGATGGTCCTTGTTACCTCCTCAAAATGAGAGTGATGCATTTGATGTAGTGTATGTGGATTTTAGCAAGGCTTTTGCAGGGTCCCACGTGGCAGACTGGTCAAAAAAGTGAAAGCTTATAGGATCCAAGGGGAAGTTGGATCCAAAATTGGCTTAGTGGCAGGAAGCAAAGGGTAATGGTTGACGGGTGGTTTTGTTACTGAAAGGCTGTTTTCAGTCGGGTTCCACAAGGCTCAATATTAGGTCCTTTGCTTTTTATGGTATATATTAGTGATCTGGACTTGAATGTGGGGGGGCTTGATCAAGAAGTTTGCAGATGATACAAAAATTGGCTGTGTGGTTGATAGTGAGGAGGAATTCTGCAGACTGCAGGAAGAAAAGTGGCAAATGGAATTCAATCCAGGGAAGTGTGAGGTAATGCATTTGGGGAGGGCAAACAAGGCAAGGGAGTACACAATAAATGGGAGGATACTGAGAGGTGTAGAGGAACAAAGGGACCTTGGCGTGCATGTCCACAGATCGCTGAAGGTAGCAGGACAGGTAGATAAGGTGGTTAAAAGGCAGACGGGATACTTGCCTTTATTAGCCGAGGCATAGAATATAAGAGCAGGGAGGTTATGTTGGAACTGTATAAAACATGGTTTAGGCCACAGCTTGAGTACTGCGTACAGTTCTGATCACATTACAGGAAAGATGTGATTGCACTAGAGATGGTGCAGAGGAGATTTACGAGGATGTTGCCAGGGCTGGAGAATTTTAGTTGAGAAAAGATTGAATAGGCTTGGTTTGTTTTCTTTGGAACACTGGTCTCTGATCAGGGGGCATAGATTTAAAGTATTCGGTAGAAGGATTAGAGGGGAGCTGAGGAGAAATTTTTTCACCCAGAGGGTGGTGGGGGTCTGGAACTCACTGAAAGGGTGGTAGAGGTGGAAACCCACAACTCATTTTAAAAAGTACTTGAATGTGCTGTAACTTACAGGGTTACGGACCAATTGCTGGAAAGTGGGATTAAGCTGGATAGTTTTTTTTCGGCCGGCACAAACACGATGGGCCGAATGGCCTCTTTCTGTGCCATAACTTTTTATGATTCTATGAAGACCTAATGGTCTTCACCTCGGTTTGAAAGGAAGTAGTGAGGCAATTGCAGATGCTTTAGCCATAATCTTCCAAAGTGCTCTCGGTTCAGGAATTGTCCGCTTAGATTGGAAAATTGCAAATGTAACTCCCATTATTTAAGAAAGGTGAGATAGAAACCAGGAAATTATAGACCTGTTAGACTAACATCTATCGTGGCGAAGTTATTGGAATCTATAATTAAGGAAAGTGTGACTGAACACTGAGCTGATTAGAGGATTGTAATGAGTAAGTCATGTCTAATGAACCGAATTGAATTTCTTGAAGTAACTGAAGTAGTAGACAAGGGAATATGTATGGATATAGTTTATATGGACTTCCAGAAGGCATTTGATAAAGTTCCACATTGGAGCCTGTTAGCTAAAATTAAAGCTCATGGAATTGAAGGCAAATGATTGACCTGGTTAGGCGGTAGAAGACAGAGAAGGGTTAATGGGAAGGAAGTGACTAGTGGTGTCCCACAAGGATCTGTGCTGGGGCCTCAACTATTCACTATTTTTATATTTATTAATGACTTTGATATATGACACTCTATTGTGTTATCTAAGTTTGCCGATGACACAAAGATTGGTGGTACAGTAAGTAATGTAAAAGTCAAGGCTGAGGCATTTGAAAGCATCTTCAGCCAGAAGTGCCAAGTGGATGATCCATCTCTGCCGCCTCCCGATATCCCCATCATCACAAAAGCCAGTCTTCAGCCAATTCGATTCACTCCACGTGATATCAAGAAATGGCTGAGTGCACTGGATACAGCAAAGGCTATGGGCCCCGACAACATCCTGGCTGTAATGCTGAAGACTTGTGCTCCAGAACTAGCTGCGCCTCTAGCCAAACTGTTCCAGTACAGCTACAACACTGGCATCTACCCGACAAAGTGGAAAATTGCCCAGGTATGTCCTGTTCACAAAAAGCAGGACAAATCCAATCCGGGTAATTACCGCCCAATCAGTCTACTCTCAATCATCAGCAAAGTGATGGAAGGTGTTGTCGACAGCGCTATCAAGCAGCACTTACTCACCAATAACCTGCTCACTGATGCTCAGTTTGAGTTCTGCCAGGACCACTCTGCTCCAGACCTCATTACAGCCTTGGTCCAAACATGGACAAAAGAGCTGAATTCCAGCGGAGAGAGTGACTGCCCTTGACATCAAGGCAGCATTTGACCGAGTATGGCACCAAGGAGACCTAGTAAAATTGAAGTCAATGGGAATCGGGGAAAACTCTCTAGTGGCTGGAGTCATACTGAGCAAAAAGGAAGATGGTAATAGTTGTTGGAGGCCAGTCATCTCAGCCACAGGACATTGCTGCAGGAGTTCCTCGGGGCAGTGTCCTCGGCCCAACCATCTTCAGCTGCTTCGTCAATGACCTTCCCTCCATCATAAGGTCAGAAATGGGGATGTTCGTTGATGATTGCAATGTTCAGTTCCATTCGCAACCCCTCAAATAATGAAGCAGTTCGAGCCTGCATGCAGCAGGACCTGGACAACATCCAGGCTTGGGCTCATGAGTGGCAAGTAACATTCGTGCCAGACAATGACCATCTCCAACAAGAGAGAATCTAACTACCTCCCCTTGACATTCAACGGCATTACCATCCCTGAATTCCCCACCAACATCATCCTGGGGGTCACCATTGACCAGAAACTTAACTGGACCAGCCACATGAATACTGTGGCTACAAGAGCAGGTCAGAGGCTGTGTATTCCACGGTGAGTGACTCACCTCCTGACTCCCCAAAGCCTTTCCACCATCTACAAGGCACAAGCCAGGAGTGTGATGGTATACTCTCCACTTGCCTGGATGAGTGCAGCTCCAACAACACTCAAGAAGCTCGACACCATCCAGGACAAAGCAGCCCGCTTGATTGGCACCCCATCACCACCCTAAACATTCACTCCCTTCACCACTAGCGCACTGTGGCTGCCATGTGTACTATCCACAGGATTCACTGCAGCAACTCGCCAAGGCTTCTTCGACAGCACCTCCCAAACCCGCGACCTCTACCACCTGGAAGGACGAGAGCAGCAGGCACATGGGAACAACACTACCTGCACGTTCCCCTCCAAGTCACACACCATCCTGACTTGGAAATATATCGTCGTTCCTTCGTCGTCGGGTCAAAATCCTGGAACACCCTTCCTAACAGCACTGTGGGAGAACCTTCACCACACAGACTGCAGTGGTTCAAGAAGGTGGCTCACCACCACCTTCTCAAGGGCAATTCGGGATGGGCAATAAATGCTGGCCTTGCCAGCAACACCCACATCCCATGAATGAATATTTTAAAAAAAACAGGAGCATAAAATTACAAAGAGACAGTGCTAGATTAAATGAGTGGGTAAAACTGTGGCAGATGGATTTCAGCGCAGGTAAGTGTGAGGTCATCCATTTTGGACCAAAAAAGAATAGATCCAAGTATTTTTTTAAATGGTGAAAAGCTAGGAACAGTTGAGGTCCAAACAGATTTTGGGTTCCATGTACATAATCACTAAAATGTAGTGGTCAGGTACAAAAAATAATCTAAAAGGCTAATGGAATGTTAGACTTTATATCTAGAGGGCTAGAATATGAAGGGGAAGAAGTTTTGCTGCAGCTATACAAAGCCATAGTTAGACCACATCTCGAGTACTGTGTACAGTTCTGGGCACCGCACCATAGACCGTAGAAAGGATATACTGGCCTTGGAAGTACTGTAGTGCAGATTCACCAGAATGTTACCAGGACTCCAAGGGTTAGATTTTGAAGAGAAATTACATAAACTTGGCTTGTGTTCCCTGGAATACAGAAGGTTAAGGGGTGATTTGATTGAGGTTTTTAGGATTTTGAAAGGAATTAATAGGGTGGATAGAGAAACTTTTTCTGCTGGGGAAGTCTAGGACAAGGGGACATAACCATAAAATAAGAGCCAGGCCATTCAGGAGAGTTAGGAAACACTTCTTCATGCAAAGGGTGGTAGAAGTATGGAACTCTTTCCCACAAAAAAGCAGTAGATGCTAGCTCAAATAATAATTTTTAAATCTGAGGTTGATAGATTTTTGCTAGCCAATGGTATTAAAAGATAGGGAGTCAAGGCGGGTTATTGGAATTAGGCTACAGGTCAGCCATGATCTCATTGAATGGCGGAACAGGCTCGAGGGACTGAATGGCCTTCTCCTGTTCCTACGTTCGTATGTGAAGGGATCAATTAAAGTTTAGTTTATTTAGGGATTTTTTTTTACTTTTCCACATAGGAAGATAAGAATTGCTAGACAAGAAAAGACCATGGTCCATCTAATCGTAGCTGTCAATTAGTCTACAACAAACCCTGACATGCTGCAAGGAAAACCCCAGTAATGGAGAGCTTTGAGAATCATATTTCCAAAGTCACTATTCCTCCCCATCTTGCTCCATTTACCACATGTCATGTCTCTAAATACTCATACTATATCCCAAAATGTTATTTTCTGAAATAAATCTATTTAATTTGCATTTGAATGAATCAATACTAACTGCTTCCACCATCTTTCCAGGGAGTCTGTTCCATAGATTGACCACTTTCTCACTGAAATATTGTTTCTGTAGATTACTTTTGAATTACCCCCCCCCCCCTCCCTTCAAGCACAGGTTATGTCCTCTAGTTCTACTCTACCTCAGGATGAGGTGAAATACCTTGTCATGGTGTACATTTTTTAGTCCCTTTAGAATCCTAAAAACAGTAATCATATCACCCCTCAACCTTGTCATTTCCAGAGAGAATATGCCCAATTTGCATAATCTCTCCTCAATTCGATCCCTCCATCTCCTCAATCATTCTGGTTGCTCTTGTCTGTATCCTTTCAATAGCTGCAGTATCCTTTTTATACTTTGTGCAGTATCCTTTTTATCCTTTTTCCACATGCTTATTTGAAGGTTCATTGGTCATGGCTTAGTTTAATGTTACTTTGCTTATTATATTTAAATACAGAAAATAACCAGGTAATGTCTGGTTATTTACAACTTTATCGGTGTAAATATTTGTGGAAAAGGTCTTGCACTGTTTGAGGCCATATCCATAGCATAAATTGAGCTTTTCTGCTCAAGTGCATGTATTTTGCTACTGCTGGTTGCTTTTTTAAAAAACCTTCCTATGGTTTTTGCTGTGTGGGTTTGGTTTGCATGATGGAAAAGGAGTTTCCCTGGAAAGGATCATCTTTTGACATGGAGAATAGTTGATTGCAGGATATTTTTACCTAAAATGTATAATTGTAATGGATTGCCAAATTTGAATTAGCTGACTGAAAAATTAAAATTCTGAAACCTGGTTGGAGAGGAGAGAGGAATGGGGAGCAAGGGTGCAATTTCCAAGAAGGGGAGTCATTTTGTGATATGACCAGAAGGTGCAGTTAATTAGTGTGGTACAGTACTTCCCCATCCAGTTTTTCTTTACTAAACCCAATTGAGATTGGTAAAACTACATTCCATTTTGAAGCTGAAGTTGTGAACCTCGTCGTGAATTTGGGTCTCTAGTTGAGTGTCAAATGTTCATGAATGTCAGATCAACTACCACAACACAAGCATATGTATTTAATTCTGATACGGTTTTGAACACTGTTTTCATTTGTGTTATTACAATAAATCCTGATTGGGCCATTTTAATCATTTAATGCACTGTCCTTATTATGTAATAAAAGATGCTTGCTGCCATCTCAGGATTGTGAATTTGAGGACGTAATCAGATTTTTTTTTCAGTTTTGTTTTCAAAGTGAGAGATCTTCACACTTAAAAAGTGAAACATCTTTGTCAATTTGGGCATCTGGTTTGTGCATTGAGCAGTCCTAAGTCAGGTATTGCACTGTTTAGATGTAGAATAAAGATCTCTTGCAGCCTCCAACCACTCCCCACTGCATATGCATAAGATATTTGGAAAACAAATCATGTGTTGAGCAGATTGTGATTGAACTGTTACTGAAATTGAAGAAAGGTGTCCCTCACAATCAAGTTAGTGGTGTATTAAGGCCATCTTGTACTGCAGTTACACTGTACACTTTGTGTCTGAGAAGTTTTTATGTTGCACTGCCACAAGATGCACAATATAATTCTATTGTGTTCAGTTGGTTTAATAGATTTGGCATTGTGTGGAAAAGATGTTGCACCTCCAGTGCTGTACATTGGCTATATTGTAACTCACCAGTGAACATTAGGTCAAAGCTGGTCCATAGTGTGTTGTGCATAGTGATAAAAGCACCAGTAAGCCTGAGCAATTAAATCAGCAACAAAGACCTCAACTGTAACAGCAGAATCTCAATTCTGAGAACATAAACTGTGAAAGCTGGAGCACTGGGAAATTAGACTAATTGATGTGGAGTTTTTGTCAAGCCTGTAAACGCGCACACATATGTCGAAGTGTAGCATAATCAGCGCGTGCATTGGGACTGTGGGGAATGTGATTGAAAATTTTTTGGAGTACAGTTTCACGCACTCTACTCAACATTCCAAAAATGGTGATAGTCTACCAGTGCCAACAGTATAAGTGCAGCATTAGCAGGTTCCATTATTCTGGTTTGTATATCTAATTTGTTTTTCCATTTGCACGAGTTGCAATGAAGATATTAAAACCTACTAATTTTTGAATTGAAACCATATGTCTAGTGCTGCCAATTGTTGTAAGTTAATTGGTAGTGTGCAAAACGTATGTCAGCATCCACTGGTTCCATACCATCTTGTTTTCTGATGCCTGTTTGTGAGGTGAGGCAAGAACTGTGGAATATTGAATCATGCAGCTGTGTGGTTATGTTGGCTGTTAGTGACACATTTTAATAGATTGAAAAGTAGTTGTGTACCTCTGATATATGATGCAAGATACCTTTTCCTTCTATTTGGTTAGAACCTCCGGGAAAGAATAGAAAACGTTTGTGAAACCTTCAATGCTTGACTTGTTTGTTCCTACTTTTTTTTCGCCCTTTTTTTCCTTTTTTTTAATCTTTAAAATTCTTTACTGAGTATCAAAATGACATAAAGGATATTCTATTTCATAAGGCATATAATTATAATTAATTTTTTAAAAAATGATTTTAATGTGTTTTTGATATTAAATCTGATACATTGGCTCAACTCCCTATTTTCCACTGCAACCGTTTAGAACTCTTCCTTGTTGCCACATGTAAGCTAAATTGGATCAGACTCCTTTTCAAACTGTAACGTTCTTTGTTTTTTGCATGGTTTGTGCTTTTATTCAGAAATAAACTGCATTTTAAAATTTGGAAAGGGTTTTCAGAGGTATGAAGCGAGCATTTGCAAAAATATCTTCATAAGCAAGGATATAGTGCAGATTATCAATTAGGTTAAGGATGGGTGCAGGAAAATGACTGTCTCTGGGCTAGATGGTTTCCAATACATACAATACAGAAACTAATAAAATAGTAAAGCTATCCAAATGTGTCAATAGTAGCTTTTATTATTGTGATCAATCCAAACTGCAAAAAGATACCCAAGTCCCTTCTTATCAATCTTTGTCCTCTAACTCTTCTCCTCTTTCCCCCCCCCCCCCCCCCCCAAAACTGATTTATCATTGCTAACTTGATTTTTTTCCTTTTTTTAATTCCTCTTTCAAAAAAAGCATTGAATGCCAAAAACAGTCTTTAGAGCTGTCCGTGATCAACCGAACTGTAGTGATATGGTCATATTATTCAGCCCAGGTCAGTCTAATATCTCTTCATGCATTAAAACAGAAATGGGATGCTGATTATCAAGTATAATTATCAGCGCCACCTTTTATGTATGTATGTTGTAGCCAGGTGAGTAAATTCATCTACAGTTAGCTTTTTGCTCTGAAATACTTCATAATTTAGACCGCCAGCAAAAGGATACCAGTCGTAATTTGTAGCGTCCTAATAAAGCTTTGTTTTACTTTGAACTGAGAGTCATATAGTTGTTATACATACATTCAAAGTATAGTGTTTTGGTTCTGTGTTGAAGTACTGATTTTGCACTTAAACCAGTGTAGTTAATAACTCTGTTGTAAGTCTCGTGTTATAAAGGTAGCTTTATTGTGGCATATAAAATTGAATAACTTTGATTATTTAAAGCCTTTCTTGATTTCAATTCGTATAACAGGAGAATTGTTAATATGCTGCTGAATATGTATTTTATTCCACATGGGATAAATCCGTGTCCCAGTAGCAGACATTTCTTGGGTAAGAAGAAAAATTTGTTGTGTCCCATCCTCAGTTTCTGCCAAAGCTTCTATAAGTTTTACTTGGGTTAGAAAATCGCTTTTATCCTTCACTACTCCACAAATCTGAAATGTAGTATAGATTCTACTATGCGTGTGCAAGCCTTTCTTTTACTGTATTAGTAGCATTGTCAGACTGTTTAAAAAGCTCCATAGAATAGCTATTGGAATGTATGCACTGTTGCTTTGAGATGAGTGCGAAACTTAAGTAATTATTACTGTTCAGCAAAGATGATTAGTAATATGTAGCTGTTGAACATGTACATTCTAGTAATCATTCAGATTTAATATTGCAGTTGATCTAATTTGAAAATATTTTCTGTTCAGGTCTACGTACAAATGGGAAATGCTATCACCCTGTGCAAAATCATATGGAACACTGTCCCTTTTGAGTTACACTGTGCACATACCTGGTGCTCGTCTCCATTCCACTCAATAAAATCTTGAGTTAAATCATCTTCTTTCTCCTAGTGGTAGCAGCCAGTTGCTGTTCTGAGTGTACACCTTTCTCCACACATACTAATGTTAGTTCTTTGCTTTTCAGATTTTTAAAAAGTTCCTGTGTTTTTACTTGTAGTGAAACTTTGTCTAGTCATTGATGCCTCTGCTCAGCTGGTGCTAGTGAATCATGTTCCAATATCATGAGGCATTACCTTACTAAATAGCTGCTCTGGCTTCAAGATCTACATTTAATCCCACAAACCTTTCCCAGCTATGCATAGCTATCTTTGAACAAAAACTTTGAGCTGGGTGTTTCGAAGAAGCATGTTTACAGTTCCAGGTCAGGTGGAGAATTTGGTTCACTGCTTTTAGGAGTGATCTTAAAAATATGCACTGCTGAAGGTACATTCACTGTTGGCATACGTGATTAGGGAAGGAGTTGCGCAGCATCCTCCTGTTCTGTCCACAAAGTTGCTCAGTCCCTGAGTTCTGAAGCTGGTTTAATACTGGAACTTCTAAGGTGATAAAAGCATTGAAGTCTTCAACAGTTGCCTAGATAGGTAATGTTGTAACTCGCCAATATTGGTGAGAACTGTTGTCACAAGCACTTGAGCTCTGATCAAGATAGCTAGGCTGCTGAGGTACAGCATGAAAACCGTGCTCTGCTCAATAATCTTGCTTGCAAAGGCACTTTCTCTAATGTACATATTAAATTCTCTCTTCCAGAAGATACTTATTGAAGACTACTTATTGAAGTCAAACATTCACTACCGTGTCCTCTGTAATTTCTTCATGAAACATGAAAGCAATAAGTTGAATTGCTTCAATTGACATGAAAATGCTCACTGGCACCAGTCAGTCAAGTTTCACTTTGGTTGATGCAGGTGTTGTGGTGTTGCTGTAGACAGGTGGGTATCTTCCTCATCAGTAAGATGATCCAGTGACTAGCACTTGAGGAAGCGGCACAGGGTTCGGGGGGGGTTGCAGAGTGACTTCATCTCCAGGCACATTGTTTAGGAGTAGTTGGTGATTTCTTACTGTACAAATATGGATCTAGCCATACTTCCCTTAACCATAGTTCTCCCATAGCAACTGCAACTTTTTTTGGAGGGGGAGGGGTTTATGACAGAGAATTCCAAACCTAGCAGACTTTATGTTGGAGCTGGTAAATTTATCCAGCTCAGATCCCATCCCAGATTTTCAGCTCCTATCTGTGAGCATGATTGAATTTGGTATTATGTTTGAGAAGGCGAAGCAAGAGTCACAAACCATGATTTTACATTTAAGTAAGGTAAACCTCGCGGAGATGAAAAATAAATTGACCATGTTAAACTAGGCTGAGCTGTTAATTGGTAAACCCATGAACAAACAGTGGGAAGTTTTCAAACAAGTTTTTGGTACAATGCAAAACAAATACATGCCCCTAAAAGGCAAACGCTCCACTTATGCAGTTAAACAACCATGGTCAACAAACAAGACAAGAGACAGTCTTAAGCTAAAAGATAAGGTTTGCACAAATGCAAGGTGAAGTAGAAATCCAGCAGACTTTGATGGCTTTAAAAACCAACAGAGGATACCAAGAAAATATGTGCAAAAAAAGCAGTATGAACAAAAACTTACAGGAGTTATGAAAGCTAACAGTAAAAGTATTTATAAATATATTGAGAGAGTGGTAAGGGAGAATGTGGGGCCCATTAAAGGCAGATGAAGGTGATACTATAATGGATAATAAGGAAATGGCCAGACTTGTTAAATGAATACCTTGTATCTGTTTTCACAGTAGAGGAAGAGGACAAAATACCAGCAGTATAAAGGACCTTAAAAATAAGTCAAAGGAAGGAACTTAGTGGATTTAATGTAAGTTTTTTTAAAAAAAAATGGTTATGGAGAAAATAATAGGACTTAAGGTAGACAAATCTCCAGGACCTGATAGTTTCCACCCTAGGGTATTAAAGGAAATGGGAGGGGAAATTATAGTTACATTTTCCGAAGCTCCCTAGATTTGAGAATTGTACCTTCAGATTGGAAAATTGCAAATATTATTCCATTATTCAAGACTGGATGGAGGGAGAAACCAGGTAACTACAGAGGTCACTAACATGATGGACAGGGGAGTGTCTTTGGTTGTCCATGTCGATTTCAAGAATGCATTTGATAAGGTTCCACAGAAGAGATTATTAACAAAAATAAAAGCGTGCAGAATTGTAGGTAATCTTGTGACATAGGTTGGTAATTGGTTGGGAGGTAGAGACAGAGTAGGTAGAGAGAGAATGTACTCTGATAGCGGGATGTGACAAGTGATGTTGCTAAGGGGCTACTGGGGCCTCAGCTTTTCACCATGTATATCAATTACTTGGATGATTGAATGGAGAGTTATATACCTAAGTTTGCAGATGACACTAAGTTAGGAGGCACAGTAAATTGTGCAGATGGGAGCAGGAAGTCATAAATGGACATAGACAGATTAAGTGAGTGGGCAAAACTGTGGCAAATGGAGGTTTTTTTGTTCATTCATGGGATGTGGGTGTTACTGGCTAGGCCAGCATTTATTGCCCATCCCTAAATTGCCCTTGAGAAGGTGGTGGTGAGCCACTTCTTGAACCGCTGCAGTCTGTGTGGTGAAGGTACTCCCACAGTGCTGTTAGGGCGTTCCAGGATTTTGACCCAGTTCAATATGGTGAAGTGTGAGGTCATCTACTTTGGATCTGAGAAAAACAAATTTTAATATTTTCTTAAAGGTGAGAGACTAAAAATTGTGGAGGAGCAAGGGGATTTGGGTGTCCATGTACACACATCACCAAAAGCCACTGCACAGGTACAAAAAGTAATCAAAAAGGCTAATGAAATGTTGGCCTTTATCTTTATAGTTCAGTTATACAGAGCCTCTGCCTCCACCTGGAGTGCTGTGTTCAATTTTGCGCATCTTACCTCGGAGGATATATTGGTCTTGGAGGGCGTACGGCACAGATTCACCAGATTAATACCAAGGCTTAAATTATGAGAACTGGTTGCATGAACTTGGCTTGTATTCCCTTGAGTTTAGAAGGTTGAGAGGTGATCTAATAGAGGTTTTTAAAAAAAAAATGTAATTCAATAGAGTTGATAGAGAAGCTATTTCCACTTGTAGGGCAATCCAGAACAAGGGGGCATAATAAAATTAGCTAGACCAATCAGGAAGTACTTTTTCACAGAGTAGCGGAAATCTAGAACGCTCTTCCTCCAAAAGGCTGTGGATGCTAGGTCAATTGAAATTTTCAAGACTGAGATTGACAGATTTTTGTCAGGTAAGGGTATTGAGGCATATGGATCAAAGATTGGTATATGGAGTTGAGGTATAGATCAGCCATGAATTGAATAGCGGAATTGATTCGGACTAAGTGGCCTACCCCTGTGTCTGTGTTCTGAAAACACTGTGGGAAAGCTATGGTTGATGTTCTTGTTAGTCCCTAAATATTGTAAGAGTTCACTTTGGGCCCGAGAGGAAATTAAAGCAGGAAACCTGAAGCAGTTTACGGACTTCAGGGGTTTGTTAACATTTCAAAATAATGCTTATGTTTTGAGGAATGGGACAGGGTGGCCATTTGAGGGGTTTTGATAGAGTAAATATGGATTCCACTGGCAGGAGGGTTGGTAACCAGAGGACACAGATTTAAAATAATTGCCAAAAGAACCAGAGGGGGAGTTGGGGAGAATTTTTTTTTACACCAAGTTATGATCTGGAATACACTGCCTGAAAGGCTGGGAGAAGCAGATTCAGTAGTAACTTTCCAAAGGGAATTGGATAAATACTTGAAAAGGATCAAAATTGCAGGGCTATGGGGGAAAAGAGCAGGGGAGTGGGACTAATTGGATAGTTCTTTGAGAGCCGGCGCAGTCATGATGGGCCAATTGGCCTCCTTTGCTGTTTAATTCTATAATAAATATGCTGTTCTGCTCACAGTCTCTCTCCATTTTGTGTAAATTATCCATCAGCCTCCCGAGTAAGACCCACTTGGTTGACTCGACGAACCAATCCGGTCTGGGATACCGTTTGGAGGAGGTGGGATGTAGTTTCGATGAACCTTTATTCAGTATATTGTGTGATTGGTTTGCACAATACGAGTGGAACTTTATTTTCTCCATACTTTTACATTTCTGGAAATAAAAGCCGTTTATTTTTCCTACTGAACTCTCCGATGTGGTCATTTCCCCCTTGTTCCAGCCAGACCCTCAGTTTCATCTCACTGGTCGAGAGAAGAGCCAGGATTCCCTCTTCACTGCACTGTATGGGAGTCCTGATACCCACAGGGCATGCCACATGGGATTTAAAGTGGACATCCGGACATAAACTAATCCGAACTGTCCCTTCCCTTTCCCTATACATGCTCCAAACAAGAGGAGGGGAGGGAGGAAATAGGAGAAAGAAAGATTCTTTAGTTAAAATAGGGGAGGCTGAGAGGGCCGTGGGGTTGAATTTCCACCGGTGTTCTCCCAATAGTCCAATGTAACCTGTATATTTCTTTCTACACCTACATAGAGCCGAGAAGGTTAAGGGGAGATTTGATAGAGGTGTTCAAAATCAGGAAGGGTTTTGATAGAGTAAATAAAGAGAAACTGTTTCCAGTGGCAGAAGGGGCAGTAAGCAGAGGACAGAGATTTAAGGTTAGTTGGCAAAAGAACCAGGGGCAAATTTTATGCAGTGAGTTATGATCTGAAATGCACTGCCTGAAGCAGATTGAATAGTAACTTTCAAAAGGGAATTGAATAAATACTTGAAGGGGAAAAAAAATTGGAGGACTATGGGGAAGAGGAGGGAGCAGGACTATTTGGGTAGCTCTTTCAAAGAGCCGGCACAGGCATGATGGGCTGAATGGCCTCCTTCTGTGCTGTATCATTCTATGACTTTTGAAAGCCCAAGACAGATTCTAACATGATTTTGTAGGTGCAAACTCCTTTAGGCAAAAAATCCCCAATTCAAGGCAGTGCAGTTGTGCCAGTTAAAGGTGAATCAGATAGCTGGGGCATGTACCTTTGCTTGAAAGGTACTGCCCAAGATTAGTTTCCTACTAAGCACATTTGATTATTAATGTACCATTATGGCTCACAAGTGCCATAACAATTTGGGCTTTAATGCAGACAGGACTGTGATCAAACTAATACAATGCATTCCAAACAGCCAAAATACTGCAATTGTCTGCCATTGATGCAGCTGTGACAAGATGGAGATTGCGGGGGTGGTGGTGGTGGTGAGGGATCTGGTAGCAAAGCAAAAGCCTAAAGATAAAAGAGACAGGAGATGAGTGTAAAGGTCAGACCAGGATAAGGAATAAAGATGACAAACGGTCAAGGATCAAATACAGTTATAAAGCAGAAGTATAAAAGGACTGTTAAAAAATAAAGTAAAAGGAACAACTATTAAAGACTAATTAAACTGCTTGTATGCTGCATCCAAAATAAAACTGGGGAACTGGAGGCAATAATCCATAGCGAGGAACCAGATGTAATAAGAATAACTGAAACATGGCTGCATAAAGAACAGGACTGGCAACTAAATATTGCAGGTGACAGCATAATCAGAAAGGATAGGGAAGGAAGAAGTGGGGGGTGGTGGAGGATTAGCGGTATTAATTGGAGATAATATAATAGCAGTAGAAAAAAGGATATAACAAGGATAGAAACAGAATCTATATGGATAGAAATAAAAGATAATGGATTGATTATGCAATTAGGGGTATACTGCAGATCATCTAATAGTGGAAAGGAGGTGGAGGAAGACTTGTGTAAGCAAATATGTGAAATGAGTAAAGGACATAGAATATTCATGGGAGATTTTATCTACCCCCAAATATACTGCCCAGAAGAGGTAGGTAAAAGGGTGTAGGGAAAGGAGTTTTTACAGTGTGTGCAGGACTTCTTTCTTACCCAGTATGTTAAAAAGCCCAACAAGGGAGGGAGCACTGCTGAATCTAGTAATGGGAAATGAACCAGAATAGATGATAAAGTGTAGGGGACCGTTTAGGCAATAGCGATCACAACATAATAAGGTTTAAGACAAAGATTGAGAAGGATGTAAGCAAGACAAAGACCAAAGTAATAAATTGGGGAAAAAAGCTGATTTTAAGGGGATAAGAATGGAACTAGGGAAAATAAACTGTAAAAAAAATCTACTGACAAACAAATAGAACAGCAGTGGAAAACATTTAAAACTGTGATCATTAGCATCCAGGAGAAATATATCCTGTTAAGAAGCAGGAACAAACAAGCCATTAGTGACACATCATGGATGAATAAAGAAATATGGACAAAATTGAAACTGAAAAAGGCATACACTAAGTGCATAGGTAACAAAGGAGAGGATGACTAAAGGTAATACGAAAAAGTTAGGAAAAAAGTAAGAAAAAATTAGGAAGGCAAAGAGAAACTACGAAACTAAATTATCAAGGAATATAAAAAGAAATAGTAAAGTATTCTACAGTCACAAACAACAAGAAAAATCTGGGTGGGATAGGGCCACTAAGAGATGCAGAAGATAAACTCACAGGGGGTCACAACGAAATGGCAGAAATATTAAATGATTACTTTGCCTCAGTATTTACCAGAGACACTAACATGGTGGGCATGACATCAGAAGAAGAGATCATAACAGATCTAAGGACATTTAAGTTGGAAAGGAGCGGGGGGAATAATTGATAAACTAACAATTTAGAGAGGATAAAACTCCTGGCCCAATGGATTGCATCTGTGTGTATTAAAAGAAGTTAGGGAAGAGATAGCAGAGGCACTATTACATATATAAAATTCCCTTTGAAAAGGGAATAGTGCCAGAGGACTGGTGGACAGCCAATGAGATTCCTGTATTTAAAAAGGCAGATAGAACAAGTCCAGGGAACGATAGACCTGTTAGCTTAATGTCGATGGTAGGAATGATAATGGAATCCTTACTCAAAGATGTAATAGAAAAAAATCTAGAAACTGAAAATATAACAAAGAATAGACAGCACTGATTTCAAAAGGGAAGGTCACGCTTGACCAACCTTATTGAATTCTTTGAAGATGTAACAGAAATAGTAGACAAGGGTAATGCGGTAGATGTAATATATTTGGATTTTCAAAATGCCTTTGATAAGTTACCGCATTGCAGACTCAGACTGAGGTCAGAGCATATGGAGTTGAGGCAAGTAGCAGAATGGATAACAAGCTGGCTACGAAACAAAGGACACGACAAAGGCAAACCAAGCCCAATCGACCCTGCAAAGTCCTCCTCACTAACATCTGAGGACTTGTGCCAAAATTGGGAGAGCTGTCCCACAGACTAGTCAAGCAACAGCCTGACATAGCCATACTCACAGAATCATACCGTTCAGCCAACGTCCCAGACTCCTCCATCACCATCCCTGGGTATGTCCTGTCCCACCGCAGGATAGACCGACCAGAGGTGGCGGTACAATGATATACAGTCAGGCGGGAGTGGCCCTGGGAGTCCTCAACATTGATTCTGGACCCCATGAAATCTCATGACATCAGGTCAAACATGGGCAAGGAAACCTCCTGCTGATTACCACCTATTGCCCTCCCTCAGCTGATGAATCAGTACTCCTCCATGTTGAACACCACTTGGAGGAAGCACTGAGGGTAGCAAGGGCACAGAATGTACTCTGGGTGGGGGACTTCAATGTCCATCACCAAGAGTGGCTTGGTAACACCACTACTGACCGAGCTGGCCGAGTCCTGAAGGACACAGCTGCCAGACTAGGCCTGCGGCAGCTGGTGAGACAACCAACACGAGGGAAAAACCTACTTGACCTCGTCCTCACCAATCTACCTGTTGCAAATGTATCTGTCCATGACAGTATTGGTAGGAGTGACCACTGCACAGTCCTCGTGGAGAAGAAATCCCGTCTTCGCACTGAGGACACCATCCAACATGTGTGGCACTACCACCGTGCTAAATGGGATAGATTCAGAACAGATCTGGCAGCTTAAAACTGGGCATCCATGAGGCGCTGTGGGCCATCAGCAGCAGCAGAATTGTATTCCAGCATAATCTGTAACCTCATGGCCTGCCATATTCCTCACTCTACCATTACCAATAATCCAGGGGATCAACCCTGGTTCAATGAGGAGTGTAGAAAAGCATGCCAGGAACAGCACCAGGTGTACCGAAAAATGAGGTGCCAACCTGGTGAAGCTACAACTCAGGACTACATGCATGCTAAACAGCGGAAGCAACATGCTACAGACAGAGCTAAGCGATTCCACAACCAACGGATCAGATCAAAGCTCTGCAGTCCTGCCACATCCAGTTGTGAATGGTGGTGGACAATTAAACAACTAACGGGAGGGGGAGGCTCTCCAAACACCCCATCCTCAATGATGGCTGAGTTCAGCATGAGTGCAAAAGACAAGGCTGAAGCGTTTGCAATCATCTTCAGCCAGAAGTGCCGAGTGGATGATCCATCTCTGCCTCCTCCCTATATCCCCACCATCTCAGAAGCCAGTTTTCAGCCAATTCGATTCACTCCACATGATATCAAGAAACAGCTGAGTGCACTGGATACATCCAAGGCTATGGGCCCCGACAACATCCCGGCTTAGTGCTGAAGACTTGTGCGCCAGAACTAGCTGCGCCTCTAGCCAAGCTGTTCCAGTACAGCGACATCACTGGCATCTACCCGACAATGTGGAAAATTGCCCAGGTATGTCATGTCAACGCAAAGCAGGACAAATCCAATCCGGGCAATTACCGCCAGTCTACTCTCGATTGTCAGCCAAGTGATGGAAGGTGTCATCAACAGCGCCATCAAGCGGCACTTACTCACCAATAACCTGCTCACCAATGCTCTGTTTGGATTCCGCCAGGACCACTCTCCTCCAGACCTCATTACAGCCTTGGTCCAAACATGGACAAAAGAGCTGAATTGGTGAGGTGAGAGTAACTGCCCTTGACATCAAGACAGCATTTGACCGAGTGTGGCACCAAGGAGCCCTAGTAAAATTGAAGTCAATGGGAATTGGGGAAAACTCCAGTGGCTGGAGTCATACCTAGATCAAAGGAAGATGGTGGTGGTTGTTGGAGGCCAATCATCACAGCCCAAGGTCATTGCTGCAGGAGTTCCTCAGAGCGGTGTCCTCGGCCCAACCATCTTCAGCTGCTTCATTAATGACCTTCCCTCCATCGTAAGGTCAGAAATGGGGATGTTCGCTGATGATTGCAGTGTTCAGTTCCATTCGCAACCCCTCAAATAATGAAGCAGTCCGAGCCCGCATGCAACAAGACCTGGACAACCTCCAGGCTTGGGCTAGTGAGTGGCAAGTAACATTCGCGCCAGACAAGTGCCAGGCAATGACCATCTCCAACAAGAGAGAGTCTGACCACCTCCCCTTGACATTCAACGGCATTTACCATCACCGAATCCCCTAACATCAACATCCTGGGGGTCACCATTGACCAGAAACTTAACTGGACTGGCCATATAAATACTGTGGCTACAAGAGCAGGTCAGAGGCTGGGTATTCTGCGGCGAGTGACTCACCTGACTCCCTAAAGCCTTTCCACCATACACAAGGCACAAGTCAGGAGTGTGATGGAATACTCTCCACTTGCCTGGATGAGTGCAGCTCCCACAACACTCAAGAAGCTCGACACCATCCAAGACAATGCAGCCCGCTTGATTGGCACCCCATCCACCACCCTAAACATTCACACTCTTCACCACTGGCGCACAGTGGCTGCAGTGTGTACCATCCACAGGATGCATTGCAGCAACTCGCCAAGGCTTCTTCGATAGCACCTCCCAACCCCGTGACCTCTACCACCTAGAAGGATAAGAGCAGCAGGTACATGGGAACAACACCACCTGCACGTTCCCCTCCAAGTCACACACCATCCTGACTTGGAAATATATATCCGTTGCTTCATCGTCGCTGGGTCAAAATCCTGGAACTCCCTTCCTAACAGCACTGTGGGAGAACCTTCACCACACAGACTGCAGCGGTTGAAGGCGGCGGCTCACCACCACCTTCTCGAGGGCAATTAGGGATGGGCAATAAATGCCGGCATCGCCAGCGACGCCCACGTCCCATGAACGAATTAAAAAAAAAGAAAGCAGAGATTATGGATGAAAGGTAGTTACTCAGACTAACAAAAGGTGGGAAGTGGTGTTCCACAAGGATCACTGCTGGGACCACTGTTCACCATTTACATAAACTGTTTGGACTCGGGAATCGGAAGTACAATTTCAAAATTTGTGTATGACACCAAATTGGTCGTACAGTTAATACTGAGGAGGGCTGCAACGAAATATAGGAAGACATTGATAAACTTACAGAATGGGTGTGTAATTGGCAAATGAATTTCAGTATCGATAAGTGGGAAGGGGGTACATTTTGGTAGGAAGAATAAGGAGGCCACGTACTCCTTGGAAAATAAGAGTCTAAATGGGGTAGAGGAGCAGAGGGACCTGGGATTATGGATACACAAATCACAAAGTAGCGATGTAGGCTAATAAGGCCATAAAAAAAGCAAACAAAGCAATGGGGTTCATTTCCAGAGGGATTGAATTGAAAAGCATGGAAGTTATGTTTAACTTGTTTGGAACCTTTCATAGACCACATTTGGAGTACTGTGAACAGTTCTGGTCTCCATATTATAAAAAGGATATAGAGGCACTGGAGAAAGTGCAAAAAAATTTACAAGGGTGATACCATAACTGAGAGATTATACCTGTTAGGAAAAATGGAACAGGTTGAGGCTCTTTTCTCTAAGATTATGAAAGGGTTTGATAGGGTTGACGTAGAGAAGATGTTTCCACTTGTGGGGGAGACCAGAACTAGGGGCCATAAATATAAAATAGTCACTAATAAATCCAATTGGGAATTCAGGAGAAACTTCTTTACCCAAAGAGTGGTTAGAATGTGGAACTCACTACCACAAGGAGTAGTTGAGGTGACTAGCACAGATACATTTAAGGGGAAGCTAGATAAACGTGAGGGAGAAAGAAATAGAAGGATATGTTGATTCAGTTAGCTGAAGGGTGGGAGGAGGCTCGTGTGGAGCATAAACACCGGCATGGACCTGTTGGGCCGAATGGCCTTGTATCTGTGCTGTACCTTCTATGTAATAGATGCTGTCCATGCTGTTTTTTTGGAAATGGTTTCATGCCACAAGCTAAAGTTCAAGCAAGGAGCCAGGAAGAAAAAGAGCCTTTCCTCCTTGATTTTCTTCCCCTCTTTCTCCTCTCTCTCTTCCCCCACCCCCCACCCCAAAACCAATATAACTCCAGTCATAGACTGAATTATTTATTTCATAGGAATTCACCAGTATTCAGAAATGACTATTTATCAAAGTGCTATAACCAAGAAATTCTGTTTTCCCAAGCCACAGAATAGGTAGTGAAAGACCAGGGAAACTCGATGTGCTGCTGGTATTTACTATAATTGCAGAATCAGTGTTTTTCAGCCATTGTTGGATCTAAACATTATGAATCATTTCATAGTTTGTCTGCTGCCCTAATGTCCCCCTCATAATGAACAACTCCTTTTTCCAAGGGTGAATGCATATCTACAAGGAAGAAGGGCCTAAACTACGTTAACTGAGCCACACCTCTTTTTGCACATAAGTGGGCTTGAATTGGGTTAACTATATTTTAAGGAAGAGTCCATTCTTCTTGTTACTTTAAGAGTGGGGAATTTTAAATTGAATGTACTTAGTAATAATTTGCTCGTCATAGTTTGCTCTAACCACACAAATGGATTCTCCATTGTCAGCCAGGTCAGATTGCACTTCCTGTGTTAACCTAGATCATTTAAAAGATTTGACAAAGGGGGTAGAATTCATTTTGATTACTTATTGGCTAAGGCAAGGCTTGGTTTTAGGAACTTCTAATCTTGAGAGTTGATTAATTCTGAATTCTTCCTGCAAGATAATATGAACGTGGTATGATGCAATAACTACAAGGCTTTTGTTTTGGCTTTTGGAATTCAAGAGAAACTTCTTTACGCAAAGAGTGGTAAGAATGTGGAACGTGCTATCACAAGGAGTAGTTAAGGCAAATAGCATAGATGCATTTAAGGGGAAGCTAGATAAACACGAGGGAAAAAGGAATAGAAGAATTTGTTGACGGCGTTAGATGAAGAGGGGTGGGAGGAGGCTTGTGTGGCGCGTAAACGCCGGCATAGACCCATTAGGCTGAATGGACAGTTTCTGTGCTGTAGATTCGATGTATGTTAGCATGGTGTTTTTCTGCTTATTGTAGAAGTCAGATGTGTGGTGGTTAATTTGTATTATTTAGAGTATATATACCCCAGTGATACAAGGGTGGATCGCTAACACTGAGGCAGGCTATTCCCAGTCGCATTGTGCACAAGGTTGAATTTCAGTTCATGGGCATGGAACTAGCTCTGGCAACTGCCTTTTGCATCGCGTATTTGATGGTCTGAATATCAAAGGTAAATCTATCTTGTCTTTTTTGAAATACGGTCAGGATATCACCTTGCTGATGTACACAGAACTTTAGGTTTCTTTGTTGCTAGAACTAGCAATCCAGGAAGGAGTTTGTTATAAAAAGAGCTTTGTATACCTTTTACTAAAGAGATGAGCCAACCGGGCATCTTGTGCCACTCCTTGACTGGTCAATATCTACTAAGAAAATTAGAGACCATTTTCTCTGTGGTATGACAATCTTGTAGGCCAGTATGCATACAGTTTTGCTGAATAGCATTGGTGGGATAGCTGCTTGGAGTAATTTGCATGCTTTAATGAAGCATTATTGCCTTGATCTGGCAGATCAGGATGATAAATGCTTTGGTGCAGTGTTCCAAACTCTTCTGGACATTTGGGTCTTAGAATTCCATCTCCAGATTCTGTGCTACTTTGCTATGTTCATATGTGGAGCTTAGCAGTCTTATCACTGGGCTTATTCAGTCTATTGGTACTAGAAGATTTAGGAAAAGTTGAACTTGAGCCAGTAAGTTGCTTGTTTGATCTTAATTTAGCACCTGAAATTGCTCCTGCCAAATAGGCCTGTAAACAGTAGTACATATATAGCTAAAAATAATCTGCAGGCAATGCAGTTTGAAAGGATCAAATCTGTAATCTAATTGTACTGTATATTTTTCACAGTTCAAGTAAATATTGTACTAAAATTTTACATACCCACCCTTATACGTTATTAAAATCTTGGGCATTGAATTAAGTAAAACAATCTTCTTGTATTACTTAACATAGATATGTAGTTTAGCTTCCATCTCCTTCCCTGTCTGGCATTAAATTTTCACTTAAACCTGGTGCTGCTTAGTCATTTTATTTGCGTGCATACTTTGCTAAATTCTTAGATCTCTGTTTCCTTGGCATTAGAAAATGGAGGATGCAGCTTGTAAGAGGAATAGGAAAGCACATCTGATAGTCGAGGCAAAGTTTTCAGTGGGACAGTGTTCCTTCAATGACAGTTTACTAGATTATTGAAGAGGAATACCATACCTGTAATAATCTAGCATTTCTTGTTGGAAGGAGCATGCTGCATTGGTTGACGGGCCTTTACTAATTTTATATTTGACTTTACAAATGCCCCACTATGAAGGTCATTCTTTGTGAACTGTAAGCCCAATTTGGGCTTATTCTTTGCAAATATGCTAAAAGTGATCGTGAAAAGTGTATGGATTACTCATGAATGTTGCTGCTTACGTTGGCAATAAGAACAAGTAGTTTGGGTTCTTTACCCTCTGCAACATTTTCTAATTTGAAAAGTATGATCTGGTTAACGGGAAGATCTTTTGTGCAATTGAAAGCCATTTCTCTAAGAGCTGTAGGTACGTAATATTGGTGACAGTAAAAATTAGTGGACAGGTTGTATCCAGTCATTCCTGCATGACTGACTGACAATTACAGAAGCCTTATAACAAGTAATCAGTATCCATTTGCAGTTTTATTTATCCTGCCTAAAAGCTTATACACGTTCTGGGTGATTCAAAATTACTGTTTTGGAAGTGTACAAACTGTGCTTTGATGGAGAAGTTACTTGTGTGTTTTCCATTGTGCCACACTTTTGGCTTACTTCCCAGCTTTGGAAAAGTTGAACCTTCCCATACATGCATTTTCCCTGACAGCTGCCAGAGTCCCAGGCTGCCTAAATTTGCTGATCTTTTAAAATACAACCAGAGTGAACTAACATGACTGTTGGTATTGAAGATTACAAAAGGTGTTCAAAATGTTCTCCCTTCCTCTGGTTCTCAATCCATTATTCCACCCCTAATTATAATTATTGCCCTATGACATTTGATAAGGTGCCACACTGTTACACAAGATTAGGGCTCATGGGATTGGAGGTAATATATTAGCATGGATTGAGGACTGTTTTTAACGGACAGAAAACAGAGGAGGAATAAACGGGTAATTTTTGGAATGGCAGGTTGTAACTAGTGGGGTGCTGCAAAGATCAGTGCTGTTTACAATATATATCAATTACTTAGATGAGGCGACTGAGTGTAAGTTTGTTGATACAAAGCTGGTGGAAAGTAAGCTGTGAGGGGGAAGTAGAGAGACTGCAAAGAGATATAGACGGGTTAAGTGAGTGGGTGAGAAGGTGGCAGATGGAGTATAATGTGGGGAAATGTGAAATTATCCACTTTGGTCGGAAGAATAGAAAAGCAGAATATTTTTTAGAAGCTGAGAGGCTATGAAATGTTGGTATGGGTGTCCTTGTGTACATCACAAAATTAACATGCAGGTACAGCAAGCAATTAGAAAGGCAAATAGTATGTTTGCCTTTATTGGAAGGGGTTGGAGTATAAGAGTAAGGAGGTCTTGCTGCAATTATATAGGGCTCTGGTGAGGACACACCTGGAGTACTGTGTACAGTTTTGGTCTCCTTACCTAAGGAAGATATACTTGCCTTAGAGGGGGTGCAGCGAAGATTCACTAGATTGATTCCTGGGATGAGGCGAGATTGAGTAGAATAGGCCTATATTCTCGAGTTTAGAAGAATGAGAGGTGATCTCATTGAAATGTATAAAATTCTTCGAGGGCTTGACAGGGTAGGTGCTGAGAGGCTGTTTCCCCTGGCTGGAGAGTCCAGAACTAGGGGGTCATAGTCTCAAGGTAAGGGGTTGGTCATTTAGGACTGAGATAAGGAAAAATTTATTCACTGAGGGCTGTGAATCTTACAAATTCTTTACTCCAGAGGGCTGTGGATGCTCAGTTGTGTATATTCAAGATTGAGATTTTTGGACACTACGGGAATCAAGGGATACGGGGATAGGGCGGGAAAGTGGAGTTGAGGTCGAAGATCAGCCGTGATCTTATTGAATGGCAGAGCAGGCTCAAGGGGCCGTAAGCCCTATTGCTATTTCTTATGTTCTTATGACCTTTTTAAAAATATGGGTCTCGTAGCTGATGTAATTCTGGGTAGGCATTCTTGGGTTATGGCTGCCTTCCGAGGTGCACTAAAGTTCCAGGTCATGGAACTAAAACCAAAATAGTCAGACTTGACTTGATTTCATTTTGTAGAACGTCCTTGGGTTCAGAGTTTTCAGAATTATTTTGTAAGTTGACATAATGAACATATCTGCTGGAAGTTTCTGTGTTTAAATTGTAGTCAAACCTTGTCAGAATTAACTATTCTTCTTTCAAACTGAACCAATATATTGTTGAATGATCCACCTGAGGAAGGTACATGGTGCCCTGAGATTGTGTCAGGGTTCCCTGATCATCCGCTGTAACATTGGCTTGCTTTTGGTTGACTTGCTTTTTCCTAACCCAGGCCTCATGAGGCTAATAGTGCCCCTGTAGTGAGTCTGGTTGAGATGAACCAATTCAGCAGAGACTTGGAATTGAATCTGGAATCTTCTTGGCCTGTCTGGCTCAGTTATGCACACCTTAATGAGCTTATCCATCAGGAGACTTATGGGACTGGCTTTAATTTAATCAATTTCTATTAGATCTTGGTTTACTACTCATTTTTACATATTAAATACTTCGGGGAAAATTGTTTTAAAATCTGTTCTGAAAGCCTTAGCTTTGGTGATGGATTTCATGGAGATGGAGGGAGGATTTGTTCAGGCATTGAGGGCATGGGGAGGGGTACTTTTTAAGACCTTTCTGTCATGGCAGTTCATGTGAACGTCAGCTGATGTGTTGTAATCATTTTTATTAAAAACTCCTGCTTTCGAGTACGTGTGGTGTAAACGTTACTTGTTTATGAATGTTAAAAAATGACATTGGGCTCAGACAATAGATTCAACTTTTCAATCCCTTTCCGCCCTGCACAAACTATTTGGATTCCATATGAAACTGAATTTTTGACTAAAAAGTGTTTCAATGGGCCAGGTTTTGCTGAAAAATAAAGCTTTCTGAACAATACATGCAGTTACTAATGCGCAAATCGGCCAGCAATTTGCAGCGAGGAAGAGATACCTTGTGAATTGCAAATCACCATAAATTGCTAGCTGATTTACGCTGCTTCACCATTAGCTTTGTGATAATGGCATCTTGCACTTAAGCTTCCTGTGATTTTAATGAAGGTGCTGCATTTACACATTAATTGGCCATTAAACTCGCCACAAAGTTAAGTCTTACAATTAACAGCATAAGTACCCTTTCAATGATGGATAATCGTTAATGACTGCCAATCAACTTCTCTTGCCCAGAAAGTAAACCATTATAAGTGTGGAGTTTCATTCCTTCAGGTTGTGAATTGTTATAGGAGATTTTAAAAACGTCAAATTTTTCTTTCTTTTCCTTTGTCCCTTTTTTCTCTCAATCCAATCTTCTTTCCCTCTCTCTTTCTCTTTATGTACCTGATTTGACATTGAATTCACTGATTCTAATTCACCCTCCTTCTCCGTACTTCCTCTGTTTATATCTCAATCCTTTAATCTCATTGGGACAAACGGTGTATCTCCTTAACCATTGTCCACCAAGGTCCCTGATGCCATTTCTCTCGCTGCCCCATTTGCAGCTCATGCTTCTAGCAACTTTGTGGGCAAAAAACGTAAAAACCTAAATGTGCACGAATAAGTTGACTGACGTGGCACGCCGTGAGAGGCCCTGCTCCGGTGAAATCTGGTCCACTGCATTTTTGGAAATCATAGTAATAGATTTCTGAAGAAAAAATTATCTGAACTTTAGGGTTTACTACAGTTCTCAGGATTTTCATTGGTCTGAATAGAACAGATCTATCATTTATTTCAGGCTATGCTACTTTCAGTAAAGGGCATGCACTCTTTTTCCCTCCCCCTCCTCTCTTCCTTCTCACTTCTGACTCCCATCCTTGTCTGTCATGTCTCTGGACAGAGTGTTAGCAAGCTTTCAGGATTGTGTAAAATTCTGTTTTTATCTTTTTTTTTCTTCTTCCTCTGTGCAGGAATGCATTTTGTCTTTGCTTGTTATCATGCCTGGTTGGAATTGTGTAGTGTTCTCTCTCACTGCCCATTTGTGTGCACATTTTTGCTGCAACTCCCAACTCCAACCCATATTTTGATTTATTTTTTTCCCCCTTCTCTTGGTCCATCTTTTCTCTTGTCTCCATACCTTTTTGTCAACCAGCCATACTACTTTTCATTTCTCCACTATTGGGTACTTCCCTACCCCAGTCCATTATTATTTCTGTGCCTTTCTACACCCCCGCCGTTGTCCTGGGCTTGAATCCCCCTCCGAGCTCATCTTGGTCGAGGTCCCTTTACCTCATTCCAACTAAACTTCTGACTGCCCAACTTTCCTTCCTGGTCCTTATGTTAGCTGATATCGTAAATGATTCCCTCTCCAGGTGCTGTCACTGTCCCTTTCAAAACTGCTGTGATCACCCCTTCCTTAAAAAGCCCATTTTTAACCCCTCTTGCAAACAGGAGAGGAAAGCGACGTGGGAGATTGGTGATGGAGGGGCAATGTCCTTGAATATGTTGCTAAAAAGATACACAGATTTGGGAGGCAATTTCCCGTTTAAATCTCAAATTAGACCTCCGCTCCTGCTACAGCACTGAAATGGCTTTAACAATTTTCACTTAATATTTTACAGAATTTTTCCCTTTTTGTTTTCAGATCAAAATACAGACAAAAATGTATTATAATGGTCCAGCAGTTGCCAAAATTGTGAGCAGTCTTCCCCAATCTGCAGTGGATCACCTGACAGCAGGGGACTTTTTAAAAAAAAAAATTTTACTTTCCCTCTTGCCTATTGATGGATGTCCCACATCTTGGAGATTATTATACCTTTTTTTCCTTTGCCTGGGAGGTCAGGTCTGTGTGCTGTGGACTAAAACCATTAAAAAAAATTAGATTTACTCTAACTAAAAAAAAAAATCAAATCTATATATTTAATCTATTAAATATATAGATTCCATATAGGATTCCAACCGTACCGTGTCACTAAGTTGCGCTGTGAATGTAATATTATGTGAAAAATTGAAAACAATGGGGCAGAACCTAACTTTGCACGACAGCTATGAATAGAACACCGAATAAACATAGTATTGCCAACTTGCTCAAAAAGAATAGATTATGACTTTCCAGGAGCCATTAAAATCAGAACACTGAAATCAGTAATGCCTGAAATCCATATAAAGTTATGTAAAACGATCTATTTGGAAAGTATCCAAAGTAAAAAATCTGTATCAAATCACCTGCTGGAGTCTAGTAAAGATGACTGCAAACAGTAGTAGTAATTTTAAATCAAAGTTCCCCTCTATGCACTATAAAAGTTTGAAGTGGAACGAAAGACGACCGGAATGGGAAGTGGGTGAAAATGTGGAAGCTATGAAAACAGTCAGAGCAGAGTCTGAATGCCTATGTTTTGTTGACAACCAGAAAAAGTCAATGCTAATGGCTTACAACTTTGAATCAGAGATTCTAATTTTTAACAACTTTGTGACAAAAGGCCAGAAAAAGAACAAATAGAAAGACAGGCAGTTTCCTCATTTTTAATTTGATTTTTAAAAAAATTTTGGAAAGCAAGCAAAGTTTTTGAGGGAAGCAGAAAGAAAGTTGGGAGCAGAAGGAGGAGGATAGCTGATCGGAACCTGGTTGAGGGGATTCTCGCCACCTGCGAGGGGAGGGGTGGCGGTGGCAAGTGGGACGGGGCGTCAATGGAAGGTTGAAGACAGCGGAGTAAAAGGGTGGAGTGAGTAGTCAAAAGGGAGGAGGTAGCGGTAATGATGGAAGTAAGGGTGTGGTAAAAAGAAAGAACTTACATTTATATGGAGTCTTTCACGACCTCGGGGCATTTCAAAGCGCTTCACAACCGATTAATTACTTTTGAAGTGTACCCACTGTTGTAATGTAAACACGGCAGCCAATTTGTGCACATCTAGGTCCCACAAACAGCAGTGAGATTAATGATCAATTAAACTGCTTTAGTGATATTGATTGAGGGATAAATCTTGGCCAGGGCACCGGGAGAACTCCCTGCACCTCTTCAAATAGTGCTGTGTGATCTTTTACATCCACTTGAGGGGAAGATGGGACTTAGATTTACCATCTCATCCAAAAGGTGGTACCACCTCAGTACTGCACTGAAATGTTACCTGAGATTGTGCACTCATGTCCTGAAGTGAGGATTGAACCCACAACTTTCTGACTTCTAGCGAGAGTGCTACCACTGAGCCAAGACTGACACTAAAGAAAGGGAACTAGGTATGGAAAGCTGAAGGGGTATGGGAAACAGTGGCACTGGGGGGGGACAATGTGATTGGGGAGAGACGGGGAAGGAAGCAGCTGAGGGCCGTTGCCCAGATACAGCCTGCAGCTGTTGGCTCCTTTTCCCACACTCTGTCATACAACCCATCATCTCTCGAAGACAGAGGCTAAGAGAAGAGGAAGAAACATGGAACACAGGTGTGGAGGGAAGAGAATCAACAGCGGACAGTAGAGATAAGTAAGATGGACCATATTCTCTGACTTAACGTATTTAGTGTCATGGGAGATTGACGAGTAATAGATTAAAAATTGTGCCGTTCCTGTTGGCATTTCCATTATAAATTCCTATGTTCAGATTTATAATGGAAACTGTACATATAAACTTCACTCTGTAATTACACTCCCACCACTACCACCAGTAGACTGCTACAATGCTACACCTAGCAGGAGGGCATAATTACAATGTAACAAGTTTACATGGGCAGTTTCCATTATAAATGTGGTGATAGGAATTTATAAATGAAAATTTTAAAAATAAGGACAGCATGTATGACTTTAAAATGGCAGTTGAATTACATCACACTTGGTCCAGTTATCCCAGGTCCTGTAACTCTGTTTAACCTGGGGACTGCACTTGGTTTTGGACTGCCCATGTGCAATGTCCTAGAAAATCGAGTAATATATAAGATATAAACAAGTTCCTTGCATACCATTACCCAACTTTAACATTTCATTTTTTCCTGGTTCCATTCAAGTTGTTTTTCATCCCCTTTCAGGTCCCTTGGATTGTTCAACACTGAGAAGGTCAGTTTACAGTGCACTGACACAAATCTGCTGTTGCTAGGCTTAAGCTAGGTGGGATTTGAGTTTGCCCTTGGACACTTAATGGCAAGTGAGCATGGTTCTGTTTTTGTACCCCATTTATTTATACTACAGTGCTGCCTTTGGCAGCAAAGATTTAATATAAATGAGGTGGCATGGATGCCTTCCTTGTACCTGTAAACACCTTTATAAGATGGTTTAATTCCTTGCCACAAGTGGCAAATATAAATTGTGGCTGTTAATGGCACTTGTTGAAGTTGATTCACTTTTTTTTGGCAGTGGTTATGTCAGTATTGTGCGTTTTCACATTGCTGGTCTGCGTGCACACTTTGTCTGACATCAAGGTGTTCTATGCCAGAATGAGTCCCAAGTGCATGTGTAGTTCTGGTGCGGCCCTGGTCTCTGAATCTGTCCTGTAGTGGGAACAGAGAACGGCATCATACTGTACGACCACTTTCACTGGAAGAGGTGTCAGTGTTTTAATGGTGTATTTGATAGTTGATGCCAAAGAAGAAAGTTAACTGTTATTAATTCTAATTTTGATATTCTGAATTCATTGTAATCTACTCATCCAATTGACAGGTGCAAACCTGTTTGGTGGAAATACGGTAAAACTGGATAACATTTGTATTGAGATGGTAAAGGACATGCATTTTGATTTCAAATACTTTTGAAATCTTATTATTAAACTTCGAATGCTTTCAGCATTGCTAATTAACACATGATTGGAATACATTTTGCAATACTTTGGCTTTACTTAACTGGACCTTTTGGGGGGGGCGGGTGTTGGGGGAAGTTGTGGTGGAAAAGTGTGTTCATCAGTAGTTTGAATGTTGTGTGCCTAATGTGCATAATTCGCACTTATAATTACTGTCCAAACATTGAAGACTCTTCAGTGAAGCGATTGGTTTCTGTCAGATTCTGAGGATACTTCAGGCTGTAGATGTAAAAAAATTAATCTGCTCCTTCTCCTCTCCCCCAAAAGTACACAACCTAAATTAAGGGATTTACTTTTTTCAGGTCAATATGGTGGTGTGTGGTTTCCTGCCCACTTCCATCACTGCTAAATTGCTTTGAATTTCTGTGCTATGTGGTTTTGGCTAGGCACTATTGGAAAGGGTAGTGGGTTTTGCACAGTACTGCAGTGAGGCATTTATTAAACAAACACTTTCATTAACTAAATCAAAGGCTCCACGTGGAATGATCCTATTGTGCTGGGCAGGGGTTGTTGTCTGTGGGGATTGAATAGTATTGTGTAGGGATTTCACTTGATTACTTTGGTGATTTAAGAAGTTGATGCAGAACTTTCCCCCAGTGTGTTAAATAGAAAGGTATAGTCCATGATAGAATAGACTGTGCATGTTTTGTTGAATGAGCTGAATGGCGTTTTGCCTTCCCTTGCTTTTAGGTACTAGTGAAGTTATTTCAATATACAGCTTTGTCTTGTCGGTAAATTGCAGAATTGAAATCTCACTTATTTTGTAGACTTAGTGGTAACACATGTTTAAACATTTCTAGTTCAAAGAAATGGGTGCTGATAGGTCCTGCAGAGGAGTGAAGGGTGCACCGTAGACTCTTGGGGGATATTCAGATTGTATCCTCAAATCAGAAGTGGAGGAAATTGGGCATTTCCTGTGTTTGATCAGAGTCAAGTGGTACTTCCTCCAGTGGGATTTGACTTGGGATCTGCTTCTTTATGTAATGTAAAAATTTCCAGGGGTGATTTAAGAGCAAATGCATCAATAATTTTCCATCTTCAGTTTTTATTTGGAATAAAGAAAATTATGTAAACTAGGGTTGATGAACTTTTGCATTAATGGTGTACTGTTGGTGGCTGGTGTAAGGTTTTCACGGAAAAGTCAACTGGGAACTCAGCAACTTTGGTGAATGGAATACAAATTTTTGTGGGTTCTGAGAACGAACGTGCAGAAGATCTGACGTCTTCAAGTTGGCTGGCTAGCGCGGACTGGGATGTGCAGGTGCAATAAAAAGGGAGAACAGTGCTTGACAGTCATAGGTCTGCTCTCTCAAAGCCCCAGCACAAATGTAAAAGTGATATTGATTAGCATACTATATATAAAAGCTCTCTTAGGAAAAGATACATCTGTATACCTTTATTGCATTTGTTCCTGTAAGGCCTCATTAAAATATTCTAGTGTTTTGATTACCTCATAGGTCATGTAAAAAGATTTTGCACTCATGTTAGGAATTACATAGCACAGGAACAGGCCATTTGGCCTGACAGGTCTATGCTGGTGTTAACGTTCCACATAAGTCTCCACCCACTTTACTTCATCTCACCCTATCAATATATCCTACTATTCCTTTCTTCCCTATGTACTTATCTAGCATCCACTAAAATGGATCTGCTATTCGCCTCAACTACTCCATGTGATAGCGAGTTCCACATTCTAACCACTCTGAGTAAAAATGATTCTCCTGAATTTCTTCTTAGATTTATTAGTGACTCTCTTATATTTATGGTCCCTAGTTCTGGTCTCCCCCACAAGTGGAAACATCCTCTCTACGTCTACTCTACCGAAGCTCTATCAGGTCATCTCTGTCTCCACTTATCTAAATTGAAATTAATTTGCTATTTACACATCCGTTTTGCAAGTTTTCACCTTCCTGTATTTTGTCAGTCTTCCCCAGTATTAACTAAACTCCCAATTAGGTGCCATCTGCAAATTTTGATATGTACTTCTGATTCCTGAGTCCAAATCATTTATGTAAATAGTGAACAACAGTGCATCGATCTCTTTGGAACACCACTCCCCACCTTCTGCCAGTCTGATTAACTACCGTTAACCCCACTCTGTTTTGTAGTCCGTTTGCTATCCATTCTGCTGTTTGTCCCCTGACTCCACATGCTCTGACCTTAATCATGAGTCTACTATTGGTACCTTATCAATGGCCTTTTTGACAGTCCAAATATATTATATCCACTGCATTACCCTAGTCAATTCTATGTTACTTCTTCAAAGAATTCAGTTAGGTTGGTCAAGCATGACTGACTTTTTTTCTAGATATTTTTCTGTTACATCTTTGAGTAAAGATTGCAATATCTTTCCTACCACCGATGTTATGCTAACTGGTCTATAGTTCCCTGGATTTGTTCTATCTCTGTTTTATCTTCCTAAATTTGTCTACTTTATCAATTATCTCCCTCCTTTCCATCTTAAATGTCTTTATCCTTTTTGATCTCTCAATGTCATGTCCACCTTGTTTGTCTCCCTAGTTAAAAACTGAGGCAAAGTAACTATTCAATATTTCATTACCTGTGAGTTTATCTTGTGCATCACATAGGGGCCCTATCCCTATCTTAATTTTCCTTTTGTTATTTATGTTTATAGAATACTTTACTATTTTTTGACTTCACTTTGCAATTCTTCTTTACTTTCCTAATTTTTTTTGACTTCTTTCCTTACCTCTTCATATTCCCTTTTGTCACCTCCTTTATTGCCTATGTATTTAGTGTATGCCTTTTTCTTTAATTTCTCTTTATTCATCCATGGTGTCTCATTATTGGCTAGTTTGTTCTTGTTTTTTCAGAGGAGTGTACTTCTCCTGTACCCTTGGTCACCCTTTTAAATATTTCCCACTGCTGTTCTATCTGTCAATATTTTTTTTCCAGTTTACCTTCCCTAGTTCCATCCTCATCCCCTCATAATTAGCTTTTTTCCAATCTCTTGCTTTGGTCTTTGTCTTACTTACGTCTCTTGCAATCATTATCTTATCTTAAACCATATTTTGTTCTGTTAATCTGAATCTTTTGTCTAACTGTCATGGCTTAGCTCAGAGTAGTGTCCCAGATTTATCTGTTATGGTTTTCTATCCTGTATACATCTGTGAAGTCCCCTCTTAGCCCTGTCTGGATTGTTCAGGTGAATCTAAAAAAAAAATCCCATGGCACTATTTTAAGAAGAGCAGGGGAGCAGTGTGTCCTGGCCAATATTTGGCCCACAGCCACCATCACTAAAACACATTATCTGGTTATTTATTTCGTTGCTGTTTGTGGGACCTTGCTGTGTGCAAATTGGCTGCCACATTTATTTCATTACAAAAGCATCTACATTTCAAAAAAAAAACTTCATTGGCTGTGAATTGCTTTGGGAAGTCCTGATCTTATGAAAGGCACTGCATAAATGCAAGTTCTTCATTTCATGAATAACCGTGCTTGTTTTGCAAGACTTTGGCTGATCTTCATATTTGACGGCTTGTTGTTTGGTAATTTCCCATTTGGCCCCTTGGGATCCAAATCATGTCAATTAGAACCTGTAAGGGTCTCAACACTGTTCCAATTCAGCACTTCCCCCTAACAAATTCAAGGTGTAACAATTTTGGGTACTTATCAAAATGATAAATTTTCTTTGTTTGTGAGAATATGTAAAACCTTCACTGCTTTCACTTATGTGGTATGTAACCCGGTATTTTTGTTACATAGACCATATGAACAGACTGTCCTGCAAGTAGTAGTTGGTTTTAAGTTCTGATAATAGTTGAAGCCTACGGGGGGCAGTTTTTCAGTTACCTGCTCCTTCCGTGTTTTATTTTATACTTGAGGCCCAGTTGCATAGTCCAGGTTGGTGCCTTGTGAGTAATGGAACAGTCCCTCTGTCTACTACAAAGCAGCTTCATGAACCTGGAAGCAGCAAAAATGGTTTTGGTTGCTTTCATGATGTCTGTTCGTTTGCCAACTGGCTTGGTTGTTTTTTTTTACTGGCAAGCTATTTTTATAAAGGAGTGCACAAAAATAATTGATCAATTTAACACTGTGCTTTATCTTATAAGTTTATCACAGTACTGGAAACAGCCAAGCCGGTAAGTAAGATGAACATCACTGATCTGGTGGAATTTTTCAGGAGCGGTCAGCTGTCAGTTGTACAAGCGAAACTTTCTCCAATATAGATCTGGAGTTGAGACATGACCTGAGATGAATTTGTTGACCCAAGGACCAAATTGAAAATCCATATTTTAAAAGGAATCCTCATTTCTGATGAATGCAGATTGCCTTTGCTGCTGTTAAGATGAGGGCTCCTTATATTACCTGTTTCTTTCAAACGTTTTCTCCTGTTCTAGGCATTCCTTGGCCAAGATGATTGGTCAGCAAGCAACAAGCTGCAGGGGTATTTGGTGTACAAAAATACCCAGATAGTTTGTTCTCTTTCACCCAAGGTTGGAGTGCTTATAGCCTCTGTTTGGTGCCTCCCTGATTTGGCATGAGTCCATATTGATGCCACTGTACATTATGCTACTGTGCCACCTAGTCCATTGGTTCTTGATAGATAAAGCATTTTGTCAAATTCTTTATTTAATGCACAGTATAATGGAAAAATTTGAAAGATTTGAGTTTGACATGTTTGTAAACAGTACAGATCGCTTGCAAACTTGCTCAGGCTTTCCATATTTCTAGCTTGGTAGCCTTTGATGTCATTACTCAGACCTAGCAGGTGTGCACCTAAAGTCTGACATCTGGTGGTCAGAGTGTTAGCTGCTATGCAAAGGCTTAAATCTTCCACTTCCTCATTTTACTACTTTTAGTATTTTGTGGTATGTGGAGAATGTTATGACTAAACATACATTAATTACAATATAAGGCTGTTTCCATTCTTTAAATTGAATCATATTTTACACATCAGACTCCCACCTCTTCCACCAGCCATTGCTAGATAGGGTGTTACTTGATACACCTTTATTCTTTTCTCATCAAAACAAACTGGCTGTTGAACAGAACATGTGTTTACTACTATGGAGTGGGAGAGATCATATGGATAATGATGCTGATGTCAAAATGCCTTAAAAGGGATTGTCCAGGGTGACTCACTCCCTGTACAGGAAGGTACCAACTCAGCAAGTTGCAGTGTCTGAGGGATGCCTTTGTTTTGAAAATTGATCCCTTTAATTGACAGGTAACTTTTTAGATAAGAAAATTCTATCTTTGTTAATTTCAGGCCTTAACAGTAATGTTCAACATTTAAAAATTGGTCTAAGAGTAAATGAAAGAGGTGAAATAGCTATCAAGTACTTATGTACTGAAAAGGCATTAGAAAATAGAATTATTTCTTTATTCTACAGCCTTGCAGCTATGCAAGGTTATGCCACGATTGCCAATAGAGAAAAATACAGTGCCAAAATGTGTCCCATATTTTGCCAAGTGCTTTAAAAGAACCTTCCTTGGGCTGACATTTCTTTACCTTGTCAACAAGCTAGTTACTTCCTAAACAATATTGTCTACCTTTGAGAAGCTTTTATTAATTTGTGAATTAAATATTTTTTCTTCAGTTTTTTTTGAAGTATTTGTTTTAGTATCTTTATTCTCACCATTTTTGTTTTTTTAAAAAAAGTTGTTTATAATTTCAAATTTAGTTTGAGTTCATTTGATACAGAATTTTTGCATAAGCAGTTGTCTTATTAAATGAAATCAAATTTAAAAACAAAACCTCTCCATCTATATCAGAAGATCCTAGAGTTCAAGTCTTGCATAGAATATGTTCAGGTTTTCATGGTAGCTGGACATTAAAATTAAATCAAATTTTTATCCTACTGTCATTGTATGTCATCCTGCTCTTTCTGCTTGGGGTTCTTCACCAGCTCCAAAATAAATTGTCTGCAATGGGGGAGCTCATCCTGCAAGAGTGAGGCCAGAGGTCAACCCACATTGAGAATTGAAGTGCCACACGAATGCTTGTGATTAGGGTTCATCTCTTGACCCAGTCTTGTGGAGTTGAAATGACAGTGCTGGTCTGGTTGCTTAATTTTTTTTAAAAATTGAGTGATTCTAAATCTGAATCCATACCTGCTAAGTATTTCCAGCATTTTCTATTTTTATTATGAATCCATTTAACTTGGAGCTGTACAGGTACATCATTTAGTGCCCCTCAAGTTGAGTGTTCCAGAAATTCTCAGCTATTCAATGAAAGGCTGTTTCCAGTGGTAAAACTAAATGGAGCATTATTTTAAAACTCGCTCAGTGAGAACAGTTTTGTTTGTTATTTTGCATCATGTTACCAGATCAGGTTGTCATGCAGGACCAGAGATGTACTGTATATCTACACATCCTGATACTTGCTACAAGTTGAAATACAGAACCAGCATGTGTGTTTTTTAAACATTGAAGTAGGTAACAACCACATCAAACAATTATGAAATAGTACAATGAAGAAATGGAAGCTGGATCATCACAGTAAAAACACAAGTAAAGTTGTCTTTTTAAGGTTGGGGTGAGAAAAGATTGAGTACTCTTATGCAAATTATGAACTGGCCTGAAGAGCGTTCTGCAACTGGGACAAGAGTGGTGGTGCTTCATGTTGAAATTCCCTAGATGTGCCCTAGAAACAGTAATGGGAGATAACGTATGGTGCAATTAAATATTTCTCCAGTGTGGATCTTCTGGTTGATAAACATTTGTTTTTAAATTGTCTCAGGTTATGAACAAACTGATCTGGTAATTCCAATCTATAGAGACTATAAATATTTGTTTTAAATTTATGTAAATCAGCTTCGATGTCTGTCAGATTGCTGCCAACCCATTAGGTAAATAATTTTCAGCATTATTGCATGAAGTAGGTCGTACTTAAATGCTGTACAACACTAGTAAATCTGTATGAAAATTTTTTGCAGCTTTGATTGCTACCCAAGACTTTGAAGTGTTGCTTTATATCTCAATAAATTAACATTGGCCCCTTCCCGTTTTAAATATCAGCACTGTCTTATAAATAGTCAAATTGTTCTGAAAAATGTACTAGTTACTATTTAGAAACTACAGGTAGTTTTTAGATGGGTATGTTTCTATGCTGATTTTTTTTTTTGGCAGTATACAATACCAGCACCAATTTAGTATTGTACAAGTACAGTTGCACTGTCCAATTGCATCACAACAGAGTAGAAAGTTTATGTAAATATATGCATGGAGAGCATTATATTGCTTCCAACTTTTTTTTTCTGAAGAGCTGAAAGATAGCTGTTTTTAGGTTGTGGGCATTTTTAACGTGATATAATGGCAGAATATCTTTTTTTCCAAACTTCTAAGCTGTCCTGATGCTCCAGAGTTTATTTAATGAGTAGCTGAGCCATATGCACCAGCCATGTCCCAGATTTGATCTCTGGTCTAGGCAGTAGGAGTGCTGCAATTGGGTACATGGCCCTGGTTCAGGGAGGAGAAAATCTGCTAGGGTTCCTGTTTCCCTGATCATCTGGAAACGTTTCTCCTGGAACTGCCCATGTGGATATTAGGTGAGAATGGTATCGGGCTTCAATTTGATGGCCCGACTGTTAAGTCACGTGTGATAGTCTATTTAAGTACTGGAGGGTGTCTAGTGCCTATGGATCCCATACCCCAGCAGGACGTTGATGCTTTCAGGAGAGGAGCTGAAAAAAATGTTAAACTGTAGACTTTGGATTGTGGTAAATATGCTGCTGGTGGTACCAAAAACCACCTGAGGTGATCTTGCCTCCAGTGATGGTAGCCTCCACTGACTCCACTTGTGAAAAATCACAATCTTCTGTTTTTTTCTATCTGGCAGTCTAGGGTTCCCAAACTCCCTTAAGCCTGAGGGTGGGAATTTGAGCGCATCTGCCACACAACTGGTCTAGTCATCGGTTGCCGGTTTTTAAACCATGATGAACAGTGTTGTGCTTGCCCTGCTCAGCTTCACTCCAGGACCATGGAGGGCAGGGACAACTCGCTGGTCCTTTTTCTCAATTACGAAATACCACCTCAACCCATTTTCCTTGCCCCCTCCACCCTTCTCTTCGCTAATTGCAGAAAATTTGAAGAGCTCATGGGTTTACTTTACAAGGATTGAGATTACCTGTGCTGCTGCTTCTACTGCTACCTCCTGCTCCTGACTTGTCCCCAGCCCTTCTTTCTCTTTCACCCACCCTACATCCTGTTGCCCCCATCATTCTGCAGTTTTTCTTTCATCTCCCTCCAAGCTCACCTGTTCGATGACTCTCACCCTCTGCTCTCTTGATCTCTTCTCTATTAAATGCCTGATAACTGGACTATTGCTCCCGGCCCCCATGGTTGCCAACTTTGTAAACGTCTCTTCACTCAAGCACTGTCCTTTTAAAGCCGACATCATCCTCACAAACATTTCAAAAAGGCTTGCCCTCAACCACCTGTCCTCCTACTACCACCATCATTTGCCTTGGTCCCACTCTCTGGAATTCCCTCCAATAATCCCTTTGTCTTTCCGTTTCTCTCCCTGCCTTTGTAAAAACCTTCTCAAATCCTATCCTTTTGATCAAGCTTTCAATCACCTTGTAATTAACTCTTGCACTATGGCTTGTGGTCTGCTTCTTTATTTTTCAAATTTTCCTTCCCATCACCCCCTCCTTCAGTAAAGTGGCTTAAGATTTTTTATGGTTGACGCTGTATAAATGCAAGTTGCTGCAATTTAATGCCTCATTTTATTGTATAGAGCCACATGTGAAGATTTGCACTGTTATTTGGGCCAGTTGTATAGCGTTGTGCCGTGTTTGTTTTGCACACTTTTTGGGGGACGTATATTGCAGTGCAATTTTTGTACTATTTTTCACCCATTCTGTAGTCTCTGGCTGGGTGATGTGTTCTTGCAGCATAACCCGTTTTATCAAGTTAGGTACCAAGATGCTTGAGAGTGGCTCAGATTTTGCTCCCGTTTTCTTAGATCAGGAATTTGGAGAATCCAATATGCATATTGTCTTGTTATTGATGCCTGTTGGTGAATGAATGTGCTGCGCCACCCATTTCTTTCCAATTTTCAGTTTCCTAACTCTAGTTTCTGGTTAGAATCAGACTTGCTAAACGGTAGTCTCCTTTAGGACAAAATCACAACTTTCATTTATTCAGTACCTTTTTAATGTAGAAAAATGGCCCAGGGTGCTTCAAGAGACATAATCCAAAAAAATTAATGCTGTGCCAAAGGAGGAGATATTAGGATGACTTAGAGGTGGAGTTTAAGGAGGATCTTTAAAGAGGCAAGGGATGCAGAGATTTTCAAGGAGGCAGTTCCAGAGCATAAGGTCTAGGCGGCTGAAGGTATGGCTGCCAGTGGGGCGGAGGTGATGCACTAAAGGTCAGAGTCAGAGGAATGGGGAACTTGGGTGGGGAGGGTAATTGTGCTGGAAGGAGTTCTAGAAATAGGGAAGGGCAAGGTCATGAAAGGATTTAAACATAAAAATTTTAAATTTCAGGTGCTGGGACCGGGAGCCAATTATCTTAGCGAGCACAGAGCTGATGGGTGAGTGGGACTTGGTGCGGGATAGGTTATGGAGGGTCGAGGATGGAAAGTTTACCAGGAGAGCATTGAAATAGTTGAGTCTGGAGATGACAAAAGCGCCGATGTCTTGTGACAACCAGCATGCACTGATCTCACCAGCCTCCTGAATCAAGGAAAGTGCATGCGAACAACGAGAGGGGCCATCCTTTCCTGCCCAAGCGCCGAGTGCATACTCCTACAGTGGCTGCTGGCAACTCCATCTCCTGACCCTGCTGCCGTCTTTCCCTCAGCTTCTGGTGGGGGATCTGTTTCTTTGAGGAGCTTTGGCATTGGGGAGTGAAGGTGGATGGCTGTCCTGGATGTCTCTGCTGCTCTAGAGTGAAGGACAGGCCTGAGAGTCCCAGCTATCAATCAGTCTTCCTGCAGACTCGCTGCTGAACCAGAAAACTGCAGTTTCACTCCTATAAATGACCTGTTGTGTTTTCCCTCCCAAATGTTCTCAATCCGTTCTAAGACTTGCCTTTGAAAGCTTCAACATACTAGCACAACCTGTCATAACATTACCCTCCTTTTTTGCCCTGTGACTGTCCTAATACTGGTAGGTAGAACTGAGAAACGCAGTTCATTACTGAAGTTACACTCTGCTCCCAGTGTGAGTGGTTTGAAATGAAACAGGAATTTAGACTGCAAAACTGTTAAATGAACAGAGTTGAATGTGGGAGAGGGATTCTTAGCATGGTTGCAGCTGATTAGGTGCTGATGATCTCAGCTGGTTCCTTAAGATTGTTGAGAATTTTTACAGTACATACATTAACCATTTTGAAAATAAAGACACCTGCAAAAAAAAAATGATGCCAGTCCCTAAGGTGTCTTTATTTTACAGGTTTCACTGTATTTTAAATGGTTACAGCAGTTGATTTTCTGTTATGTTAATTCTGATTTTTTGGGTTATCATTCATATAAACAAATAGCAAGTTTTGGAAGGACAGTAATATTCAAATTTGGAGAATTGTGAATACAGGTCCTGATTTTAAACAAGCATATTGCAGTATTGTGTAGAGATAGTTAAAGAAGGAAATATGCAAATTAGGTTCATCTTGAGCTTTACATAGAAAATAGGAGCAGGAGTAGGGCATTCGGCCCTTCAAGCCTGCTCCACCATTCAGTATGATGGCTGATCCCCTATCTCAATACCATATAAAAACTAGGTGGACAGCAAAGATAAATAGCTATCTTCCCACATTAGGTAGAGATTTTATTTATCTGTCAGCAATGGATAAGAAACGCAGTAATTGCCAGGAGCTAGTTTTAAAAAAAACACTTACTTCATTGTAAACCATCTTTCCAGAGGCAAACTGCTTTCCAGATTCTTTCAGTCGAGATATGACATTCTACCCCTTGCAATAAAATAACCTCTGACTCGTGGTGAGCAATACCGCGAGATAACAGCTAGTTATTGGCAGTGTGATCTTCAGCAAAAAGGTTATTTTTCATTAATTATCTTAACAATACCCTCCCTTTTTATTGACAGCACACCACTGAAGTTGATATGGGTGATCACCGCCACATTAGATTTTTCAGAATTGGATGTCATCTAATATAATCAAAGGTGTATATTATCACAGTACGGTGACACGTAATATATAGGAGAGATCGTTTCCTATTTGGAAAAATGAGATTAAATAGATGGTGACTGATACTAATTTATGGTTTTTCAAATTTTATTTAATATAGTTTGGCATGTAAGTAATCTATTATAATTTCTTGTCTAATGTAGATTGGGTTTGAGTCTATATTGAACTATCAGTCAGCTTTCTTGTTGATATATTGGTCTGCTTGCAAAACCTTTTTCCCAACTCCAGTTTTCTCATTCCAAAAAAATTCCACAATCACATTCCACCCAAAATTAAGCTGATAGCTGCTATACATTTCCTCACCCACTATAGACCCTTAAAAAAAATGATCACTGAACAAAAACAAATGATTCAGAAAAAAATATAACTTGCTTAACATGACAACTTGCAAAGTCCAATACACTCTACCAGCCCTTAACATCCTCAAGCTTATGTCAACCCTTATGTGCTGTAGTCTTGGGTGCCCGACTGAGGCTTGTCATTTTGAGTCAAAGAATTACACAACTGCTCCTGAGGTACTGTAAGGCCCAGTCTCCATCACAGTGCTTGTACTGAAGCTGATGTAACCCAGGCAAGCAACTAAGCTATGCCTCCAAGGGGCTTTCATGTAGCTCCAATGTTCTGTTTTCCCAGCTCCCTGTTTCACTCACTGCAGCCCAAAGTCTCACTCTTGTTGCCTCCCCCAACCTAAACGTGATTTGGTTGCACTTTGTTACCTAGACTTCTCTCCTGATTTATATACCCTGCTTAATCTGCTCCCGCTCCCTGTATAAATCCTTCTCTCATCATTGTCCCACCCTCAAATCGAGGTGTCTCGTTATACCTGCCTTAGTACTGCTACGTTTCCAGCCCTGGATTTCTCCTCCGGCTCCTTTCTATATTAATAATACAGGGAGAATATTGTTTTAAGAAATGTTAACTTGCTATAGGATAGTATGTAATTCCAAACATGTTTAGGTTGTTAAGGATGAAGTTAATTGCAATTTTGCTCAAGTAAGCCTATTTTTATACAATAGAAGAAATCACATCATTGTATTGAGTGCAAAACTAAATTCAGAATTGCAAGCCAAAAACAGAAATTTTAAAAACTGATGTGGAAACCCAAAAAATACCAAAAATTAGTGAGTGTCTTATTGTATGTTTTGTAATATTTTTGTCCATAAGCAATACCAAGGCAGATCAAGTAGCGTTGTCCTGCTTGCTTCAATGCCTGACACTGAAATGTTGATGTAAACTTTGTGTGTTAAACTCAGAGTTCACAGCAAAGTTTCTAGGAATGTAATTCAACTGCCAAGTTACTCCCAAGTGTTGATGAATAATTTCTGTGTGGGACTTGTTTTGGCAACTAGTGCCGCTGGTTTCTATTGAGTCAACTAAAGAGAGTTGGAGCAATGACCAGTGTTAATGAATATTCTTAAACAATAGTCCATTTCAAGTTGATAGTTGTGGGTTTAAAGTTTCTTTTTTTATTATAAATGTGTTTGCATTTCTCAATTTCTATCTTGGCAAGGCAGCGTAGCAACAAGTCCATGGAAAAGCCTGAGTCAATGTGCTTTGGTTTGCTCTAATGAAATTTAATTTTTTTCTTTGTTCACTGCTGAGTTGATTTATGAAGTTCATAAAAAACTGAATTAATGTTTTCCCCAATATAATTTTTTCCTTGTAAATCATTCTGTATCTCAGCATCTTTGATCACCATTTTCTGTGTGCTCATGAATGCATTTGCATCTTGCCACCATAGTAAGATTGTAAAAGTTGCTAAAACGCCTCATTGCTACTAGTTTTATACAGATTTCTTGAAGAGCTTGTCACAGTTGGTCATTGGTCTGATTCTTTACAGCACTCTGCTGTGCTGATTGCCAGTTTGAAAATTGGCAAAATACCAACTGTTTCGCATTAACCAAACTGAAGTACATTTTGAGGTAATTTGCTTAATGCACATGCTGTTTGAAACTAGTAAAGATGAAAGTCTGTGGCAGCTCTGTTTTCCCCTCTAGCCCAACTAAACATCAACAATACATGCAAAATTACATGGTCCTGGAAGAAAATGTATTGAAGTGGTATTTCACCACTTTGTTTTGGGAATGTGCTCAGTGTTTGTCTTGGCAGCAGTTGTTTCTGATGTTAAGTCAGGAAAAGTTATGTGCATTTTTTCTTCACCTCCCTCCGCGTTCTTTGGATTTGTTACTTGCATTATTCTAGTCTTTTGCAAAATTTTTGTGGTATTTGTAAAAACAATCTTAAAGCAACAATTATGACTGAATAGAAATAGTAAATGATTGATTTGAAAAGGGGAATAAGGGACTGTCATGTACCGTTCACTATATCTTACTTGCATTTCATTTCAATAATACCTGCATAACCATAAAACTCAGCCATGGCTTTCCACAGAATCATACCTTGAGACGGGGCTCTATCCTGCATTTCGTAGAGCAAATCCTGGTAAACTAGCAGGTGCTGATAAAGCCCTCATCTGTGTGGGCTGCACACCGTTGTGTGATGTGAACTCATTTCTTGCCATGATGCGTTTTAGGGGAAGCTATATAAGTACATGAGGGAGAAAGGAATAGAAGGATATGTTGATAGGGTGCGATGAAGTAAGGTGGGAGGAGGCTTGTATGGAGCATAAACACTGGCATAGACTTGTCGGACCGAATGGACTGGCCAACCTTTTTATTTCCACTTCCTGACCACGCCACGCCCTGCCCCGCCCCCCCCCCATCAAATTAAACATTTATTTCCAAAAACAAGCCAAAGTCCAAAAATAACAACCCACCCACCTTCAAGATTCATTATACGCTTGAATGTGACAGATCCATAACAGAGAATCAGGAGGGCAATAAGAACTTAAAGTGCTTGTATATTTACAGCCTTAGTGAAGTGTTATTAATAGGGAAACTGCTTTAGTGCAGCAAAAACTGCTTGTAGGTTAGAAAATACTTTTTCTTGCAGATGTGGGTCAGTTCCAGCTCCTCCTTTTCACCAACACTATTTTCAATCCCGTATTTAGAAATGCCTCTGCCCACTAAACAGCAAGGCAAGTTTTCGGGTGGTACGTTAACCAGTTGGTTTTGCAGGTGCTCTGTTGACTGGAATTGTTGAATGGAAGTGTTAATGAGCAGAACTGAATGCGTCTGTGTCAGATAGCCTTGCAGTTGGCATGCACTCAAACACTTGGCTATTAGTAGTGGTCATGTCTGCAGATAAGTATGTAGAAATGCTGATTAATAGAAACATTTGTGGTGCATAACCATTTGAGACGCTCTCTAGCCTTTACAGAATGGGAATTCTCCGCTGTACAACTGCAGTTGGAGTATAAAGTTTAACTGGAGAGAATTTCAGCTGTTTAGTTCCTGTTTTAAAATACTGAGGGGTTGGGGATATATCATGCCTGGTAAAAGGCAAAACACAATCAACTTTCAAGGTATGTGGTAATATTTTTGTACCACATGCAAGATCATGAGAAAGCTGCATTGTCACCAGTTGCAAGTGTAACATGGACTCTGATTCCCCTGACCCAAAATAAATATACCTGGCAGTAACACTTCAAGTTTGCTTTTGCACAACAGCTGTTTTCATTTAAATTCCATGAGACCAGCGTCCATGAGCCGGTTGACACTGTTTACACGACTAATCCCAGTTTCCTTAACCTGGCAGCAACCAACAACAACTTGCATTTATATAGTGCCTTTAACGTAGTAAAATATTCCAAGGCACTTCACAGGAGTGTAATCAGACAAAATAAATTAACATGGAGCCAAAGAAGAAAGCATTAGAAAAGGTACGCAAAAGCTTGGTGATAGAGAAGTTTTAAGGAGCGTCTTAGAGGAGAGAGGGGTGAAAAGGCAGAGGGGTTTAGGGAGGGATTTCCAGAGCTTAGGGCCGAGACAGCTGAAGGCACAGCCGCTAGTGATATGGCAAAGGAAGTCGGGGATCCACAAGAGGTCAGAATTGGAGGAACATGGAGTCCCCAGAGGGTTGTAAGGCTGGAGAAGGTTGCAGAGAAAAGGAGGGGCGAGGCCATGGAGGGATTTGAGAACATGGATGAGAATTTTGAATTTGTGACATCGGTGGATTGTGAGCCAATGTAAGTCAGCGAGCACAGGGACGATGGGTGAACGGGACTTGGTGTGGGTTAGGATATGGGTAGCAGAGTTCTGGATGAGCTAAAGTTTATGGAGGGTGGAAGTTAGGAGGCTGACCAGGAGAGCATAGGAATACTCGAGCCTGCTGATAACACAGGCGTGGATGAGGATTTCAGCAGCAGATAGGCGGGAGCGAAGCCGGGCGAATATTAGAGGTAGAAATGATGGCGAGAATATGGGGTCAGGTGCTCAGCGCAGAGTCGAATAGGACGTGAGGTTGCAAACAGTCTGGTTCAGACTGAGACAGTGGCCAGGGAGGGGTTGGAATCGGTGGCGTGGGCTGATGACAATGGCTTCGGTCTTCCCAGTGTTTAATTGGAGGAAATTTCTGCTCATCAAGTACTGGATGTCTGACAAGCAGCCTGACCATATTGAATAGAGACAATATTCGGCCTAATACTGAATCGTTTTCAGTCGAGGGGTTGATAGAGGTGATGTGGTAGAGCTGGATGTCCTCTGCGTATATGCGGAACATGACGTGTCTTTGGATGCTGCCGCTGAGGAACAGATGAGAAACAGGAGTGGGGCAAGGATAGATCCTTGCGGGACTCCAGAGGTAACTGAGGAGGAAGAGAAGTCATTGCAGGAGATTCTCTGGCTACGACTGGATGGATGAGAATAGAACCAGGTGAGGGCAGTCCCACTCAGCTGGAAAACGGAGGAGAGGTGTTGAAGGAGATCCGTAGACACAGACAAGTTTGTGGAATGGGCAGATAAGTGACAAGACGTGATTTAATGGCAAAATGTGAGATGCTCCATTTTTGGGAGGAAAAACAAGTTTGGGTGTATAGTCCTAATGAAAAGATGCTTTAAAAAAAAATGGAGGGATCCAAAGACCTAATTTATTAGAAGTACGTGTACAGGTAAATAAAGCCATAAAAATGCCAGTGACATTGTGGGTTTTATAAGTCGGGGCATAGAGCAAAAAAGCCATGATAAATTTGTCCATTGCAGTGGTTAGGCCACTGCGTACTGTATGCAGCTTTCAGTGCCCCATTATGGAAAGGACTTCTAAAGTCATAGCGAATGTACAGTGTATCACTAGGATTATACCGGTGATGTGAAACTTCCCCCTGCCTTGGTCGCGTCCCTTCCCCCTGCCTTGGTCGCGTCCCTTCCCCCTGCCTTGGTCGCGTCCCTTCCCCCTGCCTTGGTCGCGTCCCTTCCCCCTGCCTTGGTCGCGTCCCTTCCCCCTGCCTTGGTCGCGTCCCTTCCCCCTGCCTTGGTCGCGTCCCTTCCCCCTGCCTTGGTCGCGTCCCTTCCCCCTGCCTTGGTCGCGTCCCTTCCCCCTGCCTTGGTCGCGTCCCTTCCCCCTGCCTTGGTCGCGTCCCTTCCCCCTGCCTTGGTCGCGTCCCTTCCCCCTGCCTTGGTCGCGTCCCTTCCCCCTGCCTTGGTCGCGTCCCTTCCCCCTGCCTTGGTCGCGTCCCTTCCCCCTGCCTTGGTCGCGTCCCTTCCCCCTGCCTTGGTCGCGTCCCTTCCCCCTGCCTTGGTCGCGTCCCTTCCCCCTGCCTTGGTCGCGTCCCTTCCCCCTGCCTTGGTCGCGTCCCTTCCCCCTGCCTTGGTCGCGTCCCTTCCCCCTGCCTTGGTCGCGTCCCTTCCCCCTGCCTTGGTCGCGTCCCTTCCCCCTGCCTTGGTCGCGTCCCTTCCCCCTGCCTTGGTCGCGTCCCTTCCCCCTGCCTTGGTCGCGTCCCTTCCCCCTGCCTTGGTCGCGTCCCTTCCCCCTGCCTTGGTCGCGTCCCTTCCCCCTGCCTTGGTCGCGTCCCTTCCCCCTGCCTTGGTCGCGTCCCTTCCCCCTGCCTTGGTCGCGTCCCTTCCCCCTGCCTTGGTCGCGTCCCTTCCCCCTGCCTTGGTCGCGTCCCTTCCCCCTGCCTTGGTCGCGTCCCTTCCCCCTGCCTTGGTCGCGTCCCTTCCCCCTGCCTTGGTCGCGTCCCTTCCCCCTGCCTTGGTCGCGTCCCTTCCCCCTGCCTTGGTCGCGTCCCTTCCCCCTGCCTTGGTCGCGTCCCTTCCCCCTGCCTTGGTCGCGTCCCTTCCCCCTGCCTTGGTCGCGTCCCTTCCCCCTGCCTTGGTCGCGTCCCTTCCCCCTGCCTTGGTCGCGTCCCTTCCCCCTGCCTTGGTCGCGTCCCTTCCCCCTGCCTTGGTCGCGTCCCTTCCCCCTGCCTTGGTCGCGTCCCTTCCCCCTGCCTTGGTCGCGTCCCTTCCCCCTGCCTTGGTCGCGTCCCTTCCCCCTGCCTTGGTCGCGTCCCTTCCCCCTGCCTTGGTCGCGTCCCTTCCCCCTGCCTTGGTCGCGTCCCTTCCCCCTGCCTTGGTCGCGTCCCTTCCCCCTGCCTTGGTCGCGTCCCTTCCCCCTGCCTTGGTCGCGTCCCTTCCCCCTGCCTTGGTCGCGTCCCTTCCCCCTGCCTTGGTCGCGTCCCTTCCCCCTGCCTTGGTCGCGTCCCTTCCCCCTGCCTTGGTCGCGTCCCTTCCCCCTGCCTTGGTCGCGTCCCTTCCCCCTGCCTTGGTCGCGTCCCTTCCCCCTGCCTTGGTCGCGTCCCTTCCCCCTGCCTTGGTCGCGTCCCTTCCCCCTGCCTTGGTCGCGTCCCTTCCCCCTGCCTTGGTCCATGCTGAGGTATTGAACAAGATTAAATGTTTCGCTATTATGGTAGCATTTCCTGGGGACTGGGCCTATATGTCTTTTCCTCTTGCTCTTCTTCCTGCCCTCCTCTTCCTCCTGTAACCCACTCCTCTTCTGATCTCTTATTGGTCTGCAGTTTGCTCCCATCTTTTTCTGTCTTCTCCTCCAAGCTCATTGCTTCCAGTAGACCTATCTCCTCCCTCGGTCTCCACAACGCCTAACTATGCATTGTGAACCAAACTGAACTTCAGAAATTGAGGTAAGTCCATACTTTATATCTAAACCCAAAAGGCTTCTGATTAACGAGCAGTCAATCTATCAAGAAAAAAGAAACACTGGTGCATGTTACATGAATAATCATTTGATGTGTTGTGATTCACAGCTGGTCCAGGCCTTGCACATCTATTGATACTTGAGCAAACATAATTTGATTAGCACTTAAGACAACATGTCTGTATCCTGGCTTACCTACAGATTGAAGAACCTATCTGCATTCTCACAGACAGCTGAGCTCTGGACCTCATGTCTTTCCTTACTAAACTACAACATCCATCTTCACTCTAGTTATTTCTTAAAAACACATTTGCCCTGCATATTTGATGTCCTGTCTATATATCAAAAATCTTAAGTCTGTGAACGCTTTCTGTCAACTTTTTCTATTATAAATTTGTATGCATATTTATAATGGGAATGGAACTTGCTTATGTAAACTTGTCACACTGTCATTATACTCCCTTGCCAGTGGTGCCACTGTAGCCAGTTTTGCACTCCCCAGTTTTTTTTGTCTATACTGTAGAGAAACTCCTATGTTGCAGAAAACTCTACTTCCCGAATCACAGTTTTTGTCTAAGTATTAGATAAAAATAAGTAAGGACAGAATGCATGACTAAAATGAGAACTGAATTACATCTACTTGCCCTGGTCCAGTTATCTACTGACCTTTTAACCCCACTTCACCTGAAGACTACCCTTTGTCTTGACTCCTTGTGTGTAATGCCAGGGAGATTAATGATATTTTAAAATGTTGCTTCTGCAGGCACTTCCTGTCAACTTTTTCAATCAGAAATTCCTACGTCCACACTTGCAAAGGAAACTGTCGTAGTAAGCTTATCGCCCCTTAGTTTTGAATCTCTCAGTTCCTCAGAATGTACTGCAGAGAAACTCTTATGTAACAACCAACTCTATTCCTCTGCTTCCCAAATGACTAAATTTTGCTACTTAACTATAAGTAATACCAAAATATTATGACAATAAGTCAGAATATATGACTTCAGATTGAGGACTGAATTATGTCTGTATGGCCTGCTCCAATTATCCTCTGCCCTCTAACTTCACATCACCTGAAGTCTGCATTTGGTCTTGACTCCCTGGGTGGGGTGCAATGCCACGGGAGATTGACTAGTAAGCTTTTGTCACGTTCTGCATTAAATTTTTTGTTCTGTAAGTGTGTAGTTTGTGGTCTTCAATAATGCATTGCAAAGGCTGCATATTTATTACTGGTTATCTTGATTGGCTAAGTAATACACTTTACTTTTAGACTGAGTTCAGCCAGTCACTGAAATCTAATGTTCTTAATACTTTAGCCAGATTAATGAAACAAAAATTTAAGCAATTTTTTAAAAAAAGGCAGTGCTTATCATTTGAAAACAAAAAACTGTGTATGCTGGAATTCTGAACCAAGAACAGAAACTGCTGGAAACACTGTCAGTCAGCATCTGTGGAACAAATAAGGTGATGTTTTGGGTGTAGACCCTCAAAACGGGAAGAAATTACAGATGGACGGCATTTAAAAAGGAACAGAGCAATGGAAGAGAGGAATGTGCACGCACACACAGAAATAATGACCTGTGAAGTGGAAAACGAGATGGTTAAATGGCTGAAGTGTGTGTTCCAAAATACTGAATTGTACAATATAATTTATTGAGTACAAAAGCATAGATCGGAATAATGAAACTAAATTACTGAGGACTCTTACTGGCCATTCCTGCCAGAAATTACAATGCCATTTGACCTTCAAAGGGTATAGTTATACAACATCTGTCAGCCTCTGACTGGTGTATGTAGTGCATAGTGCTCAGTTGGAAAATGTTACACGACTGATTGCTTTATGCATTGAGGCTAGCAACAATGCATGATTTGAAATCATGCCAGCTGGCCAATTTTTAATGTTGGGCAGCAAGTGAAACTGCCTGCTTTCTTACAATCATTTTTTCTATTCTATACATCCCCCAGAGGTCCAATAAACCCTTTCAAAATCTTAAAGACCTCTAACAGGTCACCCCTCTCTCCTTTTTTCTAGAAAAAAGAGCCCCAGCCTGTTCAGCCTTTCCTGAAAAGTGTATCATCCTTGTGAATCTTATTTGCACCTTCTCCATTGCCTCTCATTTTTATAATGTGGTTAGTGTGGCCTAATCAAGTTCCCTACAAGTTTAACATAACTTCTCTGCTTTTCAATTCTGTCATTCTAGAAATGAATCCCAGCGCATGGTTTGCATTTTATATGGCCTTATGGATCTGCAATGCTACTTTGTGATGTGTATCTGTACCCTTAGATCCCATAACTCATCTACCCCATTTAGACTCTCATTATCCAAGCATTATGTGGCCCCCTCATTCTTCCTACCAAAACACACCACCTCACACTTATCTATATTGAAATTCATTTGCCAATTACACACCCATTCTGCAAGTTAATTAATGTCGTCTTTTATTTTGTCACATTCTTCAGCATTAACTATACCCCCCAATTTGGTGTCATCTGCATATTTTGAAATTGTACTTTTGATTCCATAACGTAAATTATGAACAGCACCTAGCAATAAAATGTAGCTTCGTACCACTCAGGACTTGCATCCGGCGTGTGTGGTGTTGTGACACAGCCCACCACAGATGGCTGCATATCTTGCTTGTGCACTCAGGGGTTGATCACTGACTCAACTTCCAAGTTATGCTGATACTTTCACATCATCCACTTGAAACTGCTGTGCATCAAGATTAAAAGTGGCATTGTAACTGCATCCTAAATTAAAGCTATTTTGGCAGCACAGACAATTTTCCAAAATTCCCTCCATGTATCCAACAAACATTAAAACTCTTGCATATAATTTAGACTTCCTATGAATGTCACACTAGCTTCCTATAATAGTTTTTCTGTTACACTTTAGTTCAAAATAAAATATTAGCAAGTGAGAACCGAAGAGGTAAGGAATGTCGAGTCAAAAGTGAGAAAAGCAGTTGGAAAATTACCAATGAGAAACTACTAAGGACTTATGAAACCAGCCAAACCTGAGTGACATGCCAGGAGAACCTACCGAAAAATAACACCGAAAGGTGATGAACCAGTCAATCGCTCAAAACTCTTGGGGGAAAAAAATGTCCACTATTTTTCTCAGTACCTTATTTCTATGGTCTGTATTAAGGTTTTAAGCAAAAAGCACAAGAAATGCACATTTCACATTAGATTTAAATTTTCCATTATATTTTTTATAATATTGTAAAGCTTTCACTTCAAGCCTACGGCCCCTTCTAAAATCTTGGGCTTCGACTTGATATTTTTGCTCAGAACCTTGACGTCTAAGCCAGTGCAGTGTGCAGTTTCCCAGTATGAATCAGTCGAATTTAGTTAGACCAACTTCTAGAATGATTATCTCCAGCTTGCAGCAGCATCTGCTTGGTTGTTTCCTAAAATTATTTGGGGGGGAAAAAGCTAAAGGAATAATTTCAAAATCTTTGTCAAGTAAAGTTTATATGAATGTTTTCTAAAACAGGTTGTGTGTGTGAAAGCAAGAAAAATAATATACTTCAAATCTAACGGAATGTATTGATTCCACAACTGTTACAACTTTTGTATTCAAATGTTTTCCAAAAGCGGGCAAACAATTAGACAGCCACAATTTGTTTTTTCCACTGAGAAAATAAATAAAATGTCCATAAGTGATTCAGTTTGTACACTTTTGGAAAACATTTAAATGGAATAGGATAATGATTTTTCAACTAAACTTTTAAATAAAAGCTAGTTGTTCTTTTACTTAAAGCATGTTGAGCTGAGAGGGAGCCTTTTCTCATCCTTAAAATCAAAGAAAGGAATTATATTTTGAAAGCTTTAGGTAACTAAAAAACGATCTTGCTAACATCACCTCTGTTTTGTAATAATCAGAATGCCCCAGAAGTTAACAGCGCTCACTGTTTATGCGCAAATTGGACAGCAACCTCTGGTGATCGCGCAAGCGTAGTTCATAGAATCTTAGAAATTTACGGCACAGAAGGAGGCCATTTGGCCCATCGTGTTTGAGCTGGCTGAAAAAGAGCTATCCGGCCTAGTCCCGCTTTCCAGCTCTTGGTCCGTAGCCCTGTAGGTTACAGCACTCCAAGTGCATATCCAAGTACTTTTTAAATGCGATGAGGGTTTCTGCCTCTACCTTTCAGGCAGTGAGTTTCAGACCCCCACCACCCTCTGGGTGTAAAAATTTCTCTTCAGCTCCCCTCTAATCTTTCTACCAATTACCTTAAATCTATGCCCCTGACCCCCCCCCCCCACTAAGGAAAATAGGTCCTTCCTATCCACTCTACTTAGGCCCCTTGTAACTTAATACTCCTCAATTAAATCTCCCCTCAGTCTCTCTCTTCCAAAGAAAACAACCCCAGTAATCCAATCTTTCGTCATAGCTAAAATTCTCCAGTCCTGGCAACATTCTGATAAATCTCCTCTGTACCCTCTAGTGCAATCACATCTTTTTTATAATGTGATGACCAGAATTGCACGCAGTACTCTAGCTGTGGCCTAGCTAGTGTTTTATACAGTTCTAGCATAACCTCCCTGCTCTTATATTCTATGCCTTGCTAATAAAGGAAAGTATCCCGTATGCCGCCGTAACCACCTTATCTACCTGTCCTGCTACCTTCAGGGATCTGTGAACGTGCATTTAAAGGTCCCTCTGTTCCTCTACGCCTCTCAGTATCCTTCCATTTATTGTGTTTTCGGCCCTGCCCAAATGCATTTCCTCACACTTTGGATTGAATTCCATTTGCCACATTTCTGCCCACCTGACTAGTCCATTGATATCTTCCTGCAGTCTACAGCTTTCTTCCTCATTATCAACCACACGGCCAACTTTTGTATTATCTGCAAACTTCTTAATCGTGTCCCCTACATTTAAGTCTAAATCATTGATTGAGAGATATATATATACTACAAAAAGCATGGGACCTAGTACTGAGCCCTGCGGACCTCCACTGGAAACAGCCTTCTAGTCACAAGAACATCTGTCAACCATTACCCTTTGCTTCCTACCACTGAGCCAATTCTGGATCCAACTTGCCACTTTCCCTTGGATCCCATGGGCTTTCAATTTTCTGATCAATCTGCCATGTTGGGCCTTGCTAAAAGCCTTGCTAAAATCCATGCAGTTAAACTCAAATCCAGAAGTTGTTGTCAAAGATGTGCTGCCCCTCCATCAGCTTCGCGAAAACGGCATCTCGCTATCTGACTCACCATTCAAATACATTGAACGGCGTAAAGTTCCTGTACTTATGTGGTATCTATGGACTAAACTCTCCACAAAAAGTTAGGGCTTGTCCATTCCAGTCTAAGTACTCTTTTTAATGATGTGATAATTCTTCATTACTGCCAAACAGCGCCTCTGGCACAGAAAATTAACTTTTACAAGTGTGGAGTCTCTTTCTTTCAGCTTTTAATTGTTGGAGATTTAAAAACATTTTAAAAAAAAATTTATAATCTTTTTTTCTTTGTCTCTTTTTTTTCTTTCTTAACCCAATCTTTCTTTTCCTCTTTATTTCACTTTCTGTACCTGACTTGACAATGAATTCACTATTCTAACTTACACTTCCTGGTTCAGACTGCGCTGCCCGGTAACAATTTTTCAATCTGATTGGTTAAGGTGTTACACAGTTGCTTGCCCTGTTCACACAGGTCTCATGCCCTGTAGAAGGCGCTGCGCCATTTGGATTTCTAACTTACAGTAACTTCCAGCACAAAAGCTTGCCGTTCGTTTGCCGCTCACAGTAAACTCTGGCCCATAGTTTACATTTCCTAACTATAAAATAGGTATGAGGGACAGAGTTGCATAGGCAGAAGGGGGGGAAGAGTGTGTCTTCGTTTGTGAACCAAACCCCAATTTCCAGCTCCATATTGGTGCCAAACAGGATCCCCTCCCTTGCTGCCACACTCCAGGAATCTTCGCCCCAGTTTTATAAAATCCTAGGACTATCCACCAGTGCTACCAAAACCCAGCATTGCCTCCAAGTGCACCTAACTCCCAAATCCTTCTCCAGTTTTGCTAAATACCAAGTAGCTGCACCCAATGGTATACATCGGTATACCATTTTGCTGTGTGACCTCAGGTTTAAAAATTGAGGGATAAAACTTAAATAAAGGAATATATACACCATACATCCCACCCATTTATAGTTTTCACAGAATATAGAAGAGTTGGGGGTATTCGATGTCCAAAGCACTTGTAAAAGTCTTAAAAAAAACCACCATCTAATAAAGATGGAACTTGACATACTCAGTCACTGTGAATCAGTGGTCCTCATGGCTTACATTACGTAATACTGTTGGCGTAAAACAATGTATTCTGACTCGCACTGAGCAATGCCACAGGACAACTGCATATGTATCTCTATCTCCCTCTCTCTTCTCTCCCACATTCATTCAAAATGTTTGTGCTTCACTCAACAAATTACTTATGAAATGCAGTGACCAGTAGAAAAATATGGCAGAGATTGTGCAGCAGTAATATTCTACAAACAACAGATAAGTGATTCGTTAACCTGCTTTTTTGCTGTTGGTTCGGAAACAGAACATCGAGAAACCAAAAATGGAGTAGAATAGTCATCTCGAATTTCAAAAGGAAAAGCCATCCTTGACCTGCCTTGGTGAAATTTTTAAGAAGTGACGAGGGTAGTAATGTAGATGTAATATATTTGGGTTTTCAAAAGACCTTCGATAAGGTAGATTCATGACTAAAGTCAGAGCATGTGGCATTAGGGGAATGGATAGCAAGCTGGCTACAAAACAGAAAACAGAGTAGGGGTTAAGGGTAGCTACTCAGACTGGCAAAAGGTGGGAAGTGCACCACTTCATAATTTACATTAATGATTTGGACTCTGGAATCGAAAGTACAATTTCCATATTTGCAGACGACACCAAATTGGGCTGTATAGTTAATGCTGAGGAAGAATGTGAAAGTACAAGACAACATTAATTAACTTGCAGAATGAGTGTGTAATTGGCAAATGAATTTCGATATAGATGTGAGGTGGTGCATTTTGATAGGAAGAATGAGGAGGCCACATAATGCTTGGATAATGAGTCTAAATGGGGCAAAGGAGTTAAGGGATCTAGGGGTACAGATACACATCACTAAAAGTAACAACACAGGTTAATAAGGCCATATAAAATGCAAACTGAACACGGGTTCATTTCTAGAGTGATAGAATTGAAAAGAAGAGAAGTTATGTTAAATTTGTATAGAACCTTGGTTATACCACACTAACCATATGATAAAAATGATACAGGCACTGGAGAAGATTCTTAAAAGATTCACAAGGATGATACCAGAACTGAGAGGTTAGACTTAGCAGGAAAGGCTGAACAGCTGGATTAAAATCCGATAAATCCCCTGGACCTGATGGTCGACATCCTAGGGTTCTAAAAGAGGTGGCTGCAGAGATAGTGGATGCGTTGGTTATGATCTTCCAAAATTCCCTAGATTCTAGAATGGTCCCAGTGGATTGGAAGATAGCAAATGTAACCCTGCTATTCAAGAAAGGAGGGAGAGAGAAAACAGGGAACTACAAGCCAGTTAGCCTGACATCCGTTATTGGGAAAATGCGGGAATCCATTATTAAGGAAGTGGTAATAGGGCACGTAGAAAATCATATGCCTGACAAAGTCCACACGGTTTTATGAAAGGAAAATCAAGTTTGTCAAATCTATTAGTTTTTTGTGGATGTAACTAGCAGGGTAGATAAGGGGGATCTAGTGGATGCATATTTTGGATTTTCAAAAGGCATTCGATAAGGTGCCATGTGAAAGGTAGTTATGCAAGATAAGGCCTCATGGGGTTGTGGTAATATATTAGCATGGATAGAGGATTGGTTAATGGACAGGAAACAGAGTAGGGATAAACGGGTCATTTTCAGGTTGGGAGGCTGTAACTAGTGGAGTGCTGCAAGGATCAGTGCTTGGGCCTCAGCTGTTTACAATTTATATTAACGACTTAGACGAAGGGACCGAGTGTAATGTATCCAAGTTTGCTGATGGTACAAAGCTAGGTGAGAAAGTAAGCTGTGAGGAGGACAGAGTCTGCAAAGGGATATAGACAGGTTAAGTGAGTGGGCAAGAAGGTGGCAGATGGAGTATAATGTGGGGAAATGTGAGGTTATTCATTGGATGCTGAGTCATTGAGTATATTCAAAGCTGAGATATAGATTTTTGGGCTCCAGGGGAATCGAGGGATATGGGGATTACCATTTCTGGGTATGTCCTGTCACACCAGCAGGACAGACCCACCAAAGGTGGCGGTACAGTGATATGCAGTCAGGAAGGAGTGGCCCTGGGAGTCCTCAACATTGACTCCAGACCCCATGAAATCTCATGGCATCAGGTCAAACATGGGCAAGGAAACCTCCTGCTGATTACCACCTACCGTCCTCCCTCAGCTGATGAATCAGTCCTCCTCCATGTTGAGCACCACTTGGAGGAAGCACTGAGGGTAGCAAGGGCACAGAATGTACTCTGGGTGGGGGACTTCAATGTCCATCACCAAGAGTGGCTCAGTACCACTACTACTGGCCGAGTCCTGAAGGATATAGCTGCCAGACTGGGCCTGCGGCAGGTGGTGAGCGAACCAACACGAGGGAAAAACCTACTTGACCTCATCCTCTCCAATCTACCTGTCACAGCTGCATCTGTCCATGACAGTATTGGTGGGAGTGACCACCGCACAGTCCTTGTGGAGACAAAGTCACGTCTTCACACTGAGGACACCATCCAATGTGTTGTGTGGCACTACCACCGTGCTAAATGGGATAGATTCAGAACAGATTTAGCAGCTCAAAACTGAGCATCCCTGAGTCACTGTCGTCCATCAGCAGCAGCAGACTTGTATTCCAGCACAACCTGTAACCTCATGGCCTGGCATATTCCTCATTCTACCATTACCAACAAGCCAGGGGATCAAACCTGGTTAAATGAGAAGTGTGGAAGTGCATGCCAGGAGCAGCACCAGGTGTACCTAAAAATGTGGTGCTAACCTGGTGAAGATACAACATAGGACTACATGCATGCTAAACAGCGAAGCAACATGCTACACACGGAGCTAAGCGATTCCACAACCAATGGATCAGATCAAAGCTCTGTAGTCCTGCCCACATCTAGTCGTGAATGGTGGTGGACAATTAAACAACTGATGGGAGGAGGAGGCTCTGTTAACATCCCCATCCTCAATGATGGCGGAGTCCAGCATGTGAGTGCAAAAGACAAAGCTGAAGCGTTTGCAACCATCTTCAGCCAGAAGTGCCGAGTGGCTGATCCATCTCAGCCTCCTCCCAATATCCCCACCATCACAGAAACCAGTCTTCAGTCAATTCGATTCACTCCATGTGATATCAATAAACAGCTGAGTGCACTAGATACAGCAAAGGCTATGGGGCCCAACGACATCCCGCCATGAGGTTACAGATTGTGCTGGAATACAAGTCTGCTGCTGCTGATGGCCCACAGTGACTCAGGGATGCTCAGTTTTGAGCTGCTAAATCTGTTTTGAATCTATCCTATTTAGCACGGTGGTAGTGCCACACAACACATTGGATGGTGTCCTCAGTGTGAAGACGGGACTTCGTCTCCACAAGGACTGTGCGGTGGTCACTCCTACCAATACTGTCATGGACAGATGTAGCTGTGACAAGTAGATTGGCGAGGACGAGGTCAAGTAGGTTTTTCCCTCATGTTGGTTCGCTCACCACCTGCCGCAGGCACAGTCTGGCTGAAGACTTGTTCTCCAGAACTAGCGCCCCTAGCCAAAATGTTCCAGTACAGCTATAACATTGGCATCTACCCGACAATGTGGAAAATTGCCCAGGTATATCCTATCCACAAAAAGCAGGACAAATCCAATCTGGCCAATTACTGCCCCATTAGTCTACTCTCAATCATCAGCAAAGTGATAGCACTGTTGACGATACCTTCCATCAAGCGGCACTTACTCAGCAATAACCTACTCACCGATGCTCAGTTTGGGTTCCGCAGGACCACTCGGCTCCAGACCTCATTACAGCCTTGGTCCAAACATGGACAAAAGAGCTGAATTCCAGAGGTGAGGTGAGAGTCATTGCCCTTGACGTCAAGACACATTTGACCAATTTTACTAGGGTTCCTTGGTGTCAAACTCGAAGTCAAAGGGAATCGGGGAAAACTCTCCAGTGGCTGGAGTCATACCTAGCACAAAGGAAGATGCTGTGGTTGTTGGAGGCCAATCATCTCAGCCCTAGGACATTGCTGCAGGAGTTCCTCAGGGCAGTGTCCTAGGCCCAACCATCTTCAGCTGCTTCATCAATGACCTTCCCTCCATCATAAGGTCAGAAATGGGGATGTTCGCTGACGATTGCACAGTTCTATTCACAACCCCTCAGAAAATGAAGCAGTCTGTGCCTGCATGCAGCAAGACCTGGACAACATCCAGGCTTGGGCTGATAAGTGGCAAGTAACATTCGCACCAGGCAGTGACCATCTCCAACAGAGAGTCTAACCTCCTCCCCTTGATATTCAACGGCATTTCCATCGCCGAATCCCCCACCATCAGCATCCTGGGGGTCACCATTGACCAGAAACTTAACTGGACCAGCCACATAAATACTATGGCTACATGAGCAGGTCAGAGGCTGGGTACTCAGCGGCGAGTGACTCACTTCCTGACTCCCTAAAGCCTTTCCATCATCTGCAAGGCACAAGTCAGGAGTGTGATGAATACTCTCCACTTGCCTGGATGAGTGCAGCAACAACACTCAAGAAGCTCGACACCGTCCAGGACAAAGCAACCCGCTTGATTGGCACCCTATCCACCACCCTAAACATTCACTCCCTTCACCACCGTGGCTGCACTGTGTACCATCCACAGGATGCACTGCAGCAACTCGCCAAGGCTTCTTCGACAGCACCTCCCAAACCCGTGACCGTTACCATCTTGAAGGACAAGGACAAGGGCAGTAGGCAACAACATCACCTGCATGTTCTCCTCCAAGTCACACACCATCCCGACTTGGAAATATATCGCCGTTCCTTCATCGTCGCTAGGTCAAAGCCCTGGAACTCCCTTCCTAACAGCACTGTGGGAGCACCTTCACCACACAGACTGCAGCAGTTCAAGAAGGCAGCTCACCTACCACCACCTTCTCAAGGGCAATTGGGAATGGGCAATAAAATTCTGCCCTTGCCAGCGATGCCCACATCCCATGAATGAATAGAAAAAAAAAATCAGGCGGGATTTCTTTTGTTAACAGGCCGGGGCTTTTTTCTCTAGAAAAGAGAAAAGCGGTGACCTGATAGAGGTATTTAGGATGATGGAAAGGTTTGATAGGGTAGACGTAGAGAAAATTTTTCCACTTGTGGGGGAGTCTAAAACTAGACGTCATAAATATTAGTCACTAGTAAATCCAGTAAGGAATTCAGGCGATACTTCTTTACCGAAAGTGTTAAGAATGCGGAACTTGCTTCCACAAGGAATAGTTGAGGCGAATAGCATAGATGCATTTAAGAGGAAGCTAAATAAATACGAGGGGAAAAGGAATAGAAGGATATACTGATAGGGTTAGATGAAGAGGGGTGGGACAAGGCTCATGTGGAGCATAAATGCCAGCATGGACCAGATGGGCTGAATGGCCTGTTTCTGTGCTGTAAGACTGTATGTAACTATGTAACTCTTTGCTCTACATAGCGTAGTGGCATTTAAACCCTGCCTGTACCACTAGAATAAGCAAATAGGAACATGGCTTGACATCTCCCCTGAAGTACAGTACCTCCAACAATAAAGTAGTCCATCAACACTGTACAAGAATGTCAGCCTTGGTTATAGGGCTTCAATCCAAAGCTTCTGACCCAGAGGCGAGTAATATCAACTGACACTTGTGAAAATACATTTCCAGGAAACCAGTGTTCATGCTTAACAACGTTCTCTTCCTCCCCAAAATGGGTATTTCTTTTCTGGACAGAATCTGGACTGTGTTTAGTTACAAACTAGTTGCTGGTTTTGCATGTTTTTGTGTAGTAAATTGTCTTTTACTATTTTTATAACTTCTTTTAAATTTCCTAGGATCTGGAGTTCCATGGTGTGATGAGATTTTATTTTCAAGACAAAGTAGCAGGGAACTTTGCAACAAAATGCATCAGAGTATCCAGCACTGCTACAACGCAAGATGTCATAGAGACTCTTGCAGAGAAGTTCCGACCAGACATGCGAATGTTGTCCTCTCCTAGATATTCACTTTATGAAGTGCACGTTAGTGGTGGTGAGTTTCATAATTAAGAAATTTATTTTACAAATGTTTCCTAAGATAGGCAGAGCCCATTGGTCTTACTATGCTTTGGAGCAGTAGAATATGCCCAACAGGTGTCAGTGATGCCTCATGATTCTGGTTTTTACTCTTATAAGATGCATATGCAACAGTTGCTGAATTACCTTTAATAATGTTCTAGGTGTCCGATTCTTTGCAGTTGGCACCTAGCTGCTTCTCGTCCGATGCAGGGCCTGCTTTTCATCAAGCATCATACTATATCAAGTGCAGTCCAAGGCTTTAAATGCTGCAAAAAAAAGGGGATGTCTTGGTTGTGGATAAACATAATGGGTGTCTTGAGGTCATCCTTGAAGCATGATATCTTGTTACACTTTTTTAAGCTTCTCAGCCTCTACCCATTGGGTTAACTCTAGTGGATGCAGGATGTCCTCTGAAAGAATGAAAAAGCTCCTGCAAGATGAGTAATCTTTCTTTTGTGGTAGTTGAATAGACCTCTGAGAATAACTGCAAGAGGACAAGCTTATTCCATGTAGAGAACCAGTCCAGAGTGTTCTGGGACATCATCTGATGTTGTGCCATCGTGTACTTATGTGAGCTTGTAGAGGACAGTGTAGAAAGAACTTAAAAAAAAAATTGTCATTAGTTTTATTGTAACTGATTTCTTCACAATTTGGGAATGAATCCTTTACCAAAATTGGTCTGCCAGAATTGGCACCAGTTTGTTACTAGTAAAGTTTGTAAAATCTTGAAGATTATGCAGTAATATTTGGTCCATTTTCTAATTAGCGTAAGCAGGGGAATTTTCTGTTTTGAGTCTGGGCAATTCTGAAACAAAAATAATAATTTCTGGAAATGTACAGCAAGTTAGTCAGCATGTGAAAGAGAACGGTAATGTTTCAGGTTTAGCCCTACCTTTTTCTTCTAGATGCTTACTGACCTGAGTATATGCAGCAGTGTTTCAAATTTGTATCCTTGTTATCTGAACAATTCTGATCCAGAAAACTACACTTATTTAATAGCTATTTGTGCAATAAAAATTCTAACTTTTTTCTTTCTTGGAACCCTTCACACATCATTAGAATTAAACAAGCCAGGTCTATTCCAAACAGCAAAAGGCCACCTATCTTGAAGATGTTCTGATATCGAGAGGTTGTCCTTTTGTTTCTGTATGTCTGTGTCTCTCTCTCTCTCTGCCCATCTGCACCTCTTTTTCCCCCATCCATGTGACTTACTATCTCTCTCCTCACATTCTGCCTTTCTTTCACTCCCTCTGACCATGCAACTGTCTCCCCAGTCCATATGGCTGCCTATCTGTCTCTTATACAGGATTGTCTTTGCCAAAAGAGAAAGCAAAGCTTTGGCTCCTATTGATACTGCCTTTCCCATAAGCCCTGTTTGTGGTGATGCATTGAGATAGTCCCCTATGCATTGTCAAAAAACTGATAGCCAGGTTTCTGTCTGGCACCGAGAGGTATGTACCTGTATGAACTCCACCAGTGCTGATAAAAGTGGACTGATATCTGTTTGATTATCTACCAATTGTTGATCTCTACGGATGGAGTTCATATTAGTGCTGGATAATACTGACCAGCCAAAGGGAAGGAATACATAGCCAGATAGGTGTAGCTATCCCTACGAAATAGTACTGGGAGTAGTCAGTGCTTTCCCAGTATAATGGAATGTCTGCCACTGTTGCTTCTGCATCTGGGTATGTGTCAAGATCATTTGTATGTGTAGCTTGGCACTGGCAGTTCAGGTTGACATCGCTAGCATCCTTTTGAGGCCTCTTTAAAGAGGAGCTTCCAATGGTAGGTGTTCGTGGGATATGCAGGTTCTGAGGCCTCGGCAGTGGGAGAAGGATAGGGTAATTGGCATTATCCTTCACTGTTGAAACAGCAGGGCCTCATGTCGCAATGGTTTGACTGCCTTGTTTGTTGATTTGTGATCTAGGAACAGGAGTAGGCTATTCAACCCCTCGAGCCTGTTCCACCATTCAATTAGATCATGGCTGTATCTTCCCCGCCGAGGTTCCATATTCCTTAATACCCATACCAAACAAATATCTATCTATCTGTTTTGAAATTTTCAATTGACCTCCAACAGCTCTATGGGGGAGAGAGTTCCAGATTTCCACTGCCCTTTGTATGAAGAGGTACTTCCTGACATCACCGCTGGATGACCTAGCTCTAATTTTAAGGTTATGCCCCCTTGTTCTGGACTCTCCCACCAGGGAAAGAGTTTCTCTTTATTTACCGTATCAAATCCTTTAATCATCTTAAACACCTCAATTCACCCCTTAATCTTCTATGCTCAAGGGAATACAAGCCTAGTTTATGCAACCTGTCCTCATAATTTCACCTTTTTAGCCCTGATATAATTCTGGTGAATCTCCACTGCACCCCCTCCAAGGCCAATATATCCTTCCTGAGATCCGGTGCCCAGAGCTGAACGTTATACTCCAGATCGTCTGGATGTTGGCCCAGAAGTTGAATGTTGGTCGTGATTTTGCAGAAGTTTATAGTGCCCAGCTTTGCAGGTTTTTTCCTTGCCTCCTTCCCATAAACCATAACACATGTAGTTTATGGGTGGAGAGAAGATGTGCTTAAGTAACCTCTAGTCAACTTAAAGGCTGCATTGTGTTTCAACCAGAGCCCTGTTTGCTGCCTTGCTGCTAATTTTGCAATGGTGTGTCATACGCAGTCAAGGCATGGTAGATTTTCTACTCATTTCAGTCATTTGTCAGATCACAAGTCCAAATAGTTCGCCATGTATGGCTGGTGGCTGCATAATCAGACAGACCGGGATAAATGTTATAATCCCAAACACACGGAACAGCCATGGGGACCAAATTCGCACCCCAATACGCCAACATTTTCATGCACAAGTTCGAGCAGGACTTCTTCACTGCACAAGACCTCCAACCAACACTATACACCAGATACATCGACGACATTTTCTTTCTATGGACCCACGGCAAGGAATCACTAAAGAGACTACACGATAACATCAACAAGTTCCATCCCACCATCAAGCTCACCATGGACTACTCCTCAGAATCAGTTTCTTTCTTGGACACACGAATCTCCATCAAAGACGGGCACCTCAGCACCTCACTCTACCGCAAGCCCACGGACAACCTCACGATGCTCCACTTTTCCAGCTTCCACCCTAACCACGTCAGAGGCCATCCCCTATGGACAGGCCCTGCGAATACACAGGGTCTGCTCAGACGAGGAGGAACGCGATGGACACCTACAGACGCTGAAAGACGCCCTAGTAAGAACGGGATATGACGCTCGACTCATCGATCGACAGTTCCGACGGGCCACAGCAAAAAATCGCATAGACCTCCTCAGGAGACTAACACGGGACGCAACCAACAGAGTACCCTTTGTCGTCCAGTACTTCCCCGGAGCGGAGAAACTACGCCATGTTCTCCGCAGCCTTCAACATGTCATCAATGAGGACAAACACCTCGCTATGGCCATCCCCACACCTCCACTACTCGCCTTTAAACAGCCACCCAACCTCAAACAGACCATCGTTCGCAGCAAATTACCTAGCTTTCAAGAGAACAGCGTCCACGACACCACACAACCCTGCCACGGTAACCTCTGCAAGACATGCCAGATCATCGACACAGATACCACCATCACACGAGAGGACACCACCCACCAGGTGCATGGTTCATACTCCTGTGACTCGGCCAACGTTGTCTACCTCATACGTTGCAGGAAAGGATGCCCCAGAGCATGGTACATTGGCGAGACCATGCAGACGCTGCGACAACGGATGAACGGACACCGCGCAACAATCGCCAAACAGGAGGGTTCCCTCCCAGTCGGGGAACACTTCAGCAGTCATGGACATTCATCCACTGACCTTCGGGTAAGCGTTCTCCAAGGCGGCCTTCGAGACACACGACAACGCAAAATCGTCGAGCAGAAATTGATAGCCAAGTTCCGCACCCATGAGGACGGCCTCAACCGGGATCTTGGGTTCATGTCACGCTACATGTTACCCCACCAGCGAACAAATGTTATCTGTTTTTAATATAACGGGTCAGTTGCTGTCTTTTCTATGTTTCTACCTCTCTATCTCTTTTTTTTTGTTTGTTGTTTTTTTTTGGTGATTTGTATATTCTGTGAGACCTGGCAGGTAACACCTGTCTGTCTGCACACTGATTGCCTTGGCAACGGGCAGTTGAAAAAACTGTCTGTACTCACCAAGCATTGTTCTGTGAATTATAAATGCGATTTCATTTCGAGGATTTCATTTCACATCGTTCACCTGACGAAGGGGGAAGCCTCCGAAAGCTTGTGAATTTAAAATAAAATTGCTGGACTATAACTTGGTGTTGTAAAATTGTTTACAATAATAGATCCATCATAAACTAAGTGCAGTGGCTGTTTTTATTATCTAGGATTCAGTGGACAAACATAAGTTAGTGCTACTGTGCTGTACTCTAGAATTCATTTTTTTTGAAGAAAGAAAATGGAGGGAGGAAACAGTCAGGAGTAGAAGAGGATTTGGGGAAAGATTCAAATAATTATCTTTCGATAATTGAAATTAGAAGTTGCATGGGTGGCGCAGCTTGTGGGCAGGGCATAAACTGCAGTTATTTCCCAAATCTGTTGATTGTACGGATTAAGGGAACAGTCATTTTGGGCAAACGCTCACTATACTTTCCTTCCTCTTTAGAGTAATCGCTCATTTTGTAGAAGAAAATAAGTCCAGGCAAAATACTTTGAGTGTCAAGTTCTTAACAGCATGGAACTCTTAAGTAAGCGAAGAGCTGCTCTGTAGCTGCCTGACCTTGAGAAACCACATCGCAGGCTGGATTTGCAGATTTCCCAGTCCGTAGTGTCATTTCCAAATGCTGGATGGCTGCAGAGCAGCTTTCATGCTGGGTTGAAGGTGCAAGCCCTGCTGTTTCCTATGTAGCAGCTTAGGAATGCTAGCTGTTAGAAAGGAAAGAAGGAAACTTTGAACAGTAAGTATTTCCTCCAGAATTTCCTTCTCCTTTTGGACCTGAATTATTTAAATAAACTTC